>NW_005842103.1:2020133-2055030 GCF_000455745.1 Alligator sinensis
AAAGAGTGTAAGTTCCTCAAGTGTTTGAATTAAAAAAAGCAATATGACCTGTGATTCACTCTCTAAGGAAGTACACTGTAGTTAAATTCATACATTTGACCAATGATTCCATGATGGGATGTGGACTATTCAGAGATCAAATACAACAGCATAGCTATCTGCAGATTTTAGATAAAGCAGTTGGTGATCATTCATAAAAAGCATGATAGTAACAAATAATGGATGTTTGTGTCTCTTTCTTCTTAAGTGAAACTAATAAATGCATAAACTGCCTTAATTTCCAAGAGGGTTACATGAAGGTGAATTTCTTGAAAGAGCCGGTTGCCCTGACTTTGGGAAACCACTTAGAGGGGTTCAGTCCAGGAGAAAGACATGTACACTTAGCCTGTCAGAATTCAACCTAACTCTACTTTTTCCTGATCTTTCTCCAAGTCTTTGCATTTTGGCTGCAGTCTAGTCTTCTAGTTGCTGTGGGAATGCCCCATGGAAACACTGCTAGCTACTGACTACTATTAGGTTGTCTGGCTTGATGTTTGTAGTAGCACCTTTGTTCTGACTGCTGTATTCTTTTCTGCCAGTACAGCATACAACTGATTTGGCAATAGCATGCTGTCTGCTGGCTGCAGCTTGTTTCTTGTGCGGTAGCTGAAATGTCAGTCGGTGTTCAGTTCATGCTATCAGTTCCATAGTTCTCCGCTTATGTGAATTTTCTTTTGTTGTTGGAGTCATGGGCTTGGAGTGCTTTTTCTTCTGCTAAGATTTTGGATGATTTCAGGAAAATTAAAGGTGCTAGATTGACTTCACTGGATCCTTTTTCTTTCTTAATCCTCTGCTCAGGCAGCAGCATTGAAACTGGCCCATTTTGCTGTAGACTGGGAAGAGTTCCTCTAGGCAGAAGAGTGTACTCCATCCTACAGTCGACTCTTCATCTCTAGGTTGCCAAACTGTCCTAGCCTATTGGGAGGTGGTTTGATATCACGGCATGCTGGTTGATTTGCTTGAGCATGCTGCTGATAGAGCCTTACTTTTTGTTAGCTTTAAACACGCTTCTTCCTTCCTTCCTTTTCCTTTGTTTCCATTTTGAAGCATCAGCTGTTTATTCAGTTCTAGAACTGGCTTTGAGTTTGGCCATTTTTAGATTGGTTCTAATGCATTTTAATAGTCACTGATTTCCTTGTATTTTTAATATATTTGGGCACTGGCATTTTGTTTCTTTAAACTTAGGAATGGAGTAAGAAACTTTTTCGTGTGGCAGATGTACCCATGAATAAGGAAGTTTGTTTAAAAGTGAGAAGTGAATGTAAATCGGACAATGCCACTAACCCAAGTGACTGGGCAGAAAGTCTCATTCTACCAAAAGGTACCGCTCCATGATCAAGTCTTGAACATGTTATCTTCTTTACCAGTGACTAACTAGACATTATCTTTGGTTTCTGTGGCTATATTAAAAGGGCTACATTTTTAAGAATAAATCTTTGTATTTAGATGTTCATTTAGCTAAGGCTAGGAACAGATGTTGCACTTGTCCTGGGACAAGTTGTTTCTGTGTTTGCTGCAGAAGAGAAGTCCTGGGTTTGGCATATACACACATCACCCTTCAAA
This sequence comes from Alligator sinensis, assembly GCF_000455745.1. Classification (NCBI taxonomy): domain Eukaryota; kingdom Metazoa; phylum Chordata; order Crocodylia; family Alligatoridae; genus Alligator; species Alligator sinensis. The sequence goes on from NW_005842103.1 coordinate 2,021,736, forward strand.
TCAGGGTTTGACAAGTGTCTGAATAAACTGCCACTTTTCTGCCATTAATTCAATGATACAGTCCTGGGACAACCATTCAGATGGACTTCTAAATATCTGGGGATAAACTTCTTTTTAGGGTTTGTCCCAGGTCAACAGACATGGATGTTTGAGCAGCTGCCCTGTGTCATGAATAAAATGGCTTCTCCCGAGATGTATACAATGTCTCTTTGTAGCCTAAAAATGTGTGCACCTTACCACATTCTCAAGAAGCTTTCAAACCAAGCTGTGTAATTATTGCTTGAGTTCAGTGTTGCTTACTCTTTGCTATCATCTCCTCCAAGAAAAGCAAAACCTAGAACTTGCAGGTAAGTCAGCTTGGAAATGATTATCGTGCATTTGTAATGTTGATGTCTGTCTTCTGTGTGGTGTTAGTGAGTTCGAGGCCTCTGCTTCACATCCCCAAATTCTGTTTGTAAAGTTTGCCCATGAGTGGTTTAGGGGAGGATGCTTAGGTAGCATCAGGAAAAATGAGTGTCAATAGGCAACATGAATGATACAGAACAGTCCAGTAGGAGAGAAAATAACAGCAAGGCAAGGAACATAATGCAGGTGCTGGTTGACAAATTGGATGGCAAAAATGGTGAGCCTGAAAGGAACAGGTGTGTGCTGGGAGGGTGCAGAGGTCTGGATGACTTTTTCTGTTTGCCCTTTGAGGTTAGGGTTGTTCTAATGAACTGCAGAAGTGGGTCCTTACGGCAGAAAGGATTAAGCAGATTATTATTTTAAATTTGTATATAGACCTTTCATGGACATCTGTTTTCTTGGTATCCAAGTACCTTTCTAACTCTCTCCTGTAATCTTTTAATAGTCATGGCTACAGGGGAAACTCAAGTCAGGAGTAGAAATTAGTTTCAGATTTGGGACCAATTACAGGTTTGTGTGCTTATGAAGGTAACATGCATATTCAAAACCTGGGAGGGTTGCTACTTGCTGGAGGGGAAATGAACATACCTGTTCTAGTATCTTAATTAGCGCAGACAGGAGGGGTTGGTTAGAAATAATTATGTTCTTGAGAAGAAAGGTTAACTTGTGGCTTGTATGTGTGAGAGAAAGAGGTGAGGTTAAACATGACAGATCTAATTCTGTGGCTGCTCTGTACATGCGATGTCCTGTTGACTACTTGATTCACAGTGACTTTGCAGTCATTTTGTTTTTATCATTCTGTGATGTGATTTAGGTCTTAAATACAGTAAAATGTTTACAGGTATGGTGGACTTATCTAAATATTCAACTTTGGCCCACAGTTACCATTCAGCAGCATTTGGAGATCTACTGATAATCATATTCAAAATACAGGGAAACAAATGTAGGTAACTTGGTAGGCATTGGCAGGTTTTTCTTAATAACAGCTCTTCAGTTCCCAACTTGGCAGTAATAAATACTCCTTTTAAATTAATTCTAGAGCACCTGTGGTTTAAGAAAAGCTGGTACTTTCTTGATTTCACTATAGTAGATCAGATTCAATAAAAACAACAGGTAGCACTATTTTAACTTGCTTGTGATTAGGAGGGGCTTCTAGGGATTTCAGCTGAGCCATGCTGCTGTTCAAGTGGGTGACTTGCATGGTCAGACTCAGGGATTCATTCCAGCTCGAAGCCACATGCGGCCTCTCAAGTATCTACTGGAAGGTGAATAGCAGCAACTTAGATTTGCTAAATGATGGATAGGAGAGAGGCCCTTGCTGGGAGGTTGTGTATGTGCGCGCATGGGTGTGTGTGGCTTTCTTCTTTTTAAAGAAAAAAAAAAAAGAATGTTAAGAGTGTTTTTAAACTTGCGTTTCAGGTGTACCAGATACAGAGGCTAGTAACATAAGCTGCATTTGGCACAACTTGAAGTCTATGGTTTGTACTTGGCTTCGTGGAAAGAAAGCAAGTGATAGGACCAACTACACTTTGTACTACTGGTTTGTATTGACTGGCTTCTATTTTCTCTCTGGCTTACAAATAATCTTATGCTCATCTCCTCTTGTACGTTGAGTGGCTTGTATCTGTGAGTTGCTTGTCCTCTGGAAGAGCTCTGAAGATCTGTATAAAAATTTAAATGTTAGTCCTGGCTGGCAGGAAACTTCCCCTACTCTAAGTTACAGTAGCCTCAAAAGATTGCTGGTGCTGGCCTACTGGGACCTAATTTGCTTACGGGAAGCATTGGTGTGGTTCTCGGGCTCATTTAAAATTAGCTGTGATTCACTAGCAGGGGAGTCAAGGGAGCTGGCAGAGTTTTGCTGATGATTACAAAAGACCTTTTCACAAAGCTGGGTTGTCATTTAGATTAAAATTATTCATCGGCTCATTCATCATTTCTGAAAACCTTTGGAAATCACGTGAAGTGCAAACAACACATCACAGGCAACCATCGATCCTTTTGGATCATGTTGTATGCATGAGAGGTCACCAAGACCTTCAACATGTATGCCTAGGCAAGGGTATGGAGGCTGCCCAGACCTTCCATCCCCACATTGAGACAGTATCCAAAGGCCAGACCAAATCCAGTGCTTTCACAGCTGTAGTTATAAGCACACCTAGACCACTGAACCACAACAGTGGGTAACATTTAGTAGTAGTTTGATGTAAGTCATTTCTCTCCAGTGTCTGATTCATCTCTGGAAGTCACAGTGCTGGATGATATGATGTTATCCTCTCAAGACCCTCCCTTCCCAAATAACTTCCATAAATAGCCACCTGCTATAAGACAGAGTTGTGGAAAAAGAAAGGATTTGGCACTGATATGTGTGCATGCTAACTCAGGCACGTTCTCACAAATGGCTGGTTTTCATTGCGTGTCAGCTTTCATTAGCTTCCAGAGAAAGGCAGAAGTTTATCTCTGGAGTCTCTGGAAGCTCAAGAGTTCCCTTGTTGCCACTTGACTTTGCAGTGGACAGCAATGAGTTATTTTACTGTGTATTATATAAATAAAGAGTGCCTGTCTCCTTTTCTCTCTGGTTCTAGTTATTGAGATGATTAAGGGTAAGCATAAGCAAACAAAATGACAGTGAGTTACAAGGGGACAGGGATTCATGTGCATCAGCTGCTCCAGCCTCTTTCCTTGCCCCACAGTAAGTGCAAGCTAACCCTCTGTAGTTTAGCCCTGTTGCATTGAGGGGTAGGCTGCACTGGCTTAGCTTTCCCTTCTCATGGTTAATAGTTGGTAGATGGGCAGTCACTGCAGGGCAACTAATATGCAGTAACTACCTGCTCTCCCTTAATTCGCTATAGCTTGTGCCCTGAATTTTCTCCCACTGTGTAGGAATTAGGAGCCTGGCCCTGGATCTGATTGAGGGGCAGGGAGAAGAGGAATGTGCATTCATAGGGCTTCTCAGTGCCTTCATGGGATACCACTTTTCACTAGGGCTGAACCAGGTATTTTTGTGAAAAATGCAAATAAATCTGAGGGGAGCACAGGGGACAGTGCCATGTCGCTCTCAAAACTGACATTTTCTAAATTAAACTAAAATATTTTGCCCTCTTGGTCCAGCACGACCTTTCAGTTTCAAAACATCTTGCAGCTGTATTTTAAAACATGTGTTAAAGCACAAGATCCAAGTGAAATGTTTCCTTTTGGGAGTTGAACCAGCTATTTTATTTGACCTAACACCACTTTTTTTTTCAGTATTGGCATACTGGAATGGGAAAAAAACCCAGTGTTCTTTATATTCTGTTTTTGCCCTCCATCCATAATCCTATCCCTCCTGGTGCAGTAAGCGAATCTAAGTGTAGGACACCTTAGTTAGGACTGTGGTGTGTCAGAGGACTGGGTATCTGGCCATGGGACTGGGGAGGAGTGAAAACCCTGTCCCTGTAAAGGGGGCATACCAAGGGGCTGAGTGGCCCACAGTCTGCAGAGGGCTGAGCTGGAGCTAGGGCCCAAGAAAGAGTGCTCAAGTGAAATGACAATTTAGTCTAGCTCATGAGTGAGTATGCACATGTATGTGTAGGAAAAACTGTGGCCAACCTCCATGAAGTGTCACCTTCTGCAATCTGGTAATACCAGTTTAAAAACAAACTTATCCATTGCAGCCTGGGCTTTTGAGAAGTTGCATTATATTTATATTTTATTGCTGTAGGTATGAGGGCCTGCAAAGTCACCAGCAATGTGAAGATTACCATATCCACGAAAGAACCTTCAGATGTTCTTTCAAATTTGCCTTGGCAAAATCTTTGTATCCAACAGTCAATATTTTGGTTCAAGGTGACTCTGAAGAAGTAAGGCCCATCTGTGAAAGTAAAGATCCAACAACAATTGGTAGGTTTAGTTATGTTACAGTCAATAGTGTGTGCTTTGCAAAGTTAATTTGTTTACAGATCTATGAACAGAATTGCTTTTGATTATGCTTGTTACCTTCTGCTAGTAGTATATGACATAGCATCCATGTCTGTATGGAGAAGTAGCATTGTGAAACATTCAGAAATTGCTTGTGAACAGGTAGGGTCCTCTTGTAATGGGTCATTGTTTTTCAAGATTGAATTTCCTAGTTGCAGCTGGATAAAACTCTTCATCAGGATTTTTGAAAGGCTGGCTCTGGTTCACCCTGGCATTGAGCTCTTTCTTGCTCTCAGTGTTTGTTCTAAAATGTGTTTTATAACACTCTCCAAGTAGTTTTATTAACAGTAAGCTGGAGCAGTTCATTAAAGGCCTTTCTCTCCACTGCCCCCATAAAAGTGGTGTATTTGGATTGATAACCTGTTTTTTCAAGTGTGTATGGATTTTTTTGTGAAGTACATTGGCTGTTTGGTTTTGGCCTGCTGAGTACCATTTCGTATCTCTGAGAAACCTTTCCAGCAATGGTGATGGGCTGCTTTTCCAGGACCAGTTCTTCTACAGAATTATGTAGGCCAGTGGACTCGGAAGAATCCTTTCCTGCCGATATAAACTGATACAGTTTGGCAGTCAACAGAGTAAAACCAGTTTACATCAGTGAAAGAGCTGGACCTTGATCTCCAGCCGTGACCCTAGGGTCGTTCCTGAATGCAGTTTATTCCGGCTGTCACAAGTCTCCCAAGTGTCAGTGATGAGAGAACACGTCTAGATGTCACCCAGAGCCTTTTAAATTGATTCTCTACCATCTTGAGCCCAAGTTTTAGACTCCCCAAGCACAGGAGTTGCCAGCCCTTAGTGAAAACAACAGGGTACAACTGATAGGCTTAACTGCAGAGTCATAATCTGTCATTACAGCTATCAGCCTGTCACACTACTGGTAGCAGGGTTTAGGTTTTGGTGGGTTATTTTTCCCTTTCTCCTGTGTGAGGCTTCATCCAGATAAGCAAGGCACCCACCCCATTGCCACTGGGGATTCTGGTCTACCAGTCACTTTGTCAGCTTGTGGCACAGGAGAGCATGTTTGGAAACCTCTGAAGATCTACTTCTAGTACATACTACATGTACATTGTGTAAAAAGGTTATGATTCATAACAGATAAAGAGCTCCTTGATATATCTTGGGTTTTGTTCTCTGTGGTGAGAATAAAGTAGATGGTTTCGTGGTATGTGTAACTGCTGATAAGCTTGGTCTTCCCATAATGAATTATTACCAACAAGTCCATTCAGATCTCTTCATCTTGATTTAAATGTAGTCACCAGTTTTAACTTCCTGCCACGAGGAAATCATGCTCTGGTTTTGAAATACCCACAACTAGGTATAGCTAAGTTCTCATAAAATATATGCGGTTTTTGAGACTGCCATGGTACGGTCACTTAAATTCATACAAATAAAACATTACAAATTATGAACATAGCCTGTTGAGCTCTGGTGCCAGTTCTGCCTTCTTTTTTCAATGTCCTAATTGCTGTACATGAACTATGTCTTGTTACTTAACTAGTGACACTTTTAACCGAGTACATGTGTTAAAACTATATAGGATGATGTATTTAATTTTTTAACTAACACTTACTATTATTATTTCAGTAAAACCTGGTACTCCAAAGATAGTAAAACTCTTCAATACCAATAATGGAATATCTATCGAATGGCAACAACCAGACACTTTCCCATCAGGATGTTTAGTTTATGAAGTTGAATATAAAGACAGCAAGTCAGATACCACTACAAAAATTGAAGTAATTAATTTTTGTCATTAATTATTTACTTGGGAGCTGAAATGCGTTGTGTATGGTTTTTGCAGTGGGTTAATAACAGCTAAAGTATTGATATTTTAAAAACAAAACACAATTAATTAATTACATGTACAGCAGGTCTCTTAACTAAGTTGAAACCATTTAACTGAGTATTTTTTGGGGGGGTTCTCATGCAATGGCTTCTAGATGTATTGTAATCATACAGCTAAATCAGTATGTAGACTCCTGATCACTAGATTCTACTCCTATCCTGTGGCAAAATGGTCCTCGGTACCAAATACCTTGCAGATCAGGTACACTTTTAACCAGAGTAACAAGATCCAAGACAGGGTCCACATACATGTGGCAGTGTCTGCTTCTGGCTAGTATGGGCCTTAGGCCTATGGATAGCACAGATCTCTCAGCCAGATTCACTAACTCATTTATTCTAAGAGGGCGTTGTTTTACGTGTCTTTGAGTAACATGATTCAATGATTGTAAGGAAAAGCACCTTGCTGGTTAATGAGCAAGTGTGAATGTACATATACTCAGCAAGGAGGTAAGAGACTGAGACTTGGGGAAGGGGCGTTTCAAATGATTGCACATCAAAATACACACAATCAGCCTTTATGTAAGCATTGTGGGCTTGCTCCTGTTTGTGCATGGCTACAGCCAAGTAGAAGAACTAGTTGTGCCATCTTAACAGTAAGGAAAACAGCTTGTTTTGCTATATATTAGTTTCAGTGACTTATAATTTAGCTAAGCCTGAGGACTGTGCTCCCCTAAGTTGTAAACAAAATGGAGTCGTCCATCAGCCAGATGAAATTTGTAAAGCATTCAAGCCTCCTTTTGTTTCGGTGATACTCGGGGCAAATGGAATTTCCTCAGGAAACTTGTCTTTTAGGTGCAAAATAATCATGAACGTCTTTATGTGGGTTACCCTCTGTTTCATTGCTCAGAGTGATCATGACACACTGATGTGGGGGAGGCTTGAGATGCACTCCTATTTTGCCGATTAAAATGGAAACAAAGGTGTCTGGTGCTTCAAAAAGAAGGCGGCCCATTGCTCCAGACAGTTGGCTTCAGAACTGTTATGCCTAGTGTAGTTGCTCCATTAGTTTGAACCTCGATTTCTGAATCTCCTTGCTTTGGAACCTGACATCATTTTTAGATGAAATTATAATATGTGGTGTGGAAATCTCAATTTTTTACCACGCTTATAAAGTCCAAAGTTTACAGAAACCAAAAAAGACTCTAATAATAATGTTATGTCTGATAATGTTAAAACTACAAGATGAAAATAGGCTTCATAAATGTCTTGTATATGGCAACAGGATTGAGTAAATCATCTTAACTTTTCATTTTAAGAATCGATCCAATAAAACAGAGATTCCAAGTATTCATCCAAAGTTCAAGTATACTTTCAAAGTGAGAGCAAAAGCAAGTTTGACGTGTTACAGCAGCCAGCTGTGGAGTGACTGGAGTGAAGAAAAGAGCATAGGTAAGAACATTTTGTCTATATAAATCAATCTGAATTCTTTTTAATTTTGGCTTTTAGGCATTAGCGCTAGTTTACAGGGCTCCATATGCTGGAGATCTTCTCCTTATGTAGGTTTGTTCTTACAATACCTAGGTACTGTAAAAATTTGGGTACTTTAGGTATGATCTGACTAGATAACTTGATTACAAGTGTGATGTAAGTTTTCTCTTAGCCTTCTTTTTTGAAGGTATGTTGTTTTAATAATACTTGACTTTTCCTAGCCATTACTAATGTTACACATTTTTCATGATATGAAAAATTAGTCTTCACTTTCATTGTTGACAAAATCATGAGTTTCTTTGTGATGTTGTTTGTTTTGCAGGTGAAGAGAGTGTAGACAGTGATTCCACATTCTACATCACCTTAATAGTCGTCATTCCACTCATAGTAGCAGTGTCTACTATAATTCTACTAGTTTACCTGCAAAGGTAAATCAATTTCCCTTTTATTATAAACGCATGTTCTGATGTATCTCTAGAGTTACAAAGTAGTCCATCTCTGCCCTAGTTCCCTGCCCCTGTGTAGTATGGATGTTTTCAGCAGTGGTTAGTTTCTCTTTTTCATTCTCACTTCACAACTGATAAGGAGCGGAGGTACTATTGTAGTTAATTTATTAAAATTCATGTTTATAAACCACACTTACATTCTGGCTGCATGAAAGCTATCTAATTAATCTGCCAAAGCTGAGGAGGTTCCTTTCATTGCCAGAGAATGAAGTCCAAATCTGAGTTATTGTACTCTCTATGAAAAATCCTGAGCCTCCCTTTCATCGGACCTACTTCTGCAATGTCCCTTGACTTTGGAAGTTCACAAATACCCAGTAGCAGAATGTATGATTCCGTTCCCATGTTTGGTTGGAAATGAAGTAGTAAAGAAGGGGCATAGGTTACAGCAGAGTCCAGCTGCATTTGACTTGCATTGCTACTTCCAAAGTATAACTTTGAATTGAAATATTTTGGCTTAGCAGTTGGTGCAATCTAATACTCTTACTTTTATCTCCTGAAGGCTCAAGATATTGATACTTCCACCTATTCCTGACCCTAGAGAAATACTGAAACGAATGTTTTTAGAGCAAAATGAGGATCCCCAGGTTAGTGTCCTGTGAACTGCCTGTCAACTGAACTATTAGGATTAAGTCTGTTTTGTTCGAATTCCTATGCTTGCATTAATGTTTTTGTCTTACTTTTTAAAAAGAATTTTGAAAGTATTTAAAGTGAATGTTATGCTCTATGTACGTCAGGTATTTAAGACAATGAGATAGGTACAGAAACAATCTATTATATCATCTTAAATTAAATAAAATGATTTCTTCTCAAGTACTTACTTTTTGTTTCACAAGTTCATTGAATTCTGTTTATATCACTTAGTCCCCTCTCCTCCAGTTTCTTGAAATGGCTGACTAACGTTTCAGGAACATTCAAGTCTTAATTCTATCGTGTAAACGTAAGCTAATGCTATTTCTGTATTTTAATGCCAGATTATATCTGTTTTGGATTTAGTGCTCAGCAGTCTGCAAATAGGTGTTACAGATATTTCTGTCTAACAATCTTTCAGTTTGTCATAGATGTCGTAGAGAAGTAAGGCTGGAAAGGGACCTCAAGAGATCACCTAGTCCATCTGCAACCTTGGTGTTAAATCTTGAGATCTGGATTCTGTTCTGACGGGTTTACGTTTGATATATGAAAAAAGTTAGGATTTGATTCCAGAGCATGCCTCTGGATTAATTCGTACTTTTTATCATCTGTCATGTTCTTATGCTCTCTCATTTGGGGAAAATAATAGCGAGAAAGTAAATTTAATATGAATTCTTTAGCCAAAAAGTTCACCTTTTTTGCTTAACAACATAAATATTTTGAGCAGATTTTCTAAAGTGCTTTGTATGTGGATTTCAGATACTTCTGGGAGGGAAACATGCTTGCAAGGCCTTATGCAGACACCCCATGTTACATGATGCACCAGTTCCATGGGACCGGCAGTTCTTATCTTTGGGATTGTTGCTCAGGTTGTGCTCAACTCTCTGCTGAGGCATACATGTGCATTTAGGGTATACAGTAAAGGTGGCTGACTCGACAGCAAGCCATCTTCAGCAGATAGAAGTTTATGCTACCCTTGCTAGTTAACAGAGTCGACTTCCTGAAGCCCCTGTAGCTTCCTAGGCATTCGTGACTGAACAGCTGTGGCTGACGCAGGTATCTATGGTCTCTGGGCTGGGGCTTCCTTCACAAGGAGCATCAGATGTTTTATTCCAGGGAAGGAAGATAGTCGCAATTACTGGAGTATTGCTGTCCCTTGCCTTGTCCTTCCCTCTCTTCTCTGCCCAACAAAAGTCTCTTACTGCCAGAAGCTCGACATCCATGAAGAAAACAGAGTAGGCGTCACCGATCTGCTGCTACCTGCACCTGCTCCTGATGTCTGGAACCTCTCATTTTCCTATGTCCTACCTGTCTATCTCTGACCAGCAGCTGTCACAATTTTGGCCAGGCCTTGGTTTCAAGCAGAGTGCCATCACTGCTAGCAGGAGCAGCAGCTTCTCTTCCACCAGAGTGAAGCCATATCCCCAAGAGAGCTAATTTTGCACTGTTTGCCCCCGCTGCGTTTTATGCCACGTGTAAAACTGTTGTAGCCAGTGAAAAGTAAGACGGCAAGCATGCTGGAAATCTCCCACGAAATAATTCTCTTGTGTTCTCTTTCAGAACTACCCCAAGGATGGCTTGGTGTATGCCTATGACAAGCTAGCTAAGGAAGAGGAGATCAACCCTGTCATTTGGATAGAAGTGCCAGAGACCGCCATTTCTGGAAACAAGCACTGATACAGCTTACAAATAGAAGACAGAGGAAGAAGACTTCAGCTCTTGCTTTGTGTACTTCAGATGGTGCTGTGCAGTGAGGCTGGGCATCCCACCTTGCTGAATCCCTCCCAAACACTTGCCCCCTCTGACACTACTCAGAAGTCATGCCCTTGACATTCGTCGTCTGAATCCTCTGCTGTCAGCATTGGCTAGAGCTTCCAAAGTGGGCATGTACATAAACCCCCTGGCCTCGTCATCCTCCTGGCTGGTGCTTGTGCTGCCCACGAGACTGAAGCTGCTTGTAGTGGGCCCTGGCACATCTGTGAAGCACCTCGCTTGCTTTTGCAGAAAGTGGCAGAGGTGGGGAGGCAAAAAACTCATTTGCAGCAGGCTTTTTAGCACAGCTGGTTCCAGGTGGGGAGTCCACCTCCTCCAGCACCATCTTGACAACGGCCTGCTCTGGATGCTGCCAAGGAAAGTGCAAGCAACCACCTAGCGGCTGATCATGGAATAACCTGCCCGGAAGGCAAGTTTCCATCCCCGCTCGGCCTTGGTTAGTGACTGTTTTAAACTCTGAACCAGAAGGGTTTAACCCTTGGTTAAGAATTACATATATATGTATATATAAAAAAGATGCTGTAACCCAACAGTGGACATTCTCACTGTGTACACAAGTGTTTAGTCCTTTTAAAATTCTGCTAAGCTCTTAGCCTCTAATAGCTCCCCTCAGTGAGTTCAGTGAGCTAACTTAGGCTTTGTTTAAAGGACGATTCCTGGTATTGTGTTTAAGTGTTGCCTTCCAGCAGCTGCCTCTTCTGGAAGCCGCTTTCTATGTTTTTCCTCTTCCTGCCTTGGCTCCTGTAATGGGTGGAAGGTGACGAGCCCAACCTAAGGAGCAAACACACTTCTTCTCTCCCTTGTAATATAGCAATGATGTTGTCTTTTTTTTTTTATCTTTTCCTCTTGTTGGTTTTCCCCTGTGAGAATTTGAAAGTAGGGGCTAACTTTGTTGTACCTTTTTGCTGCTGCTTTCCTCCTGGATTGTGAATCACTAATAGTTTGCTCATGATACTGCCCCTGGTTGCTGTACCGTTCTGGTTGTAAGTCCACCTCTTTTCCTCCAAAGGAACCATAAAAATCACTCGGCTTGTACACGCGTTAGGCTCCCAGCTGTCTTGACCTTTGTACTTGCAGTATTTTTGTTTGTGCAAGCAGTTCAAATATCAGCTTGTTTTTATTGTAATATTTTAGTGCATTTAACCTTCTAGGTGCTTTCCTTTTGGTTATCGTATCCTCCTGTGGGATTTTGTAAGAACTATAGTAGTTCAAAGACTTTCGATGTAATCATTACAGCGGGAAGAGCAGGTATGTTTTTCAGAACTGCCCCTGCAAATGTGAGGTTGACTTTTATGATCAGAATAGTACTGTATGTTTGTGGTTGGTTTCCTTGATACATTCAAGTCCTGAACATTATTATCTCTGATTTATATTTTGAGGAAGGCAACTCCTTGGCTTTCATTATGCTTCCTAAAGGAAGGCAGACAATGAAGGGGATAGAGAACTACAGAAAAATTCATATAAGCTGGCCTTAAGTAGTGAATGAGGGAGTTTTTCTCTCTGTCTGATTCTCTCAGCTTCACCTCCTGCTGCTTCAGTCATTTGAAATGAAGCATGGCCATAAATAAACTCAGATCTCCTTAAAGGTGTAATAAAAATATTGTAGCCACTACTCAGGCAACCTGCTTTTGCATCCTAAGATTCAGTCGCATCAGTCAGTTCTGGAATAAAGATATTTACCTTGAACATCTGTAAGAGTAGCGTCATGAAGCAAAGTGAAAATACAATCTCAGGGATTTTAATAACAGGTACAACAAAACTCAGGTTATGGGGAAACTGTGCAAAATCAAATAAGAGGGATATTAAGTATTTGAGTGAGAGAGGAAGAGTTTGAAAACAATCTCCCATTTTGTTAAATTCCTTAATCAAATATAACTTCCCTAAACATTCATGATTTATAAAACAGATTTTTTCTATGCTTCTGAAATCTTCCCCAGATTAAACTCATCTACCTCATCTAGAATGTTATTACTTTTGGGTCACTGCATAACCAGGAAGGTAAGACCTATAGCATAAGAAAGCATAAGTAGATGGTTTCATATCGAGGTTTGTGATTCTCACAGTACCAATCAAGGAAGACAGTTATTGGCCTTTTGTCTTGTATTCTTTTGATTTAGCTTCTGCACTTCTGGCAAGATGGAAGCTTGCTAAAGAGAAATGATAAAGAAAAAAAAAAGCTAGGCCAAAAGGAAGATTTTTTTTTTTTAATTGAAGAGGATCATATTCATAGTTAAATAAGGCTGGCAGGGACCTCAGGAGATCATCTAGTCTAACTGGGGATTGAACCTGCAACCTTGGTGTTATATTGATCATGGTGAGGATATTTTGGATAATTCTGGTTCCTTATTAGGAATAATTGGCACACTTGGTAAGTAGACTTCTTGTCTGTTACTCTACAGATCAAAATGTAATGCAAGGATATTTTATTACTATCTGTGACTTGCTACTGCTTGGAGAAAGTTAACATTTTTTTAAGGTTTGTAATAGTGTGACGCCTGTACCATATATCTGTTTTCCTTTCTTTTGGCTACCTGATTGTAATTTTGTTTAAAGAATAAATAAAGTATGTTTGAATACACATTTATTTTCCAGTTCAGTTATTCTCATGGAAAGAACAGAAATCAAGAGACTGAAATGATTGGAGCTTGGAGAGGAACATGAGGGGACAGTAACTCAGGCACTTCCCTTCATATCTCTGGTGTCATTTTAATTCCTTCCATCATTTGAGCAAAGAGGATGCTGGATTTGTTAGTCCTGTGCTAGGCAAAGACAGAGGTAGGCCTAGATCTTTCTTGCCTCTGCGTGTGTATCTGCAGCTGTGCTTGTTCCAGCAGCATTCTGTTTCTCAGCGAAACGAGAGCGGTAGCAGTTCCTGCCGTCTGTGAAACTGAAGCCTGTGTTATGACTGAATTTGCTATAATGATGTTAAACTACACACGTAGCTCATGGCTGTACGTGCCAAACTTCGGAGCTGGTCAGACTGATAAAGTGGGATAAAGCCATCAGCTAAGCACTTGGAACACAAGTGTTGAAATTCTGTATTATCTCTTAACAGTAGCTTATACAGGTGTGTCTTTTCAACTGATTCAGCTGTTCACCTCCATGATCTCCTCATTTGCAGTGAAGAAACCAGTTGAAGCCTTGAAACATGGAAATGTATTGTCTCTTTCAATCAATAAATAAAATAATTGGCGGGAGGAGCTGGCCCTCTTCATTCTCAGTTTGTAAGGCATTGTTTCCAGATGCCATCAGTTCAACTTACTAGCTCCAGATAATCTTCCCTTTTTAATTAATCAATTCGTTTTAAATAGAAAACATGTTTCAATAAGTGTTTTTGTTTTCTTTTGTGGTTACCAAATTGAGACTAGTTAATGAACAGTTTTAAAATATGTCGTGCATTTTCATAAGGCAGAAAGAGGAACTTGGAACTTGATTCAGTTCATGAATATAAAAATCTAGTAAGAAAATAAATGATACATTTTACTTTTTGTTTTCTGTCAGAAAATAGGAAATATAAATAAATGTCCGTTAAGTTATAACATTGCTCAAGTAAATGTGTCATGGCTATAACGTATCCTCCTGGATAGCCTGATTGAACGTAAAGGATATATTTGACTACAGAGCGGCATGCAGAAACGGTAACTGAGAGCTGGTCAAACATCCATTCTCGGGACGTTGTGAAACGATTCTTGTTCTGAGCAGAACCTAGAAGTTTAACCGTGCTCTGAGAGTTCAGGAAAATCCCTCCCATGGGAAATGCTCAAATGGAGAGCTGGGGGCGGAAATCCAAATTTCAAACTGCTTCGGTTCAGGGTTTTTCTCCCCCCAGAACAAAACGGAGCCAGATGCTTTGACGCCCAGGGACCACCGGAGACCAGGCAGGGAAGACACTATGGGAGGTTTGTCAAAGAGCCTGGGAAGCCCTTGAGTTCCTGCCCAGGGCCCATTAGTACAGACAGTCTGTCATGGAACCAGGCTGAAGGGAGTGTGTCTGGTTTGGTAAAAATTTAATCAAAACCAAGATGTTTCCTCAAAATGTTCCACATCCGGTGAATCCACCTTGTCCAATAAAACTGGTTCATCAGGAGAATTCCTGATTAGCTCTGTTGGCAGCTCTTAAGAATTAAATCTTCTTTAGTACTAGAAAGTATAACTGCAAAATGAGCTCAGAGTCTTTTTATATCTGGCTTCCTGCTTGCTATTTTCAATTGGGATTTAAGTGTCCGATTTTCATGCCGTGACTACAGCAAAGTGTTCTTCCTCTTCAAGTGATGAATCGGGGTTGGAGGTTGTTGAGCTCTTCCATATCTGCTGGTTGTGGCATAGGTGTAATACGGGTGCCACGCCATCTTGCAACGCTTCTGAATGAACTGCCTCTGTCTCCCTCTCCTTTCTACTCTTGCCTGATAGCACTGGTGCTGGAGTTCACTGGGTTGGTGTTAGTCTGGTAATGTGTTCATAGCAGGCCATCATTCCTTTACCTCATATTTCAAGCAGCTGTGCTCTTTCCAGCTTCGTCCTTCTGGACATGAGCTGCAATGTCAAACCTCGTCCTATACTGTACAGTAGGACAGACCCTTACTACACGGTGAGATGAGCAAACTAGCGGATGGGCAGGGGGGTTGCATCAGGAAACTGAGCTTTGCCACTGTGAACTCAGATGCTTTGTCAACAAGCTAGCAAAGGAGACGTTTTCAATCAGTTAGGCGGGGCAAAGGAAGCAGCAATAATGTGGAGGATGCCACTTCCTTGGCGTTATCTGCTGGAACCCCCCGGCACATATGAAATGGGCATCCCTCATAACAGACACACCTAGAGATGACTAGATGACAGCCTTTGCTCTCTCCATTCTTTACACTTGCCGTCTGAAACGTCACAACCTGCCCCTCCATAAGGAATTTAGTCCTGGAGCTGCCACTGGTCTGGAGTTTTGGACCTGGGGAATTGAAATGAAATGGGTCCCTTTTCAAACGCAGCACAACATGGACCTGAAGTGAATTTGTGTTCAAGCTGTGCATCTGTTGGAAGCCTCCACCCACCCCCAGCAAAGCAACAATAACCTGGCGGGTGTTTGCTGCCTTAACCTCCAGTGAATGAGAACCCACAGCTCTCAGGGTAGCTTGTACCAGTGCTTCCCGCTCCTTGTGGTTCGAAAGGTCCCCCTCCACCCCAGCATCTTTCCTGAATCTTTTCTTCCACAAATAATGCCTTCTTGCTTTCTCCTTGTGGCCTTAAGGAACACTTCATCCCATCCCTTTGTGTATATTGGAAGACCCTCATCTATCTTTTCTTTCTTAGACTAAACACTTACTTGTTCAACCGTTCTGCATGGGCTGTGCTTTCTGAGCCTCTAGTCATTTCTGTTGCCCTCTCCTGGACTCTCCACAGTTTGTCCACCTTGTTCTTAAAGTGCAGCGCTCTCAACCAGCTGCAGTGCTCCAGATGAAGCTTTGCCAGATCAAGTACAGTGGAATAACTACTTCTCCGGCCTTAGGTACCTGACTCCTGATCATACTCCCCAGAATGGGAGTCTCTGCTTTTGTAACTGCATCAGATGGTTGACTCAGGTGTACTTTCTGGTCAGCTGTAACACCCGATCCTTTCCCAACATGTTGCAGCCTTGCCAGTTATTCCCCGCAAGTTTGATTTTTCTTTCAAAAGAGTAGTACCTTGCACTTGTCCTCGTGTCCTATCATCCAGCTTCTGGAACAGTTTCTCCAATGTGTTTCTCTAACGTGAACAGGTTCTGCAATGTGTGGAGGCTGCTTTGAGTTCTGATCGTGTTCTCCATAGTGCCTGCAACCTCCTCCTACTTTGTCATCCACAAATTTTATAAGCTTATTTTCTTCCATTATCCAATCTGCTAATAAAAAGAGTGAATAGGACTGGGCCCAGAAAGGAGCCCCACTAGGAACCTCCCAGGTAGATGGAGCTATTGAAAAAAATTCTTTCAAAGAGGAATCTTCTACGACCTGTCAAGAAATCATAGAAAATGAGGGTTGAAGGGATCTCCGGAGGTCACATGTAGTCTAACCCCCTGCTCCAAGCAGGACCAGCCCAAACTGCATCATCCCAGCCAAGGTTTTGTCTAGCCGGGACTTCAAAACCTCCAACGATGGAGACTCCACCACCTCTCTGGGTTACCTGTTCCAGTGTTTCACCATCCTCCTAGTGAGAAAGTTTCTCCTAATACCCAACCTCAACCTCCCTTGCTGCATCTTGAACCTATTGCAACTTGTTTTGCCATCCGTCACAGATGCCAGGAGCAGCGAGAGGAGAGTCAGGCCCCATCCAGGTGCCCGTGGCCACAAATCACAGTGCTTGCAAAGCCAGGTGTTGTTTTTGCCTGGCGACTCAGCCAAGTTTTGCCTTCAGTCCTTTTTGCCCTGCCAAATATGGTAGCAAACACCAGGGCTCAACCTGCTGGGAGTCAGACTATATGGGAAGAGGAACAGCTGTGCCCTGTGTATACACGGAGCAGATAGGCCTGAAAGGCCATTAATCGTGATGCAGAGTGTTTGGACACCGCTGCCAAAGAGCTGGCACGTCATGGAGCTCTGTGATCGCCTTGTAATTTAAGAGGTTTCTGCTGCTCCCTCCGCCTGGGCTCCTGAGTTGGATGTAATGGAGAGGGGCTGAGCTCAGGTGCTGGGGCTGCCCTCTGCATCTGCTGCTCCGAGGATGGGAAGCACCGGGCAGGTGTTAAGTATTTACCCCCTGGTCAGATCAGTACAGACTGGGGGGGCTTTGCCTTCCTCTGTAGCATGGGCATGACTTCTGCCGGGGGCATATGTTAACAACCTTTTACAGAAGCAGGATGTCAGCTGCTGCAGTCCCCCCGCTTTCCCTGGGGCAGGGTTGGGCGTGAGGTCTCTGTTGTAGCAGGGTTGATGGTAGTTTTATGAAGAATTTAGATGCTGGATGGGTGAGTCTGGGCGGGGATGATCCTGCCTCAGGATGGGGGTTGGACTGGATGGAGGCCCCTTCCAGCCCTGGCACAAATAAGTGGACAATGAGTATAGCACCATGCTAACACGTGTGCTGGTCATAACCTGCGTCTTGTCTGGAAGGAGGCATGCGCAGAGCTGCTGACTGTCCGTAATGACAGGGGAGAAGCTGCACAGCCCTCTGGTGCCCCAGGGTTCGGGGGGAGGAAAGGACTTGGCCCCTGGTCTTGCTGCTGGAATGACAGCTAGTAAAGCCAGCAGTGCCCTGGCTCGATCCTCCCACCCAACCTGACTGGGAGGGCGATGAGATGGGCAGGGGGGCCACGTACCCGACGCCTTGGCTCTAGGCTGCGATGTGACCTTTGAAGAACCTGGCGGGTGGGGTGTGATTCGTGCTCGGGTGTGCCGCTGTCCTTCCATGCCCAGGTCCCTGCAAGGCGTGAGCATGGGTGGCGGATGCACACGAGCATGCTCTACTGTGCCGAGAACAGCTCCCTGGTCCAGGGTACCTGCCTAGCCCTGTGCTAGGGGGACAGAAGCACCTGTACCCGCCAGGCGACGACCAGCACGACGGCTTGGCACTTGGCAACCCAGATGAGGCTGCCGGGAGCAGCTTTACAGTCGTTTCCATACTGCAGCCTGGCGCTGGAAACCAAGCCACTGCCCAGCACAGCCTCCTCCTCGGTTTGAATGGAGAAAGGGAAGGAGGATCATGCCAAACCAAAGGCCAAAGCCAGGGGTTGGCAGTAATGCTGGCATTCGTAGGCCTTAAGTTTGCGGAGCACTTGACCTGCTTCCCGATGCTCTCAAAGGCAAGCATCGCCGGCAGCTGAGCTACTCGCAAGCAGCTGATGGGTGCGAGAGCGGCATCCTTTCACTGCAGCTAAAATGAACTTGGGTTCACGACAGTTTGAGCTCTTTCAGAGATCGCTCTTATTTAGTTTGTCTATGCAGGTCTGCCCTGCTTTCTGCCTGCACCGCTGCAGCCAGGAGTGAGAAGCAGGTTGGCACAGATCCTGCGCACTGCCCAGCTGAGACACGAGAGGGCAGGGCTCTCCCGCCAGCAGGAGCCTGGGCTAACGCAGGGCTTTCTTCCTTCCCCTTTCTCAGCTGTTCCTGCTGCATCTCCATGGGCAGCTCTCTCCCTCTCTCTCCAGCTCCCCGTTTGTCGGCTGTGCCCTACATCCAGCGCAGGAGACCCCGGGTGCTCTGCTGGGCTGCGGTGGGTGGAGGGGGCAGCCAGACTCTGCCTCCCCAACGGGCATGGCGTGCGTGTTTGCTCATCCTTGCCCCAGGGACTGCTGCCTCCCATCAGACTCTCTGTCTGCTCCTGGCCAGCATCTCCCTTGACCGCTCCACTGGGCACAGGCACAGGTGGGAGAGAGGTCAGGGTGGGACGGGAGGCAGGGGCCTGGGAGGGGAAAGGACTTGCCAAAGGGCCCACGACAGGAGGTGGCAGAGTGAAGAGCGTAACAACTGCCACTGACTGGGTCAGACCCCAAGTCCATCTTGCCCAAGCTCCTGTGTTTTGCACAGAGACTGGGAGTGGAGGCTGAAAGGGAGAGCGATTGGGTCTGACCAGGGTTTTTCCCCTTGCAGCCTCCAGCATTCGAGAGAGACCCCCCCGGGCTTTCCCAACTCCCAGCCTGGAAGGGTCTTTTCAAGGCCTGTTGAAGAGCCAAGCAATGGGCCAGTGGCTACAGGGCCTGAGCCAGGCCCAGGACCCCACTCCTGCCTCGACTCTGCCCTGTGTTGGACACGACAATGAGGGCGCAGCAGCTGCTAGCCTAACAAGGGAGGTTTTAATTAAATCTGTGCTTTCTAATTGTCAAGAATGAGAAGCGAAACCAGACGAAGCCCAGAGCTGCCCCAGGAGGAGGGTGGGGTGGCGAATGCGCGCACAACCGGCATGGAAATCACCAGGAAGGACCTGCTCTGCCCTCAGGAGCATCCTGTTCGTGTGGGTGGGGACACGCTGGGGGGTCGGTAATCCCAGCCTTGGGCCCGCATCCTCAGCCCTTCTGCAGTGTGAACGGCTTGGTTTTGTGTCGCCTGGTGTTCGACGAGAGCTCTGATGTCAGCAGCCAGAAATCCCGTTTGACCTGCCCAACTTGCAAACGGGGAAAGCTGATCTAATAGTCTGCGCGCTCTCTCTCTCTCTCTCTCTCTCTCTCTCTCTCTCTCTCTCTCTCACACACACACACACACACACACACACACACACACACACACACACTCCTTCATTTTGCCTTTGGCATTATCCACTTCAGACATTAGGAGAAAAGGGATCGATGTTTTGAGTTTCCTGCTCCACTCCTCATAGAAAATGAGGGCTGGAAGGGACCTCAGGAGTCACCAACCCCCTGTTCAAAGCAGGACCAGCCCCAGCTACGTCATCCCAGCCAAGCTTTGTTGAGCTGGGTCTTCAAAACCTCCAAGGATGGAGACTCCACCACTTCTCTGCGTAACCTGTTTCGGTGCTTCACTACCCTCCTAGTGAGAAAGTTTTTCCTAATATCCAACCTCAACTTGCCTTGCTGCAGCTTGAGCCCATTGCTCCTTGTGCTGTTTGCCCCCACTGAGAGCAGCCCAGCTCCGTCCTCTTTGCAATCGCCCTCAGCTGCCTTTGCCGGGGCAGCGACAGGGAGGGAAGGTAACGGAGAGGTTCCAAGTCTCGTGTTGGAGAACAGAGCTCTCGCTGCAGGATTACCACCTGGCAAGGTAAGGAGGGGAAAGGCCTGAACTCACCGACGCCTTCCCTCTCTTTGGCAGCCTGGGTTGTATATTCACCCCTGTGATGACGCCCAACACTTGTAAGAATTAAACAGCTTGCACTTCCCCCCCCCGCTACCTCCGGCCTTGTGACAGGAGCTGCTTGGGGACTGTCTCATAGCACATGCCGTTCTGAATTCGGAGCAGTTTTGAACCTCACGGGCCAGACTGGTGCCCTGACTGCTGGCTAGTGTTTGTCTGGAGGTGGAGCTCTCCTGTGGTTCGAGGTCGGCTTGCTCACTCCCTCGGGCCCAGTGGAACTGGAAGAGACAAGGACTAGATCTAAAATATGAAGCTCAAACAATATCCCAGCTCCTACCCCTTGGGCACCCTGCTGCAATCCACAGCCCTTCTCCCTACAGTAGGAGATTGCCACCTATGCATGGTATTTGCAGAAGCTAACAAAGGAGTCAGAAAGTGCCTGAACGCCTCATTTGGAAATGCTGGGGCGGGGGTGCCGAGCATGCCTCCTTCATATCCAGTAGCCCAGTGGTTAGAGCACTTCCTGGGGAGGGAGAAGCAATGCTTGGCTGGACAGGCCGAGACTCCCCTTGACACGGTCGTAGCCTAGGGATGAGCGTATCCGTGCAGGAGCTGGGAGGTAAGGATCAGTGTGGTGTTTCAGTCAGGAAGGTCTTGGTTCTTCCTAAAATCTTACAGCCTCTCTCAGGCTGAGAATGGCTTTGGACCCAGCAGCACAACAGATGGATCCAGGGAAGAGTGCAGGTCACTCTGCTGTATGATCATGCAGTCTGTTTATCAGAGCATCTCTTAGACACATGTATCACTGTCCAAAAACCATAAAGCAAAGCCATGGGAAAGCCTGGAAGAAAGCCAACGAGCTCTGATCCAGCATTGGGATTGCCCGAAACCAGCCAATACCACCACCAGCAACATGGTTCAAGCACACTGCACTTGCAAGGCAGGACTGTCCGCAACAGGCAACCTTTGCTTTAGAAAGACCTGCCTCCGGTCCAGGCCAGGTCAAACCACAGCTGCAAAAGGGAGTCGGGGTTGTGCGTACTAAGAACTGCACATGGCCTTTGGCATGTTTGCAAATGAGCAAGAGCATAATTAGGGCTTGTTAACACGATGAAATGGAGGAGCATCATTTTCTCGTATCATTCTACCAGCCTGGTCCACGTGACTTCCAGTCAAATGCCTGCTGGCAGCTCACCTGGTCTTGCAAAGGGTCTGTCAATGCCCTGGCAGCAGGGAGCTGAGTCTGTAAGCCCCACTGAGCAGCTCCCGTGCCATGCGAATGACCCAGGAGATAAGGTGTGGAGATGATTCCCTGGCTTTCCAAGTGGCTGAAGAGTGGCAGCTTGAATCACTGCCGAGGAGAGATTCAGCACATCCTTCATCGGAGCAGAGGCTGGGAAGGCATATGTCTGTGGTGGTGTAGGAGCAGCACATCCTGTATCTGTGCAGGGGGTTGTGTGAGTGGCCCTTGAGATGCCCGCAACTCCTCTGAGTCTATCGCCATGTCATCTACCGTGGAAAAAGTGGGAACTGCCGTGGCCTGGATACAATGCGGTGAAACACCCAGACCAGAGGGGCTAGCGGAGAAGTCTACGAAGTCAAGCACGGGATCGTACTTGGCTGCCGATATCCGCTCTTCTGCCAAACCGAGGAAGAGGGACTTCAAGGACAGGACTGGGATTGCCCTCTACAGGGGTGAAGGTGAGATCCCATCCATGTTCAGTGCCAAATCAGCAGTGTGAACTTTTCCCTGTTGCACACGGAGCAAGGCAGGGGTGACTGGTGTGACTCCAGGTGTGGTCAATCTTATCTTGGAATAAGAGTGGCATTTCCTGGTGTAATTTGCATCACTTGGAAAGGGGACTTCCGCCCACACAGCTGTGGAGGTAGGAGTCATCCCAGCATTGCTGGGCTTTGGACATGGCCAGTGGGGCAGTGACAATGGCGAGGTGGTTCTGACCAAGCCCACGTTGGCGGAGAGACACAGTGTGAAGAGAAAAGAGCGACAAGAGGTGACAATGCTCTGCTGGGCCCATTTGTGCTGCAGGCAAATGACTCCTTGGCTACACTGCTTGTGCCATAAATAAAGCAACAACTGCATATTGTGATGCAAATTGCTTGGTGGTAAAGTCCTGCTGACATCAAGTCTTTGCATGAAAGCACACGTGGAACTGGTGTCTTTCTGGACTCTGGTTACGTGCTCCTCCAGAGGAATGCCATGCCTACCCACGCTGCCTTATTGGAAAGAATGAAAGCAAAGACCTAAAGCAAAGGGGCATGCCACATCTGGCCTGTCTTTGCGGGGGGGTTTCTTTTTCTGCGTAGTTTTCTAGCTGCCAGATTCCTTAGGTGAATTGCAAAGAGTTTTTCAGAGACCTTCAGAGCCTAAATAGCCACTGGACCTTTCTAAAATGAGCCACAAACACTCTCTCGAAAGCCATGACAGTGGTACAGCGTCACCCCCCTCGTGTGCAATGTCAGGAGCATCGATGTGGATCAAATGATATACAGGGTGGCTGGAGAGAGAGAAGACAGGCAGGGTCTGCAGCATGGCAGGGCTCTGTGTGCTCTGTCATGGAATAATTATTACAGGGCCTTGTCTTTTTTTCGTCAGCCTCCCAAGAAGCTATTGTACTCCTGGAGCACGCACGTCGGCTCTGTCCAGGTCATCAGCTGTGTTACCAGATGCACCCACCGGTCTCTGCACTGCAGTCGCAGCTGGGCGGGCGGGCCCAGAGGAGAGGGGTTTTCTCAAGAAATGGAACGTAATGCTCCCGAAGGACAGTGAGTCCTTCCCTCCTACAGCTGCCCTGCGCGTTTTTCCTTGTGAGCAATAAAGACAACCCTGGTGCATAACTGCAGTGTGTGAAATAGGGTTAGTCACAGGACTTCCGGGCACAGCGGCACGTAAACAAGCTTTCCCCACTTCCCTCTTATGAAAATTTAAGTCTGCTCCACTGCTCCGGCTTCTTTTCTTCTCTTTCTCTACCGACCCCCTGACTCCCATTTATGTCTGATTCAGCCTAGCAAACATTTTGCCCTGTGGCAATCTTTTCTAATGGAGCAGGAAGAGCAGCCTCTGGAGCGCACTCCTGACACATCCCTTGGGTTTTCTTTCTGGCTCTCTGGTTTGCTGCTCTTGCTCCTCATTCACGTTAAGAAAGAAGAAACCAATGGCCCATGCAATCAGCAGCTCATTAACAGTGAATGGGGATGGGGCTTTGTGAGACTTCCTCTTTTTCTTTATTTCCCTTTCTCACTCATACATGCCACGAGGTTTAATCTTTGCAATGGCAGTTTCCTGGACTGTGTGTACACAGCTCCTCGCTGGCCTGCCTCGGCGGGGAATTGTCGACGTGCCTCCCTCGCTGTGACACACATTTTAATGACTGATCTATTAACCTTCCCAGCAGCTAAGGAAGTACGAGCGCTCGTCCAGACGCAGGTGCATCGAGCTTTGCATATTTTATAGATGTGAGCTTCTAGACCACAGGTCGTGCTGTTGCTTTCCCCGCTGAACCTCGGCGTTCTGGCCTTCCATGCCTGGCTCCTTCTCGGAGCTCGGGAATCAAATGAATGCACGCAGCCGTTGGACAGGCCAGGGAGAGATGCTGAAGCAAAGCCAGGAGAGAAGGGTGCTACCAAGTGATTTGCTTTTCAGTGCACATCTTCATCAGCGGAAAAAAAATGACATAAAATAATGGATACCCAACCCGTCAGGCCCAGTGGACCCCTGTAGACTTTACTGGACCCTCCATGCAGCTCTCTTTGCAAAGGTGTTGTATTGCAATCACCCAAAGGAGCTGGGGCTCCTCCAGCCGGATTCCACTGGCCCTGGAGCTGCCTTCTCTGCCTGCTTTGCTCACATGGGCCCCAAGGACCGTCCATGGGGGAAGCTCCTTGTCCCATGCAGGGCTCCAGCGACAGCAATAGATGGCCATGGATCTGCAGGGGTCTGCACACAAAGGCCCTAGCCTAGCAGACCCTTCCCTCTGCAGACAGCCTGCAGTGGTTTTGTGTTCCTGCCCTGAAGATGCATTGCCTGGCTTCTCACTGCAGTCAGGAAGCCCTTTGGTTGTATTACTTGCAGGCTCAGTGCCTAGCAGCTGGTTTATGAGACTCCTTTCATCTCTTATTTTTAAAAGAAAGACAATAGGAACTTCTGGGCTGCCTGTTTCCCCTGTTGTGTTATAAAGTTAGCAAATCTCTCCTCCTCCCCTTGGGAATCGCTTCATCTCTCCTTCCCCACTCCAGTTCCTTGCTGTCCCTGAAGCGTTGGCTGTAGCCGTGTTGGGCTAAGGACACAGGCAGACAAGGTTCTTTGGGTAGATGTGATATCTTTTATAGACCAACTAAGTAGTTGGAAAAATTGTTCTTTGCAAGCTTTTGGGTTCAAACACCCTTCTTCAGGCAGAGGGAGAGTCTCTGAGGCACCTTGAGGGGCTCTGGTTTTCCCCTGCTCCGCTTCCCTCCCCTTGGAGGCCAGGTGTCATAGCCAAAATCTGCTTATCGGCTGCTTTCCTTTCCATCAGTCTAGTCAATGAGAGACTAGCGCTAAACCTGTGCTAAACCTGCGCTAAACCTGTGCCTCTCACAGTACAGTGGCTTCAGGACATTTTTCCTATGAGCTGTGCTCTGTTTGCCCCTTGTGCACAAGCTCCTTGTTAACAACCAAGTAAACTTCTTTTTAACAGCCATCTTTTCCCCCTTGGAAGCTCTCAATGAGGGGCCTGTTTTTGCTAATCACTGCTGGGAGGAAGATCAGTCACACCTAAGACAAAAATGGTTCTGTTCCCTCTCCCAGGAATGACCTGGGTTTCCTTCTTTAAGGGGTCTTGGGTAACAGCCCACCCTGTGAAAATGTTTGCAGGGTTTTAAAAGCCCAGGGCTCCAGGTTAGTCACCTGGAACGTAGAAAGCCAGTCCCCTGTTGAGCACAGAACAAGTCCCTTTAGTGAAACTGGAACGTAAAGCTAGAAACACCCTTGTCAGTGAGTTGAAGAGGTCAGTTGTTAGTTCGTGACTAAATACACAGAAGAGAACAGGTCTGATGAGGAAGAAGACATCCATCCTTAAGCAACTGGGGTTTTTTTCAGAGTAGAAAAGCACACTTCAGTCTGTTTTGCCAGCAGGCTCCCCTCCTTATTATCACCTGCTGGGTGGGGAGACAATTCTTTTGTTTTCCCCACTGATCTCGCAAAAAATGCTGAGTCCTGTAGGGTTGTTGGTTGCAGCCGTGTTGATCTAAGGACGCAGGCAAACAAGGGTCTTTGGGTAGATGTGATATCTTTTATTAGACCAACTAAATAGCGGGGAAAAATTGTTCTTTGCAAGAAGGGTGTTTGCACCCAAAAGCTTGCAAGGTGCTCCCAGGGGTGTAGGTTGTAGCCGTGTTGGTCTAAGGACACAGGCAGACAAGGTTCTTCGGGTAAATCTGATATCTTTTATTAGATCAACTCAAAAAAAGCGCAAAGCGTTCCTATGCACTTAAGTAATTATGGGCTTGATAGGCAGATGAGTGATGTTTGTTGCAGTATAAGTGCTAGGCAACAGATCAGGACCAGTCTCCTGTTATGCAGTTGAGAGGAGGAGGATGTGTTTATCTGAAAGGCATGTAAAAGGATTATATTGTATGCAGGAGTCTCCTCATCTCCTTATGGCCTGTGTGGGGTCACTGAAGAGGTAACAGATTTCTCAGCCATGTTCTCCCGGTTGAAATCTCATGTCCCTCCTTTAAGGAACCGTTGCCTTCCTGAGCAGTGCCGTCCACGCTCCGCCAGCACAGAAACGGCTTTCTCAGCCTGTTTTCAACAGGTAGCGATGGCCTGGATTTGCCAGGCAGCCCTTGGAGTTCTGCCCATACTTTTTGTGAGCGCCGTTGCCATGATACAGAACATAGAGCAGATGTTTATTTCAACAGAGATGTCTTTAATTCCTTCTCGACGTTTTTCTCAGGCTGCCATCGTGTGCGAATACTTCTCTCTAGGAGCCAACTGCAGCCCGGGCCCAAGTGCAGAGCCTGATTCAGAAGGAAACGGGGCTAGGAGGTGTGTAGAGGAGAGGTCAAGACAGACAGCCAAGCCTGCTGGAAGTTTCTGAGCGCCCACGTTTGGTAGGGATGGTAAGGAGCTGAGGGAGCCTCGACCAAAATGTTTTCTAGACATTATAGCGGCTAATGAAAAGCAATCCCCTTTCCACTCTACTTGGGCTTCAATTTTTTTTTTCTTCCCTTCCTTCCCCCCTCCTATACCTTTCTTTCCTTAACGCAAATAATCCAGCCCTTTTCTGTGTGGTCCATTACCTGGCAGTAACCCTGCGTAACAGGCTGTGATAGGCCAGAAATGCCTTAATTGTACTGACAGCAATAGAGACAGGATGCTAAAAATGTTGGGGTAGGCGTTGCACTTTCCTCCGCCCTTCGTGGGGTACTTACTCCTGTCAGGGACTGTCAAGAGCTCTCGCTCCTAGGTGCATGGTTTCCCTTTGTCTTTGTTCCCTTTCTTTTCTCTCCTTAGCGCTCCTAGTTTTCTCCCTGCTTTCTTCTTGCCTCTCTTCTCTCATTTTTCATCTCTATTTTTAACTGCTGCTGCCTCCCTCTGGGCTCATCTGCCCTTTTTTCCCCTCTAGGCTCTTATCTGCCTTGTCTTCTTCCTGCAGGAGTGGATCAGCGTTCCTACCCGCTGGATCGCAGGCAGACAACCATCTCTCGGAGAAAAGCACCGTTACACTACTGCTCTGCTTCTGCATGTGGGTATGGGTTGGTATGTGGGAGAAATCCCACTTGGAAGTGGTGCCTTCCTGGAATGGGTGCTTTTTTAGCATAGGAATTCTGCTTCGAGCCAGCTTCCTGTTGCTGCTGCCTTATATAGAAATGTTTTATCATTCTATAAATACAGTATGCGTTTTATTAAAAAAGAAGACAGAAATGGATATGCAGGAACAAAATGCTGGAGGAATAACGGTGAGTGGCAGGGCCTCTCGCAGACTTCCTCCACCCCTTCCACTGCTGTGGTCAAGCTATTTTTGTATTCCACGAGAGAGCGCTTTGCTGAAACTTCAGGTTCCTTCTTAAAAGGAAATTGGAAGAGGGGAAGGGTCTGTTTTAAAACTAGAAAATAAAGTTGTAAGCAGGAATGAGACTATAACAATTTTAAGCTGAGAACCTCAAATCTCTAGAACTCTAAATTCCCATTGGATTGCGTAGTACAGGTTTGGGCCTAAATTAACTAAGATTCCTGGTGAAGGATATCCTGTAAATACTGCCTTCAGTTTACAGCTGGGCATGCGATAGCTCAGAAAGGATAAGTGAATTGGCCAAGGCCATACAGCAAATTAGTGGGAGAGCCAGGAACAGAAACCTGGAGCCCTGGCTTCCAATACTGTGTGTAACATCCTGTGTGCACAACCACTGCAGAAGGGAACTTAATGCAAAAAAAAAGAAAAAGACTTCTTGCGAAAAAAAAAAGGCCCTTGTTAATTTGGTAGCTCTTTTATTAAACCTCTACTGCATGTCACAAAAATGTTGGGATCTATCAGCTATGTTGTTAATGTAGTTTGGCACGGATTATACCGTGGACATGGGTGTCAGGAGAGGGCAAGTCTGCACGCCTATGCTGAGAAACCCCATTTTGTTGTTGTGGCACAACCTATCCATTTGTTTCCTGAAGTTTGAAGCTGAATCCTTGATGTCCTGCACTATTTGTTTGATTCGAGTTAAACTGCAATTCAAAGAAAGACGTTAGTGCATATCTACAACCAGCCTACTGAAATCATCTAGCATTAATTAAGCTTTTGTTAATGTGCTGTACCCAGAGTGGGTGTGCATTGTTGTTCCAGTCACACTCAGAGCATTCCCTCCCTACCAAGGCTGTTCAGAACATGAGACACAGATATTAATAAGATGCTTTTGGGCAATGGCTTTATCTAGTTTCTGACCTTTTTGTAATGAATTTAATCTACAGAAGATTAGCTTAAGACAGATACTGTATTAAAATACATAATTCATGGCAGTACAGATACTCTTGTGATGAAGGTGAATAGTACTGGGTAAGTATACCATTGAACTTCTGGTCTGGTAATTCTCTTTGTCACAGTTTTAGTCACCGTACTGAATCACCCCAGTCTTTTCCCTCTCCACCTTCTTTATCTGTAATATAGCATGCCTGAATAAGGTCGATACACAGCTTTTTTCCGGCTAAAAAGACGGTCATTTGTGACAAGGAAACCTCTCAGGAAAAGAAAACTGAGAATTTGGCACAAGCTTATTTGCTGGAGCGGGTATAAATGCCTGTTTGTTTTATTATAGGCAGAGCTACCTAAAGCAACTTGACATCTCTTGTTTTAAACCCTGTTTTCAGTTGCCTATATCTTTGCCAAATTTGAAGCATTTGGGTTGAAATTATCCATTGTGGGTATCTGCCTCGAGCTGATATATATTTTTTATTTATTTAAGTTTCAGCTAAAATGGCTCAGCTGTTGCTCAGAGCGAGGCTGGGAGAAAAAAAAAAAGAAGTTGTTTTGCTCATGTTAGAAAACCACATCTTTTATAGGCATTCTATTGAGAAACTCTTACCCTTCACCTTCCCCTCCCTGGCTATGGTTTGGAGCAGGGATGTGAAATTTAGGAGACATCTCCCTGGTGTCAGAAGCATGCCTTTTGCTGTCTTTATGAAACCTGCCCTGATTAGCACCAACCAGACCTTGGAAAATCATAGCTCGCCCATGCTCAATTGAGTCTTGTTGGAGTTCCCAGATTCTCAGTGATCATGCCCCACAGATGAAATGAGCATGCTCAAGAGCTGCAGGGGCTAAGCAGGATTTTCCTTTGATTGTTCTTCATGGGGCTGCTGTAGCATGGGGCACCTGAGCTGAGAACAGGGAGACCGTCTCTGCTGAGCTCTCGGGAGTTTTGCAGCGTGTTCGCAAAGAGCTACTCGTAAGCAAGGGTAACTGGTCATAGGATCATGAGTTGTCACATCAGGTGGAACCAGGAGCACGTTTAGGTTTGTTATTTTGTCTTCTACATTAAGCAGAATTACATGCTTTAAAAGATGTAAGAAACATTTCAAGTATGGAATAACTTGTCTCCAGGAAAAAAAATGCTTCCTTACCTCCATTAGTTGGAAGCCAATTGATGCCCCGAAGCAGGCAGGATTGTATCCCTCCCAAAATATTTTTATCCTTCCTGTTCTGCCTCTCTCGTTCTCATTGACCATGTTGACGCTCAATCCTATTCTGAATTCCAGTAAGTTTTCAACCTCCACAAAATCTTTAGGCAATGAGTTCCACAAGCTAAAAGTGAGAAGAAGAAAAAAGGTCTGGTTGCATCAGTCCTGAACGTGTTATTTTTCACTGTCATAGTACGTTTCCTTACAAGAAAGGGTCAAACAAGAGGATTTGTTTTTTGGAAACAGGAAATTTCTTAGTGTAGACAAGACTCCCGAGGGGAAAAAATAATAATGGCCAAAAAAGCCTTTCCTATTTTAAATTGAACAAAGGGTAACATCTCAGTCAGTTCTGGGAAGATAACTGAACCTTTTCATCAAGTCTATAAAGGCATCAAAGGGATCTGGATACTCAGTTCCCACTGAGTAAAATGAAAATGGGTATTACTATAGAAAGTAATTAATCAGCAGGCTGAAAAGCTTTCAGCCCGAGCCCAAATGCTGCAATTTTTAAGAAGCCCATGATTATTAAGATAGTGCTATTGAAAAATATGAATAGAGGTAAGGTAGATATGATTGAGCCAAATGAATATGCAGCATTCAGAATTTCCCATCAATGGGCATTAATAGTTATTTATTTATTTATTTATTGAAATACTGTACACGACAAGAAGGGTTGAGTTACGAACCTTGTTAACAAAAACAGAAATCCCACTTTCAATGGTTTTATTACTCGACAAAAAGAGTGTCTTAATCCTGGCCTGAAGTACAAGCTCCTAGAAAATAGCCACCTTGAATATTCTGCCTCTGACACTGGGCTCATTATAGACGTCCAGGTAACAAAGATGTGTTGTACAAGTCTCCATGCGAGAAGTTTTAAAACTATGTTTTTTCAAAAGGTGGGGAAGAAAACAAATATTTTAATAACTTTCAAGGTTTAACAAACCACCAAAAAAAATGTCAGTTTGAGTCACAAGTCTACCCTTAACTAACACCTCTGTGGGGTTTTATTTGATATTTAAACCACAGTCCATTAAAGATGGAAAGTCTGTGGTAAGTTGAATTTCTTGGCCTAAGACCATTTTAGCACCAACTTAACTTGAACAGAGTTGTTTTGTATTCAGTGCCATACAACATGTCACACGGTGCTGGTAGGTGCTTTCAAACTGCCTTCAGATCAGTCCTTTGTAAGTGAACTTCTCTCCAAACGGGTGTCATGAAGGCAGGGTAGAGGTGCACCTTATAGACTAACTGAATCAAAGATGCATAAGCTTTCAGGAGCCACGGTTCACCTCATCAGAGATGTGGCTCACAAAAGTTTATGCATCTCTGATTCAGTCAGCCGATAAAGCACATCTTTACCCTGACTTCGGTATGACTTCTAACATAGCTAATTATTACCTCGGTTCAGATCTGATGACGAACGTAGCAATCTCAACTACGTCATACACCCATGGTTTGGATGAAACAAATCATTTCCCTGGCCCTGGGAACCCGTACACGGTATCAATGCACCATGCCTTATGAAATGTGTAAAGGACTAATCTTTGGGAGTGGAGTGCCCATGGGTCAGGCAGGGCCTGCCCCAGTTAAGACACGTGCAAAGGCCGCTCTCCTGATGCAGGGGAAGAGGGGTCCCTTGAGGATGTCATCGTGGCCCTGGTGGAATGAATGATAAAACTCCCATTAATTTCACTAGGGCCAGAATTAACCCTCATTGTTTGCAGAAGCAACGGGGGCTCAAACAAGAACGACTGGCTCATTTTGCTATGTTCAGAAAGGTGTGTAATCAAGGTGCCAGCACCCTGCTTTCTGGAAACGGTTAACTTGGAAAAGAAGAAACTAGAGTTCAGATGCTTTTTCTCGTGCAGTCTAGTGAACGGCCTAACATTTGATCCACAGCCAAGGATAGATAAAAAGCACCATCTCATACAATATCTCAGGATTATAGGAGACACTGAAGCCATTTGGATAATGGAGAGTTCAGATAACCGAATGAATTTCGGTGGACTCGGCAGATATCGGGAGGCATCCAAGGAAACATGTTTTGGTCAAAATGTCACTTTTCATACCGAGGGTGCTTCATGGTACTTATGATGATGCTACAATATGAGGAGGGAAGGACAGATAGCATCAAAGGTGTTGTCCGAGTTGGAAGGATTATTTGAAATTATTGACAAAGTGGATGAAACTCAGGACTTGGTTCATATCCCAGACAATGGGCCATCTATTACAAAATGTAAGGTTCATAGATTCATAGATTGTAGAGTCGGAAGGTGTTTTGTTTGGGATTTGCCAAAGGGGGTGGACAGGCATTTAGTAAAGTTCTGAAAAGGAGAATTAATGTGGGATATAATATTAAGCTGGGTGTATTAATCAAGCAGAGAAGATGAGTCTTATCGTGGTGACTCTCCCACGACTACAAGAACAGACGTCTACCAGCTGGCCAGGGTGCCAGTGGGAAGAGAGGATGTTGTCAACCCCACGTCTCCCTACAGAAGAGGCAAGGAAGAACCATGGCCTGTTGGATGAACAAAGCAAAAACATGACTCGTCCACCTGAGTACTGTTAAAACTTCCAGGAGTTAAATATTTGCCTGCTCAAGGTAATATAGCGGGTTCAAAAGACTCTTAAGCAACCTCCTCTCTTAAGAAATGGCCACCAATGTCTTGTGTCCTTCTGCTTTGCCTCATTAAGACACGTAACACCACGGATCAGGTCTCCTGAACGGCCACGGACAAGAAGCTTCCTTGCAGTGAATGTGAGGTATTCCTAAAGCAGTGATTCTCAACCTCGGGATCCTTGCAAGGGTGCCACAGGTGTGCCAACACGATGCACAGGACAGACCCAGAGATGTCAAATAGGAATCCGGCGTTCAAAACAGTCTGACCTGCTGCGGTCTCTTTGCGTGCCTTGCAACGCAGAGAAATCGATGCATTATTTTTCCGTAGTCGTAAAACAGACGGTGCCTTGAGTCTACAAACGGGCATTAATGCCCAGAAGGGAAAACACGTCTTTGCTGTCTTTTTTGGGGGACGCTGGGGAGATGCACCCGAGCACCGGCCTGGTGGCAGGGCACGCGGCCTGCTCCGGGTTTGAGTTTCATTCCTGAGGCAACTTCGTTCAAGCGATTCCCAACCCGGCGGCCGCAGCACCCCGGGGTGCCTTGAGACCCTTTCGAGGGTGCCTGCCGTGGAGCGCCACGCAACCTTAGCCCTGTTCAGCGTGACCTTCCTGGTCTGTTTGCACGACGGGCGTCTTCCTCCACTCGCTCGACTTCTTCTCCACCACCGCGGCCCTTCACTGCCTCCTTTGGCTCGCCAGGCCTGGCTTTCTCCGGGCTGTCGGCGGCCGCATCTTCTTCCCGGCTACCATCGCCGTGGGCTTCTTGGGCGTCTCCTCGTCCTCGCCCCGCTCGACGGAGCCGGAGACGCCGCGGCGTTCGGTCTGCTCTTGACACGCCATCGCCGGCGATCCCTCGGCTCATCGAGGGGTTAGGGGATGCCGGATCGGCGCCGTCCTCGAGCCGGACAGGACAGACTCGACTTCTCCCCTTTTCCCTTCCTCTGCGTGGAGTCCAGACACCGTCCTCCACAACGGGCACCGCAGCATGTTTCTGGAGGTGGTCGCACCTCAGCCCTCGTTTCGGGAGCGGCGCATGGGTGTCTGCACGCCCTCGGCCGAGACGGGCCTAGTGGGCGCGGTGCTCTCAGGAGGGGGAGGCCAGAGCAAGGAGCAATGGGCGCAGGCTGCAGGCAGGCACATTGAGGCGAGGCCGGTTTACCTCAGCACAAGGAGAAGGAGGAGGAGGAGGTGGTGTGTGGGGAGGGGAAGGGGGAGCCCCACGCGAGGCGCCCGCCCCGTGGGCGGCGGCAGGGGCGGGCCGGCCGCGCCGA
>NW_005842103.1:2055100-2059471 GCF_000455745.1 Alligator sinensis
CACAACCGCTTTGTCTGC
Organism: Alligator sinensis; assembly: GCF_000455745.1. Taxonomy (NCBI): domain Eukaryota; kingdom Metazoa; phylum Chordata; order Crocodylia; family Alligatoridae; genus Alligator; species Alligator sinensis. The sequence continues at coordinate 2,055,119 of NW_005842103.1, forward strand.
CGCCGCCGCCGCCATGGCCCACTCGCCCGTCGCCGTGCAGGTGCCCGGCATGCAGGTGAGCGCCGCCCCCCCACGCACGGCACCCGCCGTGGGGTCGGGCAGGCTGTCCCCACCCGCATCCCCTCACACCTCGGGGCACCCTTGGCGGGACCACCCCGCGCGGGTGCGGGTGCGCCAGCGTGAGCGGCGAGACGCGCCTCTCAAGCGAGGTGTGACACACGCTGTCTGACCTGGGGTCTTTTTAGGTTTGTCGCAGCTTATCTTTCCAAGCCGCGGGAGAGGTTGTTCTCCAGGGCACGCGCCTGGATCCTGGCACGGTTGAGACCCCGCCGGTCCGTACGGCCGTACGTCGACGACCTGCCTCCTGCTTGGCCGCGGGCGAAGAGGGCGAAACACCTCTCGCTAGTCCGCAGGATCGACGCCGGGCATCGCCCACGAGCTATTTTCGCTCCCCGCTGGAAGAGCTTAATTCCCATGCAAAGCCGAAATTAGCTTTCGATCCCAATTGTTCCATTTTTTGGAATGCGTCTCGCTTCTTTCCTCGTTAGTTGCTCTCACGTGCGCGTCGGTATAGGTCTTTCTTGAGGAGCGTCCCGGTCAAGAGATGGCACGTGTCCATGAATTTTGGGAGGCTTTGTGTAGGAGTACAGGAGCGAACACCTTCCCCTGGAAGTACTCCGCTCTAACGCATGACAAATTCTCCAGCTACACAAGTATTTTCTTTGTTTGTGAGACAGTCATGCCTCTGAAATTTAGGTAGCCGAAATGATGCAATAGCCTTTAGGATGTACGCTAGAATGAATGGCAGACAAGGTTCCTCGGGTGAATTGGATATCTTTTATTCGACCAACCCAAATAGTTGGAGAAGAGTTAGTGAGCAAGCTTTCGGGTTCAAAAACCCTTCGTCTAGGCGAGGATGAATAGCTGTCCACAATCAAGGAGGGCTCACAACTGCTAGTAACCATAACCTTTAATGGTGCATGTGGTATTTAAGGCATTTGCAAATGTAATTATGCACTTTCTAAAATGGTAAAGAATGAAACTTTTAAAAGTAGGCCAAGTTGGTAAGGTAAAGGTACTCCTTTTGCTTTTAATTTGTCTGCAGGATGTTTATATTTCCTGAATTCTGTTTAATTTTTCTCCTAAAAGAAATTATCTTGCTCACTTTTTGTTGATGCAAGCGGACACGAAATCGTACTTTCTCGGCTACTTAGAATGTTAATCTGCCAATTTCCGTGGTATTTGAAATGTATCTTTATTATTAATTACACGGATTTAAAACTTAGACTAGGGAGCTCTGATGATAGAAGAAGATTTATTTCTAGTTATGTGCTCTGATGTGACTTGCAGTTGTTTAAGGTTCATCTTACATTACTTCAGTAGTCCTCCCCCCACATATTTTTCATTCAAAATCCTAGACAGTCCCTACTTATACTTGAATATTTGAATATATTGCTCATCTCTTCCATTAGGATTTACTCTGGTTCCGAAAGGACCCTGAAATTATTATAAGTACTGTTTTCTAAGTTGATGCATTTTACATGTTTCCTTCCACTGGAGTGATGTTGTTAGTTTAACCCAGACCCCTTAGTATATTTGCCTAGGTTTTATGCATATTTTCTTACCTTAATTGTCAGCATCTGTATATATGTAAAAGTTATTTTTTCCCCGGAGGTTATTTTATTTTTTATGAAAGCCAATATACACATCATTAAAAGCTCTTCTAGGATGCAAAGAATTTGAGTTAACAGCGAAATTAATCTTTACCGTATTCCTCTCAAACTGCGGAAGAGATGATTGGGATATAGGAGTGGCTTCATCCTTTTTTAACTCTACCTTGTTGACTATTATTTAATCAGGGCTGTCGAGGTAGTTAAAGTGTTACCTGCTTCTGGTCAGTGTTTTGAAATAAACACCTGCTGTTTGATTTGAGAAACTGTAAGCAGATCCGTGTTTGTCCTGTTTTGATTTATGGGGACCAATAGCTATGTTAAAATTAGTGCTGGGAAAGATGGGGGAGGGTTTTAGTCTCCAAAGCATAGTCTTATACCCTGTATGTAACATGGGAAGGATTTTATTTACTGTTGGAGTGGAAGTAGTTTAAGATGGTTCAGGTTGTCCCTGTGAAGTTTTCAGTTGGTAATCTTATATTTTCCTTTACCCCCCACCCCCCTTTTAATTATAATTAGAAGGAAAAGAACATTTCATGAACAAAAGTAGTGTCATTTATTCTTTAGCTTATTTACTAATTCCACAACAAAATATATGTTGATGTTGTGGAGACATTTTTTCTGGCTTGGTTAAGCCAAATAACTTGAAAATAATGTTTTCCTATTTAAAATACATCCCGGTATTGGAAACTAGAAAGCCGCATCAAAGTCACTAAAGTAACTCTAACTCTGCCTTATAAAAACCCTGACAATAATAGAAGGCTCTGAAACAGTCTTATCTATCACTCTGATGAGTAGCTACCAAAACATTTAATTAGGCAGTGGTTGCACAGACTCCAATTTTCTGTACAGCCTACATTCAGTTCAAGAAAAAACATGTACCTTCCAATTCCTGATTACACAAATAGCCCACGAAATACATTCTCTTCTCACTGTTTGCAAAGCTTCCATTTGTACAGACACAGAGTTTGATGTTAGGTTATTTTTGCATTTGAACTTCAAAGTCTGGTTCATAAAATTATAGCACTTGGAGCTAAGGCTATCATGGTTACTAAAGATTGTATTTAGTATTGCCAGTGTGCATATAAAAGTTCTCAGCAGTGTAAGCGTTTAGTAGTCTACCTACAGGTTTGATATATAGTGTGTTTTATATATTTAAGGTTAGAATAACAAAATGAAAGGTACTTGGAGCTGTGGGCGCCCAGCTGAGGTTGTCTAGTGTTGTGAAGTATAGGTGTCCTTGTCCTCCAGTTAGAGTTAACTCAAAGAACTCACAAATGACTGGATTTTCCTTGTCTATTTTTTTGTGGGGAAAAAATAGTGAAGGTAGCTCCTGCTGATAGAATAAAGTGTCTCACTGTAAGATCTTACTGTACTGCCACCCCCCGTAAGGGATCCAGCTGAACTGAAATGTGTTTCTAGGTAGAGATTGTGGGAGAAGGGGGTGCTGCTGCCTTGAACTGTCTCCCCCTAATAGGATGGTGTGTGAGGGGAAAATAATGGCTACTGCTGGCATTAGAGAAGGGATGTTTAGGTACGGTGATTCCTTCGTTTTTTTCCCCTTCGATCCAGCAGACCAGACATATAACTGAAAGGGGCTGCAGAAAGTCAGGTGAGCAGAAAATTCAGGATCTTTGCTGCACCCTTAATTTTAGATGGGCAAAGCCTGAGGTGGGCATCTGTAACTAACTGAACCCTACGTTTTACTCAGAAACCCTTTGTTTAAAGTTGGACTTGCCAGTGTCTCCTGTGTATGATGAATGGCCAGTTACTATGAACGGTAAAGGCAATTTGTACTTAATTGTTAGTGTCATAAGTGCCTGACTCTTGATTAGGCAAGGTTCTTTGGGCAGATGTGATATCTTTTATTAGACCAACTAAATGGTTGGAAAAAATGTTCTTTGCCAGTTTTCAGGCACAAACGCCCTTCTTCAAGCATTTTTTCCAACTTAAGAACATTTTTCCAATATTTTTTCCAACAAAGAACCTTGCCTGCCTATGTCCTTAGACCAACACGGGTACAACCAACAACCCTGACTTTTGATTATTTATCTTTTTTTGAAGACAGGCCCTCAAAAAGGAGGGGGCATACAATTTTTCTGTGGGTTCCTCCACCCTCAATGGAAGATCACTTGAGAAATAAGGCCTATTACTTGGAGAAGTGGTAGATGAACTCTTCCTTTCCTGGTTTCAAACTAGTGTGCAATACCTGTATTTGTGTAATGTTTAATGCTAGTGGAAATATCTCAGAGTATTCAGCATACAGGATACTAGTGGGAGAATTATTTGTGGGTGAGGATAGCATGCAAATCCTTTATGAGCAAATGAGGTCTCCGCCTCTCCTAGAGGGAGAAATGTTATTTGGCTTGTTTTTTGTCCAAAAAAAAAAAAAAAGATGGTACGAGGTAAAATAAAAAATTCTAAGAAATTACTTAGAAAAGGCCAGTTTACAAACTTTTATACAGGGTGGAACCACTCCCCCCACCACCCTCCCACCCCTCAAGAAAAAAAATCCTGAACAGCATCTTCTTTGGCTCTTTATTTAATCTTTTATAATCTGTGTTTTTCTCTTCCTGTGATTCAGTGTCTTTGTATCCCGTTGGATATACTTATCGTGGATGGAAAGGTCTGACGACATGCTGCCTAGTTGCTTTGTGCCCTAAATGCTCGCTCCTGCCCTCCT
>NW_005842103.1:2059502-2060946 GCF_000455745.1 Alligator sinensis
CTGGTTGCTTCACTGGCATCTTCTGGTAGTTCTTATCTGCCTGTACTGGAGGCCACAAGGCTGTGTTTTGTCCTTTTTTTATTTTTTATTTTCTTTTCCTGGCATCCAGGCTGTCTTGAAATACAGAGCCTTACTTCTTCTAGAAGTGGGGAAGAACAGGGAGCACCACGAGACTGAACTATGGCCCAGAACTTGAGGACTGTTGATTCTGCTCTTTGACTATCAGATGAGGTTTCTGAATCCAGGAATTGGGAAGTCTCTAATAGTAATGCTCTTTTCTTGGGCCTTCAGTCCAAATCCAGGAACACTTGGATGTAATTTAGTTGAACTTAGTTATCGGGTGGATAATAGGATAATAGGCAGCATTTAAGTTTTGCAAGTTATAACACTTTGTAGCCAGAAACCAACAGGAAGCTGATTCTTGAGATGGAGAAAGGATTTTTATGACAGCTTCATTTGATATGATAAATTCAGTTTACCTCATTTATTCAAGGTCATGCACCTTCAATACAGGTTTTCTTCAATGGAGTGCCTAAAGCTGGTTGGAAGTGTGTCCTGCTTGGTAGCTGTAATGTACCTTGTAGTATCTGTATGCATTACAGTTAAAACAAGTCACTCAGTTTATGCCATCTAAGTACAAGCTGTTTTTGGTAGATATCCTTGAGTTTAAAAGGAGGTAGTGGAGAAACTTACAACTCTAGCAGAGGATCGAGTCAAAGAACAGTTCGTTTATCGCTCTGTTCAGAAATGAGGTGTATTCAGATGGTTCTTGCACATGTCCAGATGTTCAGGTTCTGCTCGGGGAATTGCCATTCCATTCTCTGGGGAGAAAACAGAAATGTGCAGATATTTAGGCTTTTTCTCCCAGAGCAAAAATGGCTGCTCTGGAAGAAAAATAACCCAGGAACAGTGAGGGTTAAATTGCTCCTAGGAAACTGAATGTCTGCATGCTACTTTCCTTTGGCTTAACTGCTCTTGGGGACCAGGGAACAGGCTCCCACACCTTCCAGAGACTGGAGTCATGGGTCTGGAGATGGAGAACAACTGCTCCCCACACCATATCCCATGGTCTGGGAGGGGAAGAGCAGCTGGCAGCTGTTCCCCACCTCCTCACAGCTGGGTTCCTGATATCAGAAGCAAGCAGGGACTTTGTTGTGTTGGTCCCTCTGCTTGGGTCCTGAGTATTAGAGCCGAACACAGGGAGCACTGCTCCTCCTCCCCTGCTGCAAGGCTGGGACGTTGGGCTTGCAAGCCTGGCACTTGGCTGTATCTACTTCCCCTTGCCTCCCCCTGCTACTCAGCAATTTAAAAGCCATCAGGGCTGGGAAAATGGGCTTGGGGAGAGCTTCCCAAGCCTGCCTTCCAGCCCCTCTGGCCTCCCCCTTTCCCCACTACTGCTCAGCTGAGTGGCAGGGGCAGCCATTTAAAAGCTGGAGGGGCCAGG
>NW_005842103.1:2061056-2066462 GCF_000455745.1 Alligator sinensis
GGGGAGGCCCTCCCAAGCCCCGCCTCCCAGCCCCTCTGGCCCCCCCCTTTCCCCACTACTGCTCAGCTGAGTGGCAGGGGCAGCCATTTAAAAGCTGGAGGGGCCAGGAGCTGGGCTTGGGAAAAGCATCTGCATGCCTGGCTCCTGATCCCTTGGGCTTTCCTTTGCTGCTGGCACTGCCCAGCCCACCCAGAGCAGTGCCCGGTAAAGCACTGTGACAAAATGCTCCTGCCTCGCTGCAGAGCAAGGCAGGTTGCTGTATCCTTGCAGCAAGGCGCCAGAGCCGTACCACTGTGGCTGAGTGCTTTCCCCTGCGGTCCTTGTGCTGATGAATACCGGAGATAGATTTGGCTTTCCTGTCTTCCCTGCCTTGTGATTCTGGGTCAGAAAACACATAGCTAAAGATACTGGGAAACTGCTTAGCACTGTCGAGACCTATGGAGAATTTGGCTTTTAAAGTGGTTCTGCTTTGAAAAGCACTTTGGGATTCTGCTTTTAGTCTTTCAGCAGTTTCTGCATCGAATGCACTTGATGTGCAAAGAAAAATGTATTTTCTTAACTGCCAGCCCTGCAAACAGCTTGAGCTCCAGTAGCCAACCTGTGTTGTTTTTTTTTTCCATTTTGCTCGTCATCATCAATAAGTTGTCCAAGACAAATTAGACTTCATTGATACATGTGCAGCCTTATTGTCTTCAAATTTTGCTGGCATTGGTACCTGGGTAAAACATTTTTCTGCCTTGGAGTTGCTGACGTAGGTGTAGCTGATGGGGAAATTAGCAAATGCTTCAGTTTCTGGTGCATGAGAGAATCCCCAATGGTCTCTTACTGGTGGTTTTTCCGAAGGTTTAGAAGGAGCTGTAAAGTATACTTCTGTCCAGTGCATTAGCCTCTGTGCGCATCAGTTCAGTGCATTAACCACAAATGCATTCCTTTTCACCATAATTGCTATGCTGTTTTGTACCGTCATCTTTTATCAGTTTAGGCTAGGGCATCATTGTCTCAAGAAAGGTGAAAATGTTCATCTGAAATTAGATTTTCTACTTCAGGAGTGCACAGCTATTGTCTGTTAGGCTATTCTGCAGTGGATCATTCATGAATATTCCAGTGACATGATCAGCATTGGCTGGTTTTTAATACATGGCAAATATCTGTTTTCTCTGTCATGTTTTACTGATGATGGTGAAATGTTTTCTGTACTTTGAGTTGATGTAAAAAGGATGGAATATACCCAGGAACAAGAGTGGCTTAGTAATACATATGGAATATCTTGGTTTTATTTGACAATATTGCTTGCTTATGCACCTATGCTTGGGACTGGTTTTTAAATGACTGCACATATTAACTAGAAAAACAGAACAATTACTTATATTACCTTTGTTTTCTTTTTAAACATGGTGGTTCAGTATTCTTTTAAATGTGAATGGTTTCTTTTTCTCTTAACTGCTGATGCTTTGCAACGTGCCCAAAGCCACAAGGTCAGAGAACAGTGGTAGAGTCTTACGTGCAAGTATCTCAATTCTGTTGGAAGCCCAGTGTGGCAGGTGGTCTAGCAAAGTTTGTCCCGGGTGTAGTAGCAAAAATATTTGCAGGTATCCATGCTGAGTAACGGGGGAGACTTTCAAAAGAGAAAAACAAATGATCACCAACTAATACACTTTTTTTTTTTAATTGGCAGAAGAGATTTTGTTTTGCTTCTGACTTTGCTGGATAGTTCTATCGTCAGTTGTTTTATTTTACGCCAGCTAAATTGTGCCTTGTGTTACCTTGAATTTTGGTAGCCATGTGGAAAAGTGGTTAGGTAGAATTCTGTAGTACCAGTTAAGCCAACTTAAGCCTGTAGTACTACTTAAGCCTTTTCTTGGTGCTTGTCTTGTGTATGTGCCATGTTTTGTTTTGGGGGGTTTTCTGGCTTTTTGTTTTCTTTTGAAAATTCAGTACAAGTTAATGGTTATGGGGCTAGTATGCAACAGAGGCAGAATCGTCTGGAAAGCTGTGGCAGAACTGCATGCATGCTCTCTTGCAGAACTAAACAGTTGGTGAGGGATTGTGAGGAGCCACTTCCAAATCCTGTTCCTTCCTTCCGATTGCTGATCGGTGATGTTTGAATTCCCTCCAAAGGCAGCTTCATTGGCTTTCTGGATGAGCCTTTAGTGTGCCTGTTTAGAGAACCACTATTTGTTCTTTAAAGTCTAACTTGTCTAGCTAGTTCTCATTCTGCAGGTCTATTATCTTGGCTAGTTTAGTTGCACATCAGCATCTTGAATGTGGATCTGTCTCGGCACTGAAGAAGAGAGTTAAATTTGGTAAGACAGTCCCATTCAGTCAGTGTATAGTTTGATATGTGAAGCCCACTCTGCCAATAGTGTTCACCATCCAAAGGACTTATCAGTGAAAAACAATATAGTGAATTACAAGGTGCCAGTCATTGACTTGCATATATGCTAACGCATCTCTGAGCATGGCTCTTTGGAGACATGCTATACCATGTGTTCATTTGCTACTTGTGTCAGGAGGACGCATGAGCCTTTACTGTGAATCCTACCCTGTGAGAGAGGTTTTAGGATCGTAGGAAAGTAGGGCTGGAAGGGACCTCACAAGGTCATCTGGGCCAGCTCCTTGCTGAAGGCAGGATCATCCCTGACTAAACGATCCTAGCCAGGTGTCTGTTCCACCTGCTCTTCAGAGCTTGCAAGGATGGAGAGTCCACCATTTCTCTAGGCAGTCTGTTCCAGTGCTTGAAATTTAAATGTACAGCCCTTGGTCATGGCAGCCAGGCAACTTGAACCCCAGGGCCTTGGGCTTGGGAAGTCAGTGGGCTGACCCCTGGGCTACAGCAGCAGACCCATAACCTAGATGACCAAATGATTAAGAGTCAGCTTTCCAGGCTCTTCTACGTGTCAGTCCTACAGCAGAAGCTGAAATCTGGAGAGTCCCAATTCAGGAAGCCTACGAATAGGATGAAAGGTTGACAGAACTCGTTGACTTGAGTCTGCCTGGATTTCATATAATGCAGAGGAGTATAGAGGAAGAAGGGGAAAAAGAGCAGTAGTCTCTCCTGTTCGTGGTGAGCTGGTAGCTCAGGGAAACGCTCAGTCTTGGAGTCAAGGGTAGTCAGTCGAGGAGCAGCCCTTCAGTCCTGAAGAGAGTACCATTATACACCTGGGCAGGCATTTCTTCAGATCAGGGTGCTGCTACAGTCTGAATGTTCCTGATTTGGTAGCTTAGGAGATGCCTGAAAATGGGCCATGTACCACCGGGTAGGTTCCTTGTCATTCCTGACAGCTATTTATATGGCTTCTGTATCAGAAAGCCCTCTAATCGGATACAGTAGCTACCAGCTACTCTGTATTTTTTAACTCTGTATTGCACACATCAAAATGGCAATACTAGAGTTAACAAAGTGACCCAATAGAATCCTTAGGAAGAGGCATTGATTTGTTATGCTAAAATACAGTAAATAGACTTTAAAATGCACAGGAAAACTTTTGGTAGTTGCTATAGATGCAGTGGTTCACAGAATATGAGATAAGCAAGACTTGTTTGAGAATCTCTTTTAGCGGACTAGCTTCATAATTGGAAACGATGCAAAATAAGCCTTTGGTTGCAAAACACCCTTCCTCAAGACTGGGAAAGAAAAACTTAATAATTTTATTAACCTTTAACTCTCTGGAAGGGAATGCCTTCTTTACTCTTACCTGCAAAGACCCAAGAAACTTGTGATTTTAAGCTCTAAAGGCTCCATTCAGCTGCCTGTGAATCTCTCCATCCCATTTGAAGTCCCTCTGTAAGCTGTTAAAATACAACAGAGCAGCTTCTGCTTGTTTGATGGCACCTGCTTTTAAGAATGGCAGCTATTCATCTCATCAGCCTTGTGGGAAGATGTCAGGAGGTCATGATTTTACTTGGGCTTCATCTGTACTCAAAAATTAAAGGCAGAGCTATGTTGATTAGGACTTTAGGAGCTAATCACATGTCTAACTGACACAGATATGCCAGCCAAAAACCACACTGTCGATGCAGTTATACCAACAAAAAGGAATTTCTTTTGTAGCTTGTACTGTTCAGGGAGCTGGTTTAATCTACACCAGGAAGAGAGTTCTTTTGCTGTACAAGCTATCCCTTTTCAGTAATGAGGTTTAACGAAGATATTTGTGCACATGTTAACATTTGGGTTTATGGTTTGTCAATGACTAAGCTGATTTGTTCAAACTATCTGTACTCTGTCACGTGCCATTACTTACATAGGGATATTGTGATCATGTGCTAATGTCATTTATATAAAAAAAAAATTATAAAATGGCTTTAAAGTAAAGCAAGGTGCATCTCTGCCTATGGAGGTACTTGTGTTCATGTAGCAATGTCTATTTGGCCAATCTAGCATTCAGAAAACATTGCATACATTTCATGACTGTGTGTATTTTTTTCCTAGCGTCAAAGCTTTAATGCTATTCTCTCTCAGGTGGGTGGTGCAAAAAGCAAAAGCAATGGACTTGTGATCTGATAAGTAGTCAGCTGGCTGAAAGGAAATGCGTGCTATTAAAAACAAAGTGCATTGGATTGTAAGTCTGCATCGTTTTTCATTTTATGATGCTTCCTAACACAGCTTTTGTAATTTGTCAGGAGTAAAAGATTTTCAAAGCAATGTATAAAATGGAAAGAGTAATATAAAAGCTCTTTTGGCAAGGAGAAATTATAACAGTTCTCCCATCTCTTAAAACTTCTAGTTAAGATGAGTAGGGTTTACACATTTCTTTAGGCTGGTAACTAAATGTCGTAGGGCAAAAAAATATTTAAACATCGGGGGTGTCAGACTTCCTCTAGGCTGGATCTGTGGAGCCAGGAGCATTTGCAGGGTGTGCCGTTCTGGGGCCAGCAGGCTCCAGCTTAAACACTGCATGTGGAGGGAATCTGTGACTTGATCTAGACCAGAATGCAGTCTCCAATTAGGAGGAACCATTTATTATTATGAGCTGTGTAGTGTTGGGGTACTAAATTAATCTGTTCAAAATCATGGTAGAGACCAAGCAGTATCATTTACATATTTTTTGTTGTTGTTCCTCTGTTTCATTTCCTAGGTATTAAGTCATGAATATATGAGGGATAGAAGAGATGCAGGTATAGATTAGCAAAGTATTGGGTAAACATCTCATTTTAAATGTTGGTATCTAATTGGGATTCCTGTTTAAAACAGAGAGGAAAATAATTACTAAAAGTATGCACATGCCCCAGAACTCCTTGTGTCACTCTGTTCTGTCCAGAAAACATTTTCTTCTAGTCCTAACTTTCATTTGAGGTGTCTTCCTGTATGTTTCTGGTCATCTCCTGGCACTTGCCAACCTGCTTCTCCTGCTTTCCAAATTTTGGAATTCCAAAAAAAGTTCCACATGTGTGTGTGCTGTCTCTCTT
>NW_005842103.1:2066472-2108972 GCF_000455745.1 Alligator sinensis
TTTTTAGTGTAGAAGGGCACGTAGTTCCTGATCCCTAGCTTGTCATCAATTTTTGCTCTCTCACCCCCAGTTTTCTCAGTTCCCACGATAAATCCCTCACGTGAATGCTAATTTTGGTCCTGGTGCTTTTCTTGTTTTTCTTAGCATAAGATTTGGCTATGCTCATCCAGGACTTACGAGTTGTTTTGGGAGTTCTCAGGTCAGTTAGGTGGTTAAAATGAGGTGATTGGATTGATTTTTAATTAGTTTTTAGTTTGCTGTCCTTCAGATGCATTTTATGCCATTTAACTATTGCCTTTGAACAGTTAGTACAGTAATTCTTTGACATAAAAGGATCTGTTGTTGTCCATATTTGACTCCTGTAGCACTCTCCTCTGATGTACTTCATGATATTTTACAAATAATAATAAACTAACCCTCAAAAGCTTGCAATTAAGGTGTTGTCTTCAGGTTAGCAGTCCTGTGTATCTTCAGGCAGGGAAACTCCAGAAGTCTGAGATCACTCTGCTGCTGTCACAAATCTTCCAGCCTTAGGAGAAGAAAGACTAATCTACCCCCAGCCTTGCTAGAAGATGTAGGTAATAGACTACTTCTTTCCTAAAATTTGGGCTTTAGCTTTTCATTAACTATCAAGATTCAGTTTTTGTTCAGTAACTACTGAGTTTTATTAGTGGCTTGCTGTATTTGGAATAATCTATTAGTCATCAATAGTGCCATGTGGCAGTGGTTTCTGATAGCACCCAAAGGTCCCATTTTTCATTTGGGATTGTGGGTGCTTTATGTACAGAGATAAAAAGACAATCTCATTCTCTTTCCAGATGGATAAACATTTTGAGTTAATGGATAGATATGTATATAAAAGCTACCCCCCCCCCCCCCCCCCCCCCCCCCTTGAATAATGTCTTAATGTAGGTAAGCTGCAAGCTGTAGCAACTGATCCACTCCTACATCTTAAGGGGTTTTCTTTTCTAAATAAAACTCAGGAGACTCTTAAAAATCCAGATAATATAACAGCGTCTCTGGGCTCAGCTCAGGAAGTATTGTCAAGACAACAGAGTGAATGTGCTGGCATCCTGATGCCTCTTGGAAGGAATCTCATGAGAGTATGTAAAACTTTTTTGAAAACCTAGTGCCTTTCTGCTTTTTGGTTTCATTAGATACAAAACATCAGATCAGCCTAAATGCATTAAAAAAAATTACAAAATGTCTCGTTTTTATTTGCTCGTCTGTAGAGATGCTTGCTTGAAGGTCCTCTTAAGGAAAAAGACATCTGTGAATTGTCAGTAACGGTAACTAGTTTCAGGTCTGTTCTGCTTCGGAGGATCTGCTAGATAGCCATGGTATCTTATCTAATTAATTGGACGTTCTTTTGAGATGAGGTCTAGCTTTCTACCTCTTACCTAAGTGTGTGTTGTCTTTTACCTTTTAAGTGGGTGTGTTTGAATAGTTGACTCATGTTCATAACTTTTTTTTTTTTTATAGCCTTCCCCATTCTTAAATATGGTATGTGTCACGAGTAAAGAGCAGCTGATGTCCCATTTTCAGCTTGCTACTGGTAAAGAAACTACTGGATGAAAGGAAGCAGAAAGGTTGGAAAAACAGCCAGTCATGGCCGTGGAAGTCATTAAGGCCTCCAGCAATTCAGTTTTGTGGCATAGCTAGGTTGGCAATAAGAAAAATTACGTCCCTGAGTAGTACGAAGGCCAGTTGGGCTGGCAGAAGTCCTAGTGAAGATAGTTATACTGAGCAGAGTCTTTTTGCTGTATTCCTTATTGAAATAAGGAACTGATATGAGATTCCTCTCTACTAGTAATATATATCCATGCAGGAAAAGGGAGGTGTAATGGTAGTGTGGGAGGGCATTTCTGCACCAGCTTTTATCCAGCTACAAGGGTAACAATAGTAGTGAGAAAACGAGAGTAAGGGAGTGGTTCTCAACCTTCTTAAACTCGAGCCACTCCTCCATAACTTGTCTGAATTTGGCAGCACCCTAGTTGAGAACCACTGTTCCGGCAGCAAAACTGGTTATTTCTGTGCCTGGGGCACAGGGATATGGGGAGGGGGGCAGGGTTGTGCTGAGAACAGGAGAAGGTGGGGGCAGAGTCTTATCTGCCACAGCATGGGCTCCCAAGGGGCTGCAAACTTGCTGCTGGGACCTGAGGCGGAGTTCCCCCCGCCCCCAGTCAATCTCCCTCACCTCTGTTAACAGTTTGACAGGTGCATGCAATTTGCATGTAGATCCAGGCTGAAGAAGCCTTAATTTGTCTGAGTGCAAAGGGGTTACCTCCATTCCAGTGCCCTCCCCATGGCTTGTGCCCCAGTTGGTTGTCCAGCTGCAGCCATGCAAAACCACCCCCCACATCTGTTTCCAGGAGGGGGTATGCTGGGCAGACTGGGAAGGACTGCAGCACTGGGGCTCCTGTTGCAGCTGCTTTCTGGTCTGCCCAGCATGTCGCCTCCTGGAAACAAAGGCATGCTGGACAGTTATACCTGGATGTAGAAGTGGTGCTAACTCTGAGGCACCCTTGAAAAGGTTTTGTGGCACCCTGGTTGAAATACAGTGAAATATGGACTTGCTGTGAACCCAGCATAGATGCTGTGGACTTGCTAATCCATATTGAAAGCCATGCCTATGCATCTTTCTACTCTTGCCCCAGCTAGCTTAAATTTAAAGCTGGCATGAGTATGCTTTCCCAAGTCACATTTGTACTTTTTATCTGTGTATATCACACCTAGGGAACAGAAGTGCTGAAAGGGATCTCACAAGGTCATCTAGCCCACCCCTGCTCAAGGCAGGATCATCCCTGACTAAACCATCCCAGCCAAGTGTCTGTCCAACCTGCTCAAGAAAACTTCCAGAGATGGAGATTTCACCACTTCTCTAGGTAGCTTGCTCCAGTGCTTTACAACTCTCAGAGCCAGCAAGTTCCTCCTAATCTCCAACCTAAATTTCCTCTGCTACAGTTTGAGGCCATTGTTCCTAGTCCTGTCCCCTACTGCCCTAATCCATCCTTGCTATAATCACCCTTCAGTCTTCTGTTCTCCAGACTAAATAAACTTAGCCTTACCTCCCAAGTGTTGCTTCCCAGGTAGCTAATCATTTTTGTTGCTGTGTTCTGGATTCTTTTCAGTCTACCCATCTTTATTGAAGTGTGGGGCCCAAAACTGGACACAGTACTGCAGATGAGGCCTCACCAGTGCTAAATGGAGCAGCAGAATCCCTTCCCTTGATTTGCAAGTAACCCTTCTATTGATACAACCCTGTATGCTGTTGGCTTTTTGCAGCAAGAGCACACTGTTGGCTCATATTCAGTTTGTGGTCCCTGGGAACCCCCAGATCCTTCTCTGCAGTCCTTCAGCCTAACCAGTCATTTCAGTCTGTATTCGTTCATGCAATTACTCCGTCCCAAGTGCGGGACTTTGCACTTGTCCTTGTTGAATCTTCTAGACTGCAGAAATGGTCTGCAATCAATCCAGGTTGTTTTGGATCTTAACTCTGCTCTCAAGAGTGTCTGGAGCTACACCCAACTTGGTATCATCCACAGATTTGCTGAGTGTGCACTCAGTCCCACCATCCAAATCATGATTAGAGACATTGAACAGTACTAGACCTAGAACAGGCCCCTGGGAAACCCCACTTGAAACCTCCTCCAAATTAGTCATTGTCCTGTTGATGACCTTATAGAAGAAAATTGGGTTGGTGCAACATGACTTGCTCTTGGTCAATCCATGCTGACTGTTCCTAATCACCTTGTTCTCCTCTAAATGCTTCACAGTAGATACCCTGAACCCCTGCTCCATGATCTTCCCAGATATTGAGGTCAGACTGACTGGTTTCTAATTCCCCAGGTCCTTCTTCTCCATCTTAAATATGAGTGCTATATTTGCCCTTTTCCAGTAGTCAGAGACCTTGCACAACCTCCAAGTTCTCAAAGAGAACAGTTCTGCCATTACATTGAGCTGTTTCTCTCCTTTATCTTTGCCGACTTCACTCATCATCTGATAGCTGCCCATATTTGTGAAGCTATGAACAAACATACAATAATAGATAAGAGATTTGCTTAGGAGTGCTAATACCCTCAGAATTTTCCTTTTAGTAGCAATTTCCTTATAAAAATTTCTTTGGCAGTTATGCAGCAAAGCTATATTTGCATATAGCAGCACACTGGAATATTTTGTATGGCTAGATTTTTATGAACTTCCCTTCATTAACAGTATACCCGTTATTGATTTTTAGTAAAAAAACCAACAACACAATATCTCTGGAAGCAGTCCCGAAAGGTAGGGAAGCTAAAAATTGGGAATGGGAAAAGCGAATTTGTAGTTGCACGTTACAACAATTAATGCAAGTGGCAGTCAAATATATTTTGAATAGTAAAAGCATAATTGGCAATGCCTATAGAAAAGCTTAATGTCCTGGTGTTCAGAATTTAGCTCTTTGTTCAAGCTGACAGCCTTTGGGAAATAATTGTTAACATTTTCTTTAACAAACAATCTCTTTATCACCTTAAAATGTTCAAGCCTCTGCAAAATGCCTGAATTAGGTTAGCAAGGTCCTTGGGGTAGATGTGATATCTTTTATTAGACTGAGTAGTTGGAAAGAAGTTCATTGCAAGCTTTCGGGTGCATTCACCCTTCTTCATTTGCTCATTCTTTAGTAAGGTATTTCTGAGATGATTTGCATACAGCTTCCTTGTTTTGAACATGTTTTTAAAGTGACTGAAGATGGATGGTATTAACCTTAGAACTGTAGCTGTAAATAATTTCAGAGAATCTAGAAATAAATAATGCTTGTCTCTTAAAGAGGAATCTATAAACTTGGACAAAATTGAGACCATCCCAAATGTCCTTACTTCCAATATTTGCGTGGTAGTGCACTGCAGATTTAAACCATTGTAAGTATAAACTACAAAAACCTGACAGAGTAGGATTTAAACTATTTCATGTTATCAAAGATTTAGTATTTGTATTGTCAGTTTATGGGAGGAAAACATGGTTTAGATAGATAGGAAAGCTATGAGTGTTTAACACAGTGCACAAAACTTGTGCTCTGTAAGACTTAATGGCAGTTTAACTGCTAGATATTTATGTGAATTTTGGTTTGCAGTTCTTGGTCTGAGATGTGCATGTTTGTTCCCTGTTCTTCTTTACTCTGCTTTCCTAAATGGATTTTTGTGAAAAAATGTTATTCAGTCTTTATCCACAGATCTGGAAATAACCTTGCAACCTCACATGCTTAGGTTTACCAGCAAGCAACCTTCTATTACAGCCCACCTTACTGAGTGAAATGCTTTGCACCTTTTCTAGGATACAGTGTTGTGAGGCTGCAGAGGGGCTTCATGCTCTTTGAAACAATTTTTGATTGCTTGTCAGGTGTCCTTTAGGCTTCTGTTTTGTGGCAATGTGACTCTTCGTGCAAGGTATCTTTAGAAAACTGAAAATTTACTTGCCTGTGATTTTGCTTCTTTGAGTCCCATCAGAATAGCATCCTTTCTCACATGCTTGCCTTTTACATGCAGAATTTGACAGGATGGAGTGACCTTGTTAAGCACTGATTTTGCTAATCGTGATTTGAATCACCAGGCAGCTTGGATTTAAATGATTCTTAAAAGAATATTTTACGTTTGTACTTCAACATTCTTTTTTAAAGAAAGATTGTTTCTTATTGGTCAAGGTACTTTGCTATCTAGGAGGCTGCATTATATCCATATGCATTTATTTAAACAATTCTATACATTTTAAGATTCTTAACTGTTGCCATGTTATAAAATGGTGACTTCTTATTTGAGAGTGTCTTTTTTTTATTAATGCTTTGTGTTGAGCTACATTAGAATAGAAATGGTAATTTAATTAAGATGCATACAAATGGACTTTTTCAGTTGGTTCTAACTAGTTAAATAACTGTCCTAAATGTACTGGATGCATAGGGAAAAATTGTCCACACTTACTGTATCAAGTAAAGGAAGGGACCTCAGGAACCCCCTGCTCAAGGCAGGATCATCCCTGCTTAGACCATTCCAGCCAAATTTTTGTCTAACTGCCTGATCAGTAAGTGAACTGAACTGATTGTTTTTGGTCACCATGTCCTTCAAGATTTTAGAACTAGTAAATCTTGTATTTTCCCACCCAGCTTTTACTTACAGATTTAAAAAAATGAAAACAAGGAACTTTTTCAGTTCCACTTAGTATACCTGATGACTACATCAATGTTAACTGGAAAAAAAAAATGACTTGAGTGGCAAAGTCTCTTCTGTGGGTGAGGGGGAGAGTACTGCCATCAAAAGCTCAAGCACTTCATCAGAGTGGTTCCAGGTGCTCAGCCAGTGGCTTTTACAGGTGCAGCAATAAGCATCTATTGCTTGAATATTAACATTTATTGAATGATTTTTGTCGATTATATCCAGTTCAGCCTTAGCTTATTTTGTCAACTTCAAATTTAATTAAGTGTTTGGGGTTTTTTTTTCCAAAGAATTGTTTAATTTTTGTGTTTGTTTTTTAAATCAGTTTTTATCTGCTCCAAAATTTGGGATTCCCTTTTTAGGATATTAAATGCTCCTAGCTTTTTTTTTTTTTTCTATTCATCTTCTCATGTTAAATATTTTCATCTGCTCTTGGCAGTTTCTCCACCCCAGAGTAAGTGGTGTGTACAGGGACGGTGTTGTAGGCTGGAGAGAACGATGCCTGTTGACCAACAGATGTCAAGTGTAAGTCAGCCTCTCCAAGGAAGCAAAACTAGGGCAAAAAATCTTCTTAGGGGAGTTGCAGTGACCATATGCCAGGGAGCAACGCTGCTCACCCCAAATAAGAATCTGCTCAAAATTGCAGGCGAGTCGCTCACTTCTGAGGGAAGCTCCCCTGACAGCCTTTTCCTATCCATGTAAATTGGGGTGGGGTGATCTTGGCACGGAATGAGAGAGATAGTAAATGAGCACCAGGAGGGGCATTCTTCGCTATCACAATTCACAGGAACTGGGGTTTCCTCTCTGTTTCTGTAAGCAAAGTAATCTGCTCTGTGCAGGGACAGTGTTAAATGGTAGAGGCTTCTGTCAGCCTCACATACAAATGAAGAGGGTCCAGACAAAGCTCATCAGTGTTTCACAATTCTGAATTTAATTGAACAATAACGATAGAAGTAAAGAAGTGGCTTGCTTTAGTGGTTAGGGTTCTCTCGGCCCCCACCCTGAACCCCTAAAGAACAGAGGCCCAGAAAAATAAAATATCTTGGCAAAAATAGACTCGCCTATCCAGTGTCTTCAAAGAGCTCTAACGTGATGCAAGTCACCCAGCACCCTCAGGCACAGCTGCCATCTCTTTAGTCTCCTCCTGTCCCAGGTCTACGTGGCAGTGCTGTTGGCAAAAGTTTTTGTCAGGGGTATGACATAGTGTGTAGTTGTGCTGCTAAAAGCATAGTATAGCTGGAGCTGCGACAAAGCTACCCTTCTGCTGTGGGGACGGCCACTCTGCTAGGGGCGAGGGCTGGAATAAGTATGCTGCCGAAAGTCCAGGTTGGCCAGTGTAAGCTGCATCCGTACTAGCTTGCAAATAAAGACATTTCTTTTGCAAATATCTCGTTGGTCTAATAAAAGATGTCACCTCTGCTGCGAGGTTTGATCTGTGCTAGAAGCACTTGGTTAGTGGATGTTTATGCACTTCTATTGAGATTGGTGGAAAATGGCAGAGACCAAAATGGACCAATAAATTTGCTAAACAGTCAGCTAAAATTTACTTGGCAGTTTCTGACCCCTTCCAAGAAGGCACTGTTACGGTTGTATCTGTGTGAAAGATGGACTTTGGCTGTGATCCTACTCCGAACGTAGAGAGAAATAGTACAAGGCATGTAATAAGATTCGCCTTCCCTTTTAAACCTGTGACTGCCCATTTCAAATGCATCCAGGTCCTGGAGAAGACAAAATGGCAAGGCTTGGAAAATTCCATCAGGCTTTTGATCCTGCTAGCACCAGAGATGTGTGATTACTGGCTTGCTCTGAAGGAGGAACAGCTGGGAAGCTGAAGTTACCACACAGCTATACTTGTTTGAAAGTTCAACTGCTAGCTTCAAGGCATTGGGCTTGTGGTTCTACAGAAGGGTATAGGAGTGAGGCTTAAAAACAACAGCCATATATATGCCTTGTATTCATAGTTTTAACTGGACTTTAGAGGAGTGAAACCAGATAAATGAAAGAGTGGATTTCTTCCTTATGGGTAAGAAAAAAGAGAAGAGGAAGTATTTATCTCTAGCGCACATGCTGTATTTACAGCCTGTTGGTACAAAAATGTGGTGAAAGGTCTGCGCTTTATTCCTGGCTCCCTGTGGTATGAGGGGAGGACTCCCTGACATGCATTGCCAAGCAAAATCCATTGCTGGTGCTCCCAAAGGGCAGGGGAAGAAGGCTCCTAGCTCTTGCTGTCGGCACAGTTGACCTTTGAGGCATTGCCTGCTTTTCTCACTAATGACAGCAGCCTTGTGTGTATGATATCACTGGTGGGAGCAGTGTGTTGGGACGCCAAAGGAGGAACTCCCCTTTAAAACAAAAATAACATTGGAAATGATAATGACTACATTAAATCTGTCGGTTGCTTCTGACTGCTTAGACTGGTCAACAACCACTTTGTGCTTGAAAGTACCAAAATAGAGATTTTAATCCAGTAAAGTGCTCTTTTTCTTTTAGGAAAAAAATGACTTAAGTAGTTCATCCTGATAGGAATTAAAATCATTATTGGGAAAAGAGAATTCCCATCTTAGACATATTTTTGTCTATCTAGCACCAGCAACAAAAAAATGCAAGACTTTCCTTGAAAGCTCATAACAGCAAACCAGTTTAGACTTAAATCCCTCCTTCCCTTCCTTAAATTCACTCTGTTTTAATTTTAGCTCAGATCATGAGCAAACTTAATGTTCAGACAGCTCCTGCTGGGGCTCGCATTAAAATTATTTGACTTGCTGCGTCCTTCTCTTACATGATACTGGGCAAGAGGAAACTCTAAAGGCATTCTTGTAACATCCTTCACAATGAGCCACTTACAGCCATTCCTTGCACTGGTTGCAGAGACACATGGAGCATAGCACCTTTTATGCCTTGTGCCAGCCAGTTTGCTGTGCCACACAGTGCTGCCTGCTGGGAAAAGGGCAAGAAGTGGAAGCCAAAGGAGGGGAGGGGGAGCCCGGAGACCCCATCTGCTGCTGCAGCCAGAGTGATGGGGGAGTCGGACAGTCCTGTTCTGTACAGTGCCCTGGGAGCAAAAGGCACTTGCAGACAAAGTAGTTTTTGTGATCTATAAAAATGCATTTTTACAAACTCAAGTTTTACCTCTGCAAAAGTGTAGTTCACCTGCACCTTTTGTCCTGTTTTAGAGTTGGGAGGTATCAAAGAAAATGAGTGGTTCAGAAGGTGTTTGAATGAGTGGATGCTGTAGGCAGTCGCAGAAGACCGATGAGATTGTGGAGTGAGACCACTGAGGCAGTGGCACCATGGGAGGCTTAACCATAACATTTTATCTGCCAACAGAGGAGCAGCCTCCGAGAGGATGGACTTAATCCCTAGAAGTCTTGAGCAGGGATGCATGCCTTTTTATTAATGAGAGTGATTATCGAAAGGGGTAATAAGCTTTGGCAGACTCTGACTTCCAGGCAGCAGGATCAGGTCCCTTCACAGTTCTTGCACCTTTCTTGCAAGCATTTGAGACAGGGTATTCATTTGTAAGCTCTTTGGGGTAGAACGGCCTATTCACATTTGTGCACTGCCTAAAACAACCACGATGGTGGGCAATTGCTTGGCCCCAGTGGCAGTGTCATAACTCACTACAAATCGCTGTTAATGGACAGAGGCCTGAGCCAATATGACAGTTCCTGTATTCTCAGAGAGAAGCTCTTGCCCCATGATGATATCTAAAAGCTGCCTACAGGAAATGCTGCACCTAGGCATGGTTGCCACCATAGGACTCGAACATTTTGGAGCAGCATCGTTTCCAGAGGTACTGCTGCAGTCTTTAGTGGCTGGCTAGCAAAGAAAGTCTGCAGGTACTTGTTTTAGCTGTTTGCAGACTTCAGATGTGACGGACTGACAAGAAAGCGTGGCTGTCCAAATATTGAAACTGTAGCCTCATTCTCTCCAACTTTAACAAAGTGGTGTGGGTTTGGGAAGGCGTATCTTTGCATTCTGCATAGTCTGTTTTGGATGACTGTTTCGGGGATGCTCACTTCTGTTACTGTTGTCAGTATCTGTGACCTATTCTCTCATTTCCTTTTCGTCTCAGTTTAATTTTAAATGGCACTTGCAGCCAGTTTAAGATTGGGAGAACCAGTATGAAATCACTTGTCCGAGTCAGAGTGTAATTTCTGACATTGTGGTTCACCTGATGTGAAATATCTAGGTACAGACGCATAGAGTAGCACAGGTTTTCTGGTGGTGTGCTGCCTCTTTTTGGATTCTTCATGTCAGTATAGCAGTAAATGTTTGTTCCTGGTTCCCTTCAGCTGGTAGAGAATAGCTTGATGAGGCTAAATAGCATATACGCTTGCAACTTGCTCCCTTGCTTGTATTGAACCCTGAAGCATAATTTGCTCTGTGTATTTGCATCATCTTTTTCAGCTTCAGCTCATTGCAAAAGGAAAATGTGAGTTTCTCTCAATGCTTAAAGGATAATTTGACTAGCATTTCCACAGAGTAATATATTGTGGAAGGCAAATGGCTGGGTGGTTAATCTGTCCAAAGCATTCCTGTGTACAGTCACGTTCTGGATATGATCGTGCTTAAGCATAACCTCAGAGGCAGATGCTAACAAAGCACTCTTCTCTGTAGTCCATATCTGTGTAACATGGTCTAGCACACTGTCATATTTTTAATTCCTGGGAGTCAGCGCATCAAAATGCTTCAAGTTTGTCATCCCTAAGAATAAACTTTCAGACATAAAGGATTGACTGCCTTTACACTTTTCTACTTTTGCAAACTTCAAACAAGAAATGGTCTTTAGAAAGAAATTTCAGTCACAACAGTGAATAGGTCTGTCCTGAAATCCTGCCTACCCTTTTAGTCTTGATCTTTTTAGAATACTTTGAATTTGGTTTCTGCAATATATTGTCAGTGAATAAATAACACATGATTTTATTTATTTATTTATTTGGTCATTGCTAGCAGGCTTCTCACTTAACTAGCAACCGAATGTATAGTTGTCTGGAAAAAACAATACAATCTTCAAAGTGTTAGCAAAAGTTTGACGTTGCTGTTATGTTTTGAGACCTTAAAATAATAACATTTGAAATGTCATTCAAAATACGCTTTTAAAGATGCAGGTTTTTTGAGCTCCAGAATAGCAAGCTGGTGGGAGGGGTTGCTGCAGTACACATGGATGCGAGCATCTTGTCTAAAATTGGCCTGTGCGCCATTTGAACAACTTGTACTTATTGCTGTACCATCTAAATTTAAGCTTTTATGAGCACCCCTGAGTCCCAAAGTGGCTTTCTTTCCCTTGTGATAGCATCAGAAACCCAGGCTCCAAATCTGCTGGCAGTGAAGGGTACATGATTTCCAGTCCTGCTCAGATCTGCCCTGCTTCAATCTTCGTTACAGACTCGTAGATCCATCAGTGAATGCAATAATAACCTAACTGTCCATGTATTGTTGAGATGCTTATTTTAGAGAGACTGTAATGATTTCTCTAAAGTACGTCCAGTTTTGAGGGTTTAATAGCTGATCCCAAGAGACTGTCCCTCTTTCACCTCTTTTAAAAAAAATCTCTAAAAACTGAACTGTGTAGCAGTTTCATGCATGATGTTAAGACAAGATGGGAAGCAGTGAATAATAGTTTCTTGCTGACAAAAGTTTTCATACACTTCTTGGGAACTGCTGAAAGGCCTCAGACATGTGAAGAATCAGTTCCAGGGGTTTTGCATTCACTTACAAAAAGTTACATAGGACGCTTTCCAGTAACTCATAAAGGATTCATCTTTTCTTTTACTTGTAGCTTATAAGTACTCAGCTTTTTATGTATTGAGAGGATCTTAAGATATCTAGAATAGTGGTTCTCAAGTTTTTTAAACTGGGCACCCGTCAGAAAATGCCAGCTCTTCGTTTTCACTCTCTTGACTACAGGAACATAATAGAACAATTCTTCTGTTGCAAAGAACTCAAATTGTAACAGGTCAGGATGTCTTTAATGCTGTGGATCCCTGTTTGAAATCTCTGGGTATATACTGTGAATCATGTTTGCACACAGTGCCAACATTGCATGGCACCATGGAAAGCATCTCAGGAAGGTCTGGTTGAGAATCACTCACCTGAAATATCATCTGTTATGTGGCTTGTGTTAGGTCCAGAGCTTCCAGCATTACCCTCTTCTGATTCAAATTAGTGGGGTTTCAGGAATGAAGAAGAGAGGGAGTATGGAGAAGCGAGTCAAATATGTAGCATCTATTCACTGTTTTGACTGTTGGTACTAAGTCATCAAAGTCAGAACGTGTATTTATCATGTAAATACATGTTCAAGTCAGTCAAGGCTTGATTTGCAAATTGAATTGCTTGATCCTGACAGCAGTAACAAGCTAGCAATTGCCATATTGTACCAAAGCACTGGAAAAGCCATTTCTCTCAAAATTGAATTGTGTTTTGTAGCAGCAAGTAATTGATTCAATTTTGTTTTACTACAAACTCTATTCTGGTGTGTAAACCCCAGTTAAGCAATCACTTACCTTTCTGGCAAAAAAAAATAACTGCTTTTGAGCTAGCTGATTGCAGTCTAAAGCTAATCCACACTTCAGATCAAATCATCCGTGTCTAGCAAAAGTTGCTGCTACCACCCCGACTGCATTTGCAAGGTTCTCCGAACTGCTGTTACCCAGCTTTCCGCGGCTTGAATGGAATATTAAATTTTTGCTTGCTGATCTGCTTTTTCATACTGTATGGATATAGCTGGAAAATGTAGAACCAGGTTTGCCCTAATAACTCCACAGCTTTCAGATCCAGAATAGCTAGCCAACCTGTTCTGACTGAAACTCAAGCCCAGGTCATAGTCAGCAATGCGGTGAAGTGTTGTTCCTCTCCTTACTCAAGCCAGGGGTGTCAAACCTGGTCAGCTCCCTCCCACCCCAGGCTTGATCCAGGCTGTAGGGCTCCTTGCAGGCCAGATTTGCACCCACTTCTGGTAGCAGGGCCGGCAGCAGCAGTGGCATGGGAGTTAACATAGGCATCTCTCCCCCTTGCCAAAACGCATCCAGTTGGGGTCAATGCTCCACATTTTGGCAGTAGGTCCTGCCACTGAATTCCTGGGCCCTTCAGGACCTTGACAGGTCATATAAGCTATTTGTTGTATGGGATCAGTTAAGTTCATTGCCGTGTCTCTGCCGTGTTGGTAGCTCTGCTCCCTTGGTATCTTCAGCCCCTTGCACACTCTCCTGAAATGTCTCCGTTTTGTTGTTGTTGTTCAGTCCACTTCCTCTCAGCTGCTCCAACCATCTTTACTTCTCATGGATGCCCAGTGGTGTTTTGTAGGGTGTTATCTGTTCTACTTTCTCCAGGAAGAAAACCTGACCCTTTTTTATTTGCCCAGATATTAATAACACTTTTGCTGCCGCCTTCCCCAGGGCACTGCACAGCTGTCCAGTTGGGAGTTACTATTGAACCAGTGTGGCTTTTCCTTCCAGGGCTTATTATTTGGGAAACTGAGGTGCCTTTTTTCCACCTGCCTGGCTCCTTCCTCTGGGTCCTTATACAAGGGGATGATTGGGATCTTGTCATTATTGCATAGTATATCTAATGGTCATCTTGTGCATTGACAGTTTTATCATTGGTAGCAGGGAAGTCTGGACATCTGTTTTTTGGGGGTTAATTCATGTCTTTACCATTTTTTTTTCTTTTCTCTTTTTCTAGAACCACAGAGCAGACCCAGAAGAACTGTTCACAAAACTAGAGCGCATTGGGAAAGGCTCATTTGGTGAAGTCTTTAAAGGAATTGATAATCGGACACAGCAGGTGGTTGCTATAAAAATCATAGACCTCGAGGAAGCAGAAGATGAAATAGAGGACATACAGCAAGAGATAACTGTTTTAAGTCAGTGTGATAGTCCTTATGTAACAAAATACTATGGATCATATTTAAAGGTAACGTATGCTCTTTGTCCAAGTTCACTGGCAAAAAAGTTTGTCTTTTAACTGTTTTCAAAAGCATCAAAATTACCTGGAAGCACTGTAGCCAAGTCTGTGTGGCACAGGGAGTGGGCATATTGGCAGTGCTGAGTGACCGCTTACACCTCCGGCTGGTGGTAAGTCTGTGATCTAGACATGACTTTAGAGAGAGCTGACTAAAACTTGTCTTGGGCCCTGTTATGCAGGTCTCTTGCACTCTTTAATTTCTCTTTTCTGGCACAGTAATATAAAGGAGACAAAAAATCTTCCATCTGTGCTGTAACAGTTCTAAACAACTGGCGTGAATTTGAGAAGTTTTTTATTTAGGGGAAAAAAAACCCTTGGCAAATATGGGGAAACATTAATAGTGCAGGATTCCTTCCTCCCCATTGCTCATGCTCACTCTCTGTCCTTCTCTTGGGGAATAAAAAAACTCTTCTTTATCATACAGAAGTTGCTGTCTGGCTTCTCCTTGAGAAATTCCTTTAAAATTTCAGGCCAACAGAAATATCTTTTGTCCAGTCTGATTACCATGACGGCTGATTTCACTGGCTGACTTCCACACAATTAAATGGGTAAATGCATCCACAGATTCAAAGATTTATTACCCCTAAGGGGGGGACAACTCTTTTTTAATGAGCACATTTAAAACAAAATCTGCTCCCTGGTAGGACCCTTTAAGTCGTGTCTTGATCATTTTCTCTAAATCAAAGTTTTGTTTACTTCCTAACTACAAAGTACAGAGATCTTTTCAGAGAGAAAGGAGCTTGTTACACAAGAGAACAGTGGAATAATGTCCAGTGTTGTCAAGTGTGCAAAGTAAATGGTGGGGTTTTTTTGTTACCTGTAAGTACTAGAAAAGACGATATTTTTAGACAGATTCATGTACTCACCCTTTTAATATAACCTTACTTAGCTATTCCAACAAAAGCTATCCTACTGGTGATTTTTCAAGGTGATGATACTTGCCTGACTCTTTAGGTTCTCTTCCAGTGAAATGTAGTTATACCAAGTAGTCGTTAGTAATTGGAATACATCATTGTACATTGAAAAGGGTACTAGACAGCCACAGCTTTAAATTTAAAGGGAGTAAGTAAATCAGGGTAATACAAAAGTTCATCACATCTGTTGCATAGTAGGCGACATCCTGAGTTTATCAAAGCCAACTCATTTTGATCTTGACATTAATATGGCTAGGATTTCACTCAAAATAGTATGTTGATGAACAATATGGTTATTTCATGTTTAAAGAGCAGCGCATAATTAATTCCGGAAACCAGTTTTAAGCAACTAACTTTATTCATATGCCTTTTATTAAGTATTGAAGGTCATGTTAATGCCCTTGCTAATCTAAAAGAATTAACTTTTTTGTGGCTTTCATTTAAATCTTAAAAAATTATAATTGGCAGTTATGGTTATCCTGATAGAATTGTGTGTGTAGTCCATCCAGCCTTTGCTTGGTGAAGGATCTGAATTACGTGGGGGTAGGTAAACTATCCATTTTACCTATTGCCTCCCAAATCGCATCTTTGGACTAGAAAGTTAGGTATAACCATTAGTTTACATAAACTTCTCTTTGGCAAAGAAAACTGGGGACATTGCAGGTCCCTTGTATGTGGAGGAGTTGTCTGTATTAGCAAGTTTGTACTGATACAGCCAAAGCAGTTTATTATTTTTTTAGTCATATCAATGCAAACCCATGCACTTTTAAATCACACAGCCCCTTGTTTGCTTTGGTAATATAGACTGGGTCAGAGGTGTGATTTGCAAATGCTGCAAGTGGAATCTACCAAGGTCCC
This sequence comes from Alligator sinensis, assembly GCF_000455745.1. Classification (NCBI taxonomy): domain Eukaryota; kingdom Metazoa; phylum Chordata; order Crocodylia; family Alligatoridae; genus Alligator; species Alligator sinensis. The sequence continues at coordinate 2,082,389 of NW_005842103.1, forward strand.
AATGCTTTCTGTTGCCTGTTACTTCCATGCCTACTGAAAAAGGAAATTGAGCCTGGGATTAAAGATGAGAGAACTAACTACTGATGAGCAGCCCTCTTTTTCTCTGGGAGCCTATGTTGTCCTTGTGCTCAAGGTGTGTGCAACTTGCGTGACTGGAAGTGAGGAATCCTAACAAATAAAAACAGTTTATAGTTTAAAAAGTACACTTTAAGAAATGAATAAACAGACTGATTTCGTCTGCTGATGCATGCAAATCCAGATTTTTCTCTCTCTAACACAGAGAACTAATTTGAACTGCTCATTGAGATGAGTGTATTTATAGAAACGTGCAGTTGAGGAACAGGCAATTTCTGGGGTTCTTTGCCTCCAGGTTCCCCCCCATTTGTTGTAAACTTGGGTAGTAAGTTTTTCAGGGCATGTTTTCTTTCCTCCACAGGCTTTTTTACAATGCTTCTTGCAGTGCAAGGGGCAGAACCAGACCTATGGCTGGTGGGGAGGGAGCGGCCAGCCTCTGAAGGCCTTGTCGATTGTTTTTGTCAGCTCCATGCAAGACTTCTAGACATTCCCTGCTGCAGAGCTGAAACTGAAACAAAAAAGGTGTCCTTATTCCTGTTTGCCCTTGGATTGTAAATTTACCAGGCTCCGGAAATTTTTTCTGAAGGACCTTCACATGTTTGAACAGGCTGCTCGTGGACTGTAGCCTACATATCTCACTTCTACAATTGGTAAAAATATGGCTAGATGGCCAGTAGGGGTGCTTGTTTTTGTCTAGTTTTAAACTAACTCTAAATATTCCCATATTTTCTTGCATACAAATAACACGGGCGCCTTGTTTTTGGAAGGCAGAATGTAGAGAAGTTTTTCCAGAGTCATGGCCAACTGCAGGGAGTGCCTGCTGCCTCGCTTAAACTGTCTCCTGCAATGTCACGCTTCCCGGGCGCTTTGTGTCCAGGGGACTTGCTGTGTCATACAAAATGAGGGTGAAGACCCTTGCTGCAATGAGACTGTTAGTTCTTTACTAGAAGTAGTTCTTCATATAACTTCCTGTAAATAAAGTGTTCTTGTTTCTGCATCACAAGCTTCATCAAGCTACTTCCAGCAGCAAATTTGCTCCTTCAGGCACAAGCTACAGTGCTTGGCCAATAGCCATGACTGTGAGAGGGTTGACACGGGACTCTGCCCCTTCAGCTTGCTGAGCCGGACAAGTGGCAGTCATCCTGGCAGCTGCATGGCAATGCATAGTGCTTCTTTTGCAGTGAAGAAAACACCTTGCCTGCTTAATACACACACCCCGTTTTTGGTGGGGCGGCTTTTGAGGGGAAAGGGTGCATGTTGTACGTGGAAAAATACAGTATTTTAGTCTTCATTTGCACAAGATAGTAAGATCTACTTCTTGATGAATCTTGAGATTAAATTGAATCCATGTGGCAGATATTTAATCGTCTTAATCTGAAAGTCTGTTTATTTTTCTTGAAAGTTATAGAAAAAATTCTAGTTTACCATTTTGAGTTCACCTTAAAATTTTGCTATCTAAACTTTTGTCTTATTAAACTTATGCTGGAGCTCTGTGTCTGCAAGCACAATAACATCAGTAGTTTCTCTTCCGCGTGCATTTAGGGTGGCATAAGATCCAGTGGTCAAAGATGGCATTATAATGAAGCCACACATGAAAGAGCAGGAAAGGTTGTACAGGTTCACAGAGTGTTTCTTTGTGATTCTTGAACGCTTATTTGTGCAAGCTCACACCGTATTAATGGAGGTTTTAATGCATAATAACATATAAATTCATAGTAATAATCCTGTGTATGATTACATAAAGTAGCTTAGAGTTTGGATGTATCTGGTGAACAAGTATCTTACCCTGCTGGCTGCTGATGCAAGCTTCCATTGTACTTGAAATAAAAACGAAAGTCCTTCTGATTGTAGAAAGGGCCTTTCAAACTGGAGACTATAAAGCAACGCCGTGTTGTCAAATGAGTAAACTTCATTTCTGAACAAAGTGCTTTAGAAGGACAGCTAGAAGTGTTTAAAAGCTTCAAGCTGGGTGTGGTGTCTTAGCTACACAAGGTGATGGAACTTAAGAGAGTAGCTCCACTTCATTTATTTCCTGATCTAACACAGTAGGCACTTCTCCTATTTAACACCGAGTCTCCACTCAGAATCTCTGCCCCTCTGGGTTTTATATAAAACCTATACATACTCGATTGGCATAAAATAGCAGAAACAAAAGGTCCATGCATACAGTGGTGATTAATTGTATGCAGTCACACTACATAGAAAAAACACAGTATTTATTCATTTTTTTGGTACACAGTGTTTTCAAATAACAGTAAAATACATCCCAATGTAACTCTGTGACCACAATGTTTGCCTGAAATTTGAGTTTGTTGCAGGTTTCCCCTAGCATACAGTTGGACTTTATGAAAAGTGCTAAAATTAGCCAGCCCTTCCCTGCTGATCTCATAATATTGGAATAGAGTCTTGTAACGTAAATGGTGTATTTTTAAACCTAGTATAAATCTTAACAAAGTGTACTCTGTTTAGTAATTGGACATGGTGCATTCAAAAAACAGCACCTTTATTTGCTTGTTGGATTTTCTGTAGATTTCTATCTGTCTGCAGGAAATGGGGTAAGGCAAAATCCAACATAGAGCATAAAGGGCTTTTAAAAGTAATGATATCATAAGCTGGCACTCAACTGCAAGGGGTTAGTGCTGGTAAATGAAATGCTGGAGATTTGCAGTGTCCTGTGATACTCCAAAATGTGCTGCTTATAGTGCTTTGCTCCTGTTGGAGTTTTTCATTCAGAATGTAAGGGAGGTATTCTACCTGCACTATTTGCAAGAATTGCAAAGTGTGGAATTTGCTCTTGGTCTTGAGACAAGCTTTTCTGTTTTGGGAAGCGTGTGATAAAAATGTGTAGCTCTCACCCCTAATTGTTGTTTGCCCTTTTCATGATCCAGCCATCTTTAGAAACTTGCATACAGGTTAATATAACTACCAGTCTTGGGACTCTTACCAGTGTCTTTAAAAAAATAAAATAAAATTAAAAGTGTAAAACTTGTGGCTCTTGTTGTTTTGCACTTGTGAATGAGGATTAAGTATTGGGGGATCATGGGAGTGTAGTATGGTGGCATTTCTACAGATGAACTCTAGTGTTTCTACCCTTTCAGTAGAATTTCTCATGCTGGGAGTGAGAATCACGTGGAGCTTCAGCCGTGGCTAGTGAAAACTCAAAAGCAAATGGAAGCTCTTCTCTAGAACCGCACGCATGCAAGCTGAGGGTTTTTTTGTCATTGCCTAAAGTGCAGTTTTCTCTTGTCCCCCGTTTTGAAGGACAATTTTGACTTGCAGAAATTGAGCTACCCTTGCAGCACCAGGATTACCTTATGGTAGTGTGTAGACCTAGGGGTATGGAAAAATGCTGCGGAGGACTAAGAAATCTCTCTTGTTGCTAAACCTGATGGTCCTATATTGGAGCACAGGTATAGCATACCTGTAGTTGTTCCATTTGCCTTGTCAGTGGTAAGATCCATCTTGAAGCAACCAATTAGTAGGATGCCAAAGTGCTGATCTCTGGCAGCCACGTCACACGTCACTGATGGTTGTGCGTGGCTTCAGAGCTGTGCATAATCTCTGCTGCTTTGGGAAGGATCTCATGGGTCCTGTTGAGAAGCATCACTCAAGCAGTGTCTTGAATCAGTACACTGTGTGTGAATCTTGTTTGATCAACAGGTTGAAAAAATAGTCAGCAATCTCTTCCATTCTTTATGACTTTCCATTGCTTATGCATTTGACTTGACCCAGGCCTCTAAATCTCATTCAGGTACCCACACCATTATGTTGTCCTTTTTATTATAATAAGAAAGTTGATCAAACTTAATCATTTTGGCACTAAAGCCTAGAGTTTGAAGGAAATGAATGGCTTGGGTTTGGCTCTGCTTGTTGAAAGGGATTTTTGAAAATCATTTTTCTGTTAGTACTTCATTAAGCAGACATCAATTAAGGAGAGCTTTCTAGGGAACTGATTTTCATTGGTAGGTTGGAGCACTCTTAAAGGATGAGCTGCTTGATGGCATCTTCTACCAAAGGTAACGTATAGTAACTTTGAAGTTACAGAACTCATGTGTTTGGGAAGCATAGTATGTAAACAGTACCTTAAAATAATGTAATTTTCTAGGGCATAAAAATGATTTCGAGCAGCCTTGTTAACACCTTATTTCTTCTTTCATAGGGCACAAAATTATGGATAATAATGGAATACTTGGGTGGAGGATCAGCTTTGGATCTTGTAAGTATTCCAATTTCATGCATCTTGTTGGCTTTTTCAAATTGAACTGAGACCTTTTTTTTTGTGAAAAGAAACAGTGACTTCCTAGGGTGTGGTTTCTGTTGCAAAAAGCAGTCTGTCTCTTGACGTGAAGAGTTTCAGAATAGAAAATGAAACTCCAGAGTGGTGGTTGAGTGCAGAGATGTATGTATGGAAAGGTAAATGTTTTATGTGATGGCTGCTCTGGCTTGACCTTCAAGTCCGATCTGTTCTCCTTCACGCCACCATTTGTTTTCATTTTGCTCGTTCCCCTTTGCATTCATGTTTCCTTTGAAATCTGGACCCTGGAGATATTTAAAGTTGCATTAGCACCACCGTTTGACACTCTTGAAACATGGATGTGCCTCATGGGCTGACTGTACCTTTTGCCCGGTGCTGAATGACTTCATGTTTGTTTTCACTGTCTTTGAAGCTTTTTGGAATGAAATCTGTGGTTCCTTGTTAAGAAAAAATATTCCTTCTTTACAGTAAGTTCTTTTTGAAATCGAGAGGTGTGTATGTGTATGCATATATATTTGTATTAGGAAAACATTATTCTTGCCATTTTTTTCAAAGCAGACTATTTATTAAACTTGTGTCCTTTGGGAGTGAGTCTCAGGAATGGTGTGTGCACCCACAGAGAACAGTTAATATTGACTGGTAAAACTGAATTGGATTTCCAGTTTCAGCAGTTTAAATTTTAAACACGCACGTCCCTTTTGCTGAAGATAAACATAGCATTCATGAAAGATCAGGCTGAGTACTGAAAGAGCATGATCCATGATGTGGCAGTGATGTGGTTTCCCCTTACCTCCAGTGCAGCTCCACCTCAGCTTTGAGCTTGAAAGACCCACCCTTTCCTGTAAGATAATACAGCTCAGTCTTTCTGCTTATGAGGTCATGGAATTCAAGTAGCAACTCTTTTTAGTGCTAAAGAGCATGATTTTTTGCTGTTCCTTTAAACTGCAAAGATTTGTGTGTCTGCTTAACTCCACAGTTATAAGAAAAAGGCATAGCAAGTGCTGGAACACTTGTCTGGGGCCTGAGAACGAAGCTTTTTTTTAAAAGGCAGAAAAAAAGAAATTGCAGTCTTCAACTGTAGTGGTTATATTTAAACAAACAAACCCCATCTTCTGGAAACGAGTCGAACATAAGCAGCGCAGTCTTTTGTAGAGTCTGTAAAAATCCTGAAACAGCTGATATTAATTTTCCCCAGCTCATTCTAATGGGTTAAGTTTGTTACCTCCATGAGGATGATTTCAAAGTTAGTGTTTTCATTGCTGAACATTTTAAATTATCTTCCATTTTCAAATTGTCATTTGCTTTTCTGCTGCTAGAATCTCCCCTTATTCCATATATGACCCTGTCCACAAAACAGCAGCATGATCTAAACACAAAAAGCAATTATAGACATGCTGTATTGGGGGGGGGGGTGTTAATTAGAGTAGTTCCAAGAACCACTCTAAAGCACCTGGAACGTCACATCTTATGCTGAAAAATGGTGGTGGGGGCACTAACTAAAGCTCGTCACATGAGCTTTAGTTAAAACACCCTATTGCCATTTTTCAGTGTGGGGACACTGATGCACATGACATCAGAGCACAGTAATTACCACACTCCAGCAGACTCGATTAAACGGGTTTACTCTGACAGCACGTTGGAGCAGCCTCACTGCATGTATATAGGTGCCCAAAGAACCTATTTATCATTTTGGGACAATGCAAAATTGATATACATCAAAACTGCATTTCTTCATATTAAACTGAGTGTTATAATTTACTTAAGATGGTTTGCAGTATTTTTGCTGTATTCTAGTACTACAGAAAACAGACCCCTCAGTAGAGGGCATATATCTTGTCCACATTTATGACATTTTAAATATTCCCCAAGTACTAGAGCAGCATTGAGTACATTAGTAATAAAATATAAATACACTAGTGATTCTTGTTAATTCTATTACAGAAACTTTTTTACCTATTAGGACGATAACTAAATCTTACCAAGTGACAAGGCAGGATTTAGGAGTAATATATGGAATGTTTTTTTAATTGTGATATGTTTCTCTCTGAAGCTGCGGGCTGGTCCATTTGATGAATTCCAAATAGCTACTATGCTAAAGGAAATATTGAAAGGTCTTGACTACTTGCACTCGGAGAAAAAAATTCACAGGGATATAAAAGGTGCATTAAACTTTTTTAATATGAATTTGTTAATGTTCTTAAGCAACAGGAATGGTGTGTTAAATTAAATGTTTCCACTTCCTCTTCCAGCTGCCAACGTCTTGTTATCAGAACAAGGAGATGTTAAACTAGCTGATTTTGGAGTTGCGGGGCAGCTAACAGATACGCAAATTAAGAGGAATACCTTTGTTGGCACACCATTTTGGATGGCTCCTGAAGTCATTCAGCAGTCAGCATATGATTCAAAAGTAAGTATTTCCATAAAGTTGTCCTCTTTCAACTGTAGCTGCAAAAAAAAATGTGCTTTGATTTCTGTTTGCCTGGGTTTTCCCCTGGTAAAGTACACTCTGAGCTACAGAACTTTAAACGATCTGGAAAATGTTGATGCCTTTTCGCTTTTTTTTATTTCTGCCTGCCATGCTTGTATAATTGTGTCTGTTTTTAGGTGGGCACTTAATTTTACATTTAGTGCAGCTATCATAGTAATCCATCCTTTTTGCAGGAATTTGCAGAGCACAGGCTGCGTGTGTTGTCTAGATGAATGGTGCTCAACCTGTGGTCTGTGGGTCAGATCCAGCCTGCAGAACCGTGTCATCTAGTTCCAGGGCCTCCCCACAGGTCCAGATATTTGGCGGTGGGGGAGAGTGGTAGCAGGATCCAGCACGGGACCAGTGGTAGTGTTAATTGTCACAGCTCCCAGTGGCAATTCATGCTGCTACCATTCCCTGCTGCCAAATTTCCATACATAGAGTGAGCCTTGCATGCTGGATCACACCAGCACGTGGGGCTGCTCTGCAGCTGGGCCCGGGGCACAGGATCAGACTGGTGTATGAGGCTAGACCAGCATGCCAGATCTAACCCTATGCTGGATCGGGCCCATGGACTGACCCTACATCACTCAACTGGCCAATGGGCCAGATAGGTTGAGCACCATAGATCTAGACGATAGACTTCTAATGTCTGTGGCTTTGTGGCCTATATTGCTGTCAGTGATGTTCTGGGAGATGTGTGTTTTCTGAGCAAACAGCCTTATATATTTTCTATAAGGGAATCCTCAGGCTTTGCATGATGGAGATTTCATACTTAGCTGAGTGAGAAAGTAACTTTAATCATAGTAGCAAAGTGCTGCGAGTTGTGTTGTCTTGGTCTGACTTGTATGTAGCATTAATTTTCACGTGGGCTGGTGGCAGTAAGCTCCACCGCAGCATATTGTCTAGTAAAGCCGTGATACTTAGTGAGGGGATGAGGAGGAGGAAGCAGTTCCTTCATCTTCAGTGATTTTTCAGACTTGAGTAGCAGCCGCTAGAAATGGGTTTGGGGGATAACTAAACCATTGGGAGTATAGCTGAACCTGGTCTCCTCCCCACAGACCCTTTTACCTCTGCACAAGTAAAAGCAGTAGGGGCAGTGCGTATTGAATCGGTGGCACCTAGGTATGGTGATGGACTTGGTGGCTGGATGCAGAGAAGTTGACTTTGAGGAGGTCCATGATGATAGCAGTGTTGGTATTAGTAATGCCTGTGAGGCATGAGTTTTTCTAAAAACAAAACTAGACCAAGAAATATGAAAGCCTCTGAGATCTTAGTGCTTTCTAAAGGAAAAGTCTTTTAATTGGACGCTATGGAAATCCCTTAGTTCTGGCTCGTTTTACTGGCCACTGCAATCTGGAGGTTTTCTCTGCCGGCCAGGCTTGAAATGCGTGGAGTTGTAGATTCATAGAGTAGGAAGGGACTTCAGTGGTCACCTGGTCCAGCCCCCTGGAAGAATGCTACTCCTAAAGTGGCATTTACTTCTAAATGGTCCTGTCCTTTTAATATCTCCTGGCCAGTGCTGGAGGTTCAGGAGAAGTCCAGATTGTGAGAACTATCACTACAACCACAATTGTCCCAGGGCACTTCTAAGCTTCTTTCAAAATGTTATGTTCCCAGACTGGCACAGATTAAAAAATTATCATCATCTTGGTTGCTGGATTGGCATAACTGGATTGGCAGGTGGCATAAATTAAATCAACTTCTTCTCCTTAATGAAAGAGACTTACTTTGCGAGTTCCCCACTTCTTAGAATATTCTGCATAATATCACAATCAACTACAATTTGAACACTACAAATTACGTTCATATGCAGATTAAAACCTCCAGCAAAGAATAACAAAAATGGTTTGGGGGTTGGGGCACATGACTAGTGAGGAGAGGCTGAGGGAACTGGACTGATTTAGTCTGGAGAAGACAAGACTGAGGAGGGATTTGATAGCAGCCTTCAGCTCCCTGCAGGGGGGCTGCAAAGAGGATGGAGCTGGGCTGGTCTCAGTGCGGGCAGATGACAGGACAAGGAGCAATGGGCTCAAGCTGCAGCAAGGGAAGTTGAGGTTGGATATTAGGAAACAACTTTCTCCCTAGGAGGGTGGTGAAGCCCTGGATCAGGTTACCCAGAGAGGTGGTGGAGTCTCCATCCTTGCAGATGTTTAAGACCCAGCTAGACAAAGCTTTGGCAGGGATGATGTAGTTGGGGCTGGTCCTGCTTGGAGCAGAGGGTTGGACTAGATGCGACTCCTGAGCTCCCTGCCACCCTCATTTCCTATGATTAATATATATTTAGTTGCACAGTTCTCATGAATCAAGAGAAAAGCTGGGAAGACCCACAATGCAGGGTGGCAAATGGGGAGGGGATTGTAACTAGTGCTGAGTGCATGTGTGCATGGCTGCACTTCTGGTTCTACCTGGGGGGAGTCTCCTGCTGGAGAAGGCTGCATCCTGTGACCGTAGGAGTGAGAAAAGTAACAGACTATTTGCATGTTCCCTATGGCACATTTTTGCCTCCTTCCCCTCTCCCACACGGTCTTACAACTTTTCACACTGTCTGTAAGCAATTTACAGTTTTGCTTTTCCCTGGTTACCCTCTGTGCACCACAGAGCAATTTCAGGCTTTTTTTCTTTACTTCTAGCCTGATTATCTTCACACAGCACTTCATAGCCTTGCAAGCAACTGTAACTCATGCTTTTGAAAAGGCATTGTGGTCTTCCATGTAGTGAGTTTGATCTTTATTTCTTTATATTTGAAAAGCCTAGGGATTCCCACTCTACCAAGTAAACCTCGTGTTCCTCTGATACTCTGCACTGGGGCTGTGCAACTTCCAAGCGTCCCCCTGCCAGGCGCAGCACTACGTGGGCCCAGACTCACCCTCCACTCCCCAGGCGGGAGCAGGAAGAGGCAGCCAGGGGAGGGAGCTGAGCCCAGCTCCCAGTTGCTGCTGTAGCTGGACCAATAGAGGGAGAAGCAACTGAGCAGGGGCTGCACTTAAACCGCTTACAGACCACATGTGGTTCATAGGCTGCAAGTTGGACAGTTATGCATGAAGGTGTAGCAGTGCAGGAGCCATTCATAACATTGTTCTCCTCTTGGTGATTAACTTTTTTGGTTTCATTGGTACTTGTGCAACGTATCACCAACTGTGAAAATTAATATTGTACTACAAAGGCAAAGTATCTGGAGCAGGGAAGGCTTTTAATCTAGCAATGGCTGTACGCAAAAGCGTGTAGAGCTGCCATCCTCTTTACAATGCTCACTGTTAGCCGTAGGATGTAGTCTTTCAGACTGATGCAGTGGTTACAGGTCTTGAATTGTCTGGTGTTTAAGACTTACCTAGAGTGGTAGGGCATCCTCCAAAGTTGGGTTTTTTTTGTCAAAATCAGCTAGGAACAGGATGAATTGGCGAATCATTTATCCCCTTCATCGTGGGTTTATGACAGACCCAGTACTGACTGTTGCGTTGTTGAGTGAGCCTCTGGGATGGGAACAGGCAGTTGAATAAGAGTCTGTTAATAATCAACATTAAGAGTATACAGTTCCCCATGATTAAAAAAAAATAAAAATTACATGAAATTAATTCTTCATAATATTATATTTTAAATTGTGATTAATTTAAATGCAAAAAAATTAAGTTAAAAGCTCCTAAAAATGTTATATGTATCCAGAAGCACAGGCAAGCATGTCTTTCGATGGATGCTTGTGTTGGGTTTCTTGGGAATTAGCGATGCTGGGAAAATTTTGTTAAGGATGTGTGTGTTTTGTTTGGGAAATGTGATCACTTTTGAATTCCTGTCTTTTGGGTTTATATGAATCAACTTAGTCCTGTATTATAATCTGCCTGGCAACTGACTCCCCAGCCCAGCCCAGCCCAGCCCAGCCCCTGGCTTCTTCACTTTTCATTCCATGCAGGAAGAGCGCACGCCAACTGCTGAAGCTTCCTTAGCCTGACGAAGGGTTTTTGAACCCGAAAGTTTGCTTAATAACTGTTCTCCAACCATTTGGGTTGGTCTAATAAAAGATATCAAATTCACCCAAGGAACCTTGTCCTCCTGTATTAACAGCATGTGAATGTCATTTATGCAGTACGATAATTGGATTTCAAGGACTCTTCGGTACCTCCACCTTTTCTCACTGCATACAAAAAGTATAACATGAACTCTCTTCTTGCCACAGGCTGACATTTGGTCGTTGGGCATCACTGCTATTGAACTAGCCAAAGGAGAGCCCCCCAACTCTGATATGCATCCAATGAGAGTTCTGTTTCTCATTCCCAAAAACAATCCCCCGACTCTATTAGGAGAATTCAGCAAGCCTTTCAAAGAATTTATCGATGCATGTCTGAATAAGGACCCAACATTTGTAAGTACATTTATCACTTCATGCTGACTACATTGTATTGTCCTGTTGAGCAGTTTAGCATGAGATTTTTCATGCTGCTTTAGTGCAAGTCAAAGTACTGCAAGACGCAGTTGACTTTCCTCCCACCTCTTCCTTTCCAAAAGTGTGGGAGTATCCAGTGAAGTAGTAATGGTTGTAAGGACAGCTTTCTAAAGCGTTGAAAGAGTTAGTCATACAGATAAGAGTAGGAATATGTTGAACAAGACTAACAAAACTGGGTTCTGGGTTACAAAGCACATTATCAGAGAGGTTTCTTCAGTCACCACTGTGTTTTTTATGGAAGACTGATATAGTTCATGTACTGTGTCTTGGTTGTAATGGCTCCTTGGAAGCTCTTGTTAGCATATAAATGTTCAATTCTGGGTTTAGCAGATGAGCTTTCGTAGTGGGTAATTATTTGACATCACAATGACTTTATGTAGGGTAAATTTAAATATCCAACTGTCTCTTACAGCGCCCTACAGCAAAAGAACTCCTGAAGCACAAATTCATTCTGAAAAATGCCAAGAAGACTTCATACCTGACAGAACTGATTGATAGATTTAAGAGGTGGAAGGCTGAAGGGCACAGTAGTGATGACACAGATTCTGATGGTTCTGATTCGTAAGTGCATTTTAGTAGTTCAGTAACTTTTAGAAAAGCTGTACTAATGTGCCAGTGTGCCACTTGCTCTTGTTCTTCACTGCCACTGCTCTCTAAGGACTGCATTTAGCTGCAGCCTTGCAGGGGATGTTTTTTCTTGAAATAGAGCCTATAAATACAACTTGTACAAGCTGTCTTACCTCTGTAGAAACTAAATTCAAACCCCACTCCAATGATCAGTATTTCATGGTCTCGGTCTAGCCCCTAGTGGACACTTCCTTTGCTACCAAAATGCCAACAATTTGGTACAGAAGTAGTGAAGGGCAGGAACAAGGCATGTGAAGAAGCTTGCTCAGCTGCCAGCAGTGTCCAGGGAAGATAAAGTCTGCAAGTCAAATTTTTTTGGCACATCAGGTCTCCGTGTGCACAGCCTAGTAAATGGGGATGGTGCTTTAGAACGAGCTCTTCCTTCTCCGCAGAGCTGGCTTTAAGTTGTAACTTGGCCTCTCATGTCCTAGCAACAAAATCTGGTAAACTGCACTTAACATGCCATAAACATGCCCTTTTTTCCTTTTTTAGCTCAGGTGACAATAGCCGTGCAGTTTAGTTAGCAAATTGAATGTGGTGGTTCACATCATGTGTGTTGATGATCGCTCTTACTGGAGATGGTATCCCTGTAATTTTCTTTAGGGAGTCAAGCAACAAAGAAAATCATTCCCATCCTGAGTGGAGTTTTACTACAGTTCGAAAGAAGCCAGATGCAAAGAAACTGCAGAATGGGACGGTACGTACCCTCTGAAATAATTCTTTACTAATACCCCTTTTGAAGCAATGTGATGATTAACAATTTTAACTCAAAATGAAGTCAGATGGGCTTTGGCTTCAGTATTTGAATTTGAATCTCTTATGAAAAAGATATATTTTTCTCCACAACACTTAAGCATGGTGCTCTGGGTCTCTGGCAGTTCCAGTCAGAGAGAAAAATGCTGTGTTTAATAATATAACGTAGCATGTTTTTACAGGTATCTTAATTATGAAAGGTATCTAAAATTCAGCAGGTATAGAAGTAAAATGAAGTGAATATAAGATGGCGTTGCTCAAACTTAAACATCTATTCCCACACCATGTAAAATGTGTGATGTATATTTTGTGATTTGTTTTGCAAGGGATCTGCCAAAATAAGGAAGGAAACACGTACGTGTAGTTCATATTTAATATATATGTTTTTGCTAATGTTTAGGATCAAGAACTTGTGAAAACCCTGAGTTGTTTATCTTTGATAATCACCCCTGTGTTTGCTGAGGTAAGTCTTCATTCAGCCTGCTTTTACATTTTCACACAATTGCTTGATACTTTTTTTTTTTAATCTGAAGTTGTGTTGATCTGCCACTCAGCTTAAACAGCAGGACACAAATAATGCTAGCCGAAGGAAAGCAATTGAAGAACTTGAGAAAAGCATCAATATGGCAGAAGCTGCATGTCCAGGGATCACAGATAAGATGGTGAAGAAACTTATGGAGAAATTTCAGAAGTAAGTTCCAGATTTATTTTAAAAGTGCACATCCAAATATTGTATGTTTAAAAGGAGGCTTCAACGTTAAGCTCTCAAACGTGAGGGAACAGGGGATTGACACCTCCCCATATGAGGTTAATTCTGTCACCAAGCATACAGAAAAGGGTATGTGGCCTGGTATGCTGTTTGCTCCATAAGCCCGTTCCTTTCCCTGAGTAGATGAAATCATCTGATCCATGGGGTACACCCAGGTAGAATGGGTTGAACCTTTTGTGTCGTGCACCATCTGAACACTGGTTATAGCGACCCAGGCTGGGGTGTTCCTTCCCCAGTCATCCTGCCTTAGCAGTTTGGGCAGCTTCCAGGTGTTCCCAGGGGAGACAGAAGCAGTTTGGGTCCAGTCTTAGGATGTTTGTGTTCCCTTGTTTGAGCTGGCTGCAGTCTTTCTTCACTGGGTAGGTACATAAGGAGCTCTGTCAGGATCCTGCATCTCTTGTAAATCATACAAACTGTTATAGGGTAAAAAGGGGACCCTTCTTTATGCTAGCAGTTTTTCCCCCATCACATTTTGAAAGGCTGCTCTAAATCCCAGAGGAGTTAGAGCAACTGAAATAAAGTTGCAGGAATCCCTAATGGGAAGTGTTAGGAAAAGCTGGTTACAATCTCTGTTGCCAAACTTCTTAAAGAAAAGAGAGAAAAATATCTGTAAATAACAGTACTAAGCTGCCAGAGTGTTCACAAATAAATGAAATGCCAGAAAGTTCAGTAGTTTTAACCTGTGTATAAGCATTGACATTAGTAACTGTATACAGGTACTCCTCACTTAACGTCGTCCCGGTTAACGTTTCACTCTTACTCGTTTTAAAGTCGTGCAGTGTTTGGTTATAACCTTGTTTGGCTGCCGCCTGCTAGTAGGTAGCTATTGTGACGTAATTGGATTTGCTTAACATCGTTTCACTGAGTCGCATTTTTCAAGAACATAACTACGACGTTAAGTGAGGAGTAGCTGTAGCAGATAAAGATGCTCTTCCATTCTTCCTAAAAGCATGTAAAAGTGACATTTGTTAGAAATGATTTTGCATTTCGGACTGAGTAAGTACACACGCTCGTCACATCCCAGCCTAAAGTGGAATAGTGGAAATTACTTTTGTCCCTGTAGCCGGTTGCATGTGATCTGTCAGGTGAAGGTTTTGTGAGATGCAATGCATGAAGTGTCCAGTCATGCTGATTCATTGCCTTTTTATTTACCAAATTCTGAATCTGCCATCAGTGCTTTGTATGTCTCCATATACATCTACTTTGGTAGAGATCAGTGCCCCAACTTATGCTCCATATCCCCCAGGGATGGTAAAAAAAATAAATGGATGCCACCTCAAATTAATTCCTCTTCAGAAAACTCTTACTTATGAGTCTCGTGTTACTGAAACCAAAATATACTGGTAAAATCAGTATTCATTTTTGTTTACTTGGCAATTTTAATGTGACCATTGCTCTATTTAGTTTCTTACTGAAAAGGAGTAATTTTTTTTTATAAGTAAAAGCAGAATAAACTTTACCTGCTTTTTAAAAAATAAAAAAAGGAATAAAATAGCCATGTTATTTAAAGGATATGCTGTCAAGAACACCCTGAGGGCTTTTTGTATTCCTGCCAAGGTAACCAGCTTAGACTGACTTTTTTGACAGAAGATGGCAGACACTTTGAAAAAGCAATTGTGTAATCACTATACACGCTGAAGTCCAGTGTCATTCACATGCTGCATACCAAAGCATTAACACGATTCCTACTTGCACGGTTTCATTTATAGGTTGTCTGTTAATGACTCCTCCTAAGAAACTTCCCATAAAATGACTGCTGTTTCATATGGACCCAGTGAAACCCACCAAAACTACTTCAAGCTTGGCAGTGCTTAGCTCTTGACTCCTTGTGCCTTTTGGATCTTTGCAACATATTGATGATGATCAAGGATATGGAAGAACCTACTCAACTATTTTGTGATGGTGTACATGGTTTTATATTTTCAGGAAATTATTTTGTAAAGAACAACTTTTAATATTGTAGTTTCACTTGTTTAATCTGATAAATGTTGAGGTGCAGTTTTGCTGTTAGATATAACCATTACTTTAGTTGATAGGAAGTGCAAGTACAGTATGGTTTTTATGCTATTTTTGTTACTGTACACAGATGGGAACGTACAGGTCTTTTGTATTCATATGTTAAACTTTTGTAAATCACTAACAAGCTTCAGAAATAGTTTTTTCACAAGCGTATTCAAAACATAACGTAGCGGCTAGGCTGTTGCTGTAGCTCCTGCTTCAACCACCATAGTTTTATCATGCCCTGAAAATGAAGCCTGCGACAGTATCTTCTATACTTCTGAATTGGTACAGTATTTTAGGCAGCTCTATGATTATACACATTTGAGAGCAATATGTCAATAGTTTGCAGGTGATATGTAGCAACAGGTGTATCCTGATGTACAGTATATGTATTACCTTTTAGAACAGGTTTTGAAGTAGTAATTAAATCTTATTCATCATGGTAGGAAATTTTAAAGCAATACAGTTGAGGGGGTGGGGGCTTTTGGCAATAATGGACAAAAACTGAAGTCCAAATTACTTTCAAGTTCTTTTCTTTGAGTACAACGCATCGCATGGCTGGGTGGGAGAGAGCCGGAGGGGAGCTGAGCATCACGTGATAAATACCTCACAAGCAGGTATAAGTATAACACCAGCGTTTTGTGTGGTGGTGTTGTTTTCCTGTAAAATATTTATACACTTTGGTTCTTAAAGTACATTAAAGACAGTACGTTGGCATAATTTGTTTATAATTTGTTTTCTGAAAGTGTATTTTAAATATGTATTTACAAGTTAATATGCAAATAACTGAGTTATAGATATTCTTTCACAAAGGTAGTACTGTCCAGTACGGAGTGATTTTTTTTTTTTTTTCATAAATAGTAGGTAAGACTATAAAATTGCTTTCAACTCTATGGTACTGCTAGATGGGGTAATAGCCTTCTCTTTTTTTTTTTCCTTTTCAACCCAGTATGTATATTATGCTGAAGTTTTGAACTGGGATTGTTTTTCAGTACTTAGCTGTGGAACTGTGGGGTGTAAATTTATTTTTGATAAAGGCTGGATGTGTTTATTTTGTTTTTGCACAAAAGTCATTTTAAAGAATCTGAAATATATCTGCCAAATATTGAAAAAGTAATGGTGTGCAAGTGCAAGCAAATACTGCATTTTCGAGTCAAAAGTTGCCATTACATCCTTTTGTATAAAAGGACACTTGTAAGAGATGGTGGTTAGATATGCCAAGGACAATTATTTTCAATGGTGCCTACACTGTAAAAATTACTTTTAACTCCTTGTTTTAATTTTAAAGAAATGTTTCTGTTGAAAACATTCATCTGCTCTATAACTGAAACTCAATTAGAATTTATATCTGAGAAAAAGTCTGGAAATAGTTTTTGAAAACAATAATGTTATGGATTAAATAAATATTTTTATAAATGTAAAAGCAGCAAAAGTTGTAAATACAGTTGATCTGAAGCTTTACAAAATAACTGCATCACAGAAACAAATTGTAGTGCTCCTATAGCTTATGTAGTTGTTAGTCCTGTAAATCTGTTGATAGATTAAGCTTATTTCATTGGTTTTTTGGGGGGGGAGGGGTTAAATGGTTTAAAAATAAATATTTAAGTTCTGTAAAATTCATGAAACTGCTTTGTTGTGCATTTTATTTTGGATTTAAGTAATGTGCATAAATATTGACCTACCCTTTTCCAGCTTAGTTTGCTACTTAAACAAAACTTCTCCTTCTGCGGGGACGCACGTATAGCTTGGGGAAGTGTTTCCCCTCTGCTGTCCTTGTCCAAAGGACGCCTGCCGGCCTTATCCAGCGTGGAACGCAAGCTATGTGGAGCAGCTCCAGGGTTCGGTTGATCTCCTGCCGAAAGAGCAGTCTCTTAGTCCTCCAGCATGCAGTCATACAGCACCGGTGACCATTGTAGCCATGTCAGTGTGTCCCAGCGGTGTTGTGAACTCCTAGTTCAGATTCACGATAGAGAAAGCACCGTGCCACAGTCGACTCTTACCTTGTGCAATCTCATCGCCAAAAGCCTCGCTTCAAACGCCGACAGGTTTCTTTCTCAGAATTAAAATCCTTGTGTCTTGAATTCCATGTCACTTCCTCTCAATGAAGTGCTTTTTTTACGGGGCCAATGGAAAAACGACACAAACGACTTGAATTTTGTAACTGGGGGCTACGTCTTCTTGAAGCACGGGGCTTTAATCTATGCAACTGCGAGCGAATCCTTTGGGTGGCCAGAGCAGGGAGTGCACAGTTGGGGAAACAGAAATCTATTCCTGCCTCAGCCTGCCCCGTATTTGCTGTGTGACCTGAACCAAGTCACTTGAACTCCTGTGCCTCCTTTTTCCTTGGGAAATGGGTATGATGCTTGCCTACCTCACGGGGATGTTGTGGGGCTAGATGTATTCTTGTTTATAAAAACCTTGTTACTATCTAGTGCTGACCTAAAGAACACAGCTGTACTGTATTGCAGGTGGGATTTGCTCTGCTGAAGCACTATGCGTCATATAAGAATCTATTTTACTTCTTACTATGAATGGATACCCTCATTACAGTTTTGTGAATCATTGTTCCCCCCCCTGCCATGCATTAGGTATTGACAAACCATAATTTAATCAGCAGTATTAAGTAGCTGACTGAAGAATATATCACAGCATTCATGCAGGGACCATCTTCTAGCTTCTCCCCCAGCTGTGCGTTGAGGAAAATTGACATTTTTAGTCATTTAGGAAAATAATATGAAATGCGGGTTAGAAACATATGTGTTTGTTCCTGGGTATCAGACTCCTCTGTCATTGTAATCGCTGTTCCTGAAACCTCTTAATTCTCCTTGTCTCCAATTTTTTCCTCCAACAAGGTTCTGTACAGTGTACACGTACTAAGAGTAAAAAACTGTTCTTACGTTCAAGTGAATGCTTAGTGACTAGAAAGTACATAGATTCTTGATGTGTTTGCACAAAGTTTAGCCATTGTTAAAGGCCTGGCTTTATCACGCTGTTACATGATTTAACACTGGAATAAAATTGTTTTCCTCTTTGCAAAACTACTCTTAGTATGTATGTTGGCTTGCCGATTTCATAAACGAGGTTTAATTTTAAAATATGGAAGCATATTATGTGCACTGTAGAGCATTTGAATTGATGACTGAACCCCCAAACACCCTTAAACCTTACTGCAGTGCTGTGTAAAAGTTGTATCTTGTGACTTCCCCATAGTCATGTAGGGGTCTGAACTAAAGGTCTGTTGGGTCTTTTGCTGCTAATCTTGGGATTTTAAATACTTCTGTTAAGCAGGGGGTATATTTGGTAACCTCAGTTAAACCAATCTGTTTCCCTCTGAAGCAGCCTGTCTCCATGCATCCTACTTTATTTTGCACAGGCTCCTTGATAACAAAATAGGTCAGTGTGTCCTTGTTCCCCCTCGCTCAACGTTGGTTCTGTGGATAGCAGCTGTCGAGGTCACCAGCCCTTCTCTTGCGTTTAAGTGCTGGGCATCCTGCCTGCATTACGGACGAGAGGCCAGATGATCCTGGCTCCTGAGGGATGGAGGGGATCAGAAGCCTGCAGACTGTGCCCAGTTGGCAGGGCAGGAGTGGGGATCAATCCTGTGCTCCTAGGGGGGAGAGCAGGATCAATTGAAACACGTTCTAGGTGGGTTTTCAGCTTCTTTTTTTTCCCTTTTTTGTAGTGCTGGGGGATGACAAGGCCTCATCACCGTCCCGTTCCTGGTGCCTTTTCTCATGCACTTGGAGTGGTTCAGGGTGTTGTAAACCACTGCTCCTTCATCCTATGCACTCCTCGGTGCTCCAGCAAGCAGTGGGGAGGCTAACGGGCAGTGAGACCCAGGTCACAAGTCCTCATGGCATTCCCCAATTTTGGGAATGAAACCCTTCCCATCGCACCTCTTTAAGTAAGATCTCTCACCTTTCTGCCTCTGCCTCTTTGTGCTGCCAGGTCCTATTCTGTCTGCTAGGGACAGAGATGTGTTTGCAGCACTTGCTGCCCATTTCCCTGGGTGTGCCCGGTGCCCAAGACGCACCCGCCCTTCGCAGAACAATGAGCAGGAAGCTGCAACGCCCGGGCATTTGCCGTGCCGGTTCCAGCGAGGCTGGTTCGGCTCCACTGGCCGGAAAATGAAAACCAAAAAAGCAGTGAAGAGGGTGGCCTTTCTGTGATGCATTTATTGTCCAGCTTCTCGAGCAGTAGCACAAAGAACAGAGCGCCACAAATACCCAGGGAAGGTGCTACCCAGTTAGCCAGGTTGTCCCTCTCTGAATTGAGGGCGCTCCCAGCAACCCCTAGGAGGGTGGCCTGGCTCTCCTTCCCTAAACCGAAGTGGTCCCAGATGCTTACTGTTACAGCCCAGTCCAACAGGCGTGTGTGTGTGTGTGTGTGTGCACACACAGTGTGTACAGAATCCAGCAGCTTGAGGCCCCTCTCGGTTTGGTTCTGCAGCCCCTTCCCCCCTCCCTCCAAAAGGTGTCACTTGGTTTTGGGGACAATATTTGTACAATGACTTAAGAGCTCTTTCCTTTGTGCGTGTTCCCTCGTCCCTCCACCTGTGCCTGCCCAGTGTTGGCGCTGCTCAGACGCTTGAGAACTTGTGTTTTTATGTCAACTAAACAGCAACCTGCTCTGCACAGCTGTTTGCATACATGCTGCTTCCTCCTCTCTCAACCTGTGGCAGTGCATCCCGTCTGATCCAGGAAAACAGGGAAGGAAGCATGGGCGTGCAGCTGGGTACAGCCACCTTTCCTACTCCCGTAAGTCGCATGACTATGGAGCAAAGAGCCTCTTTTCTTTCAAGGCATTTTGGAGGGTAGCACTGCTTGTGCACTAGGGTCTGAGACGCCAGCCTTGTTGTCTGCTGTAGCCGGAGCTGGGCAGCAAGTCCTCACCTGAAGTGCCTTGACCACGGGACGTGCAAGCAGCAGTCTCCAAAATGCACCTATGGGACATGGTCCGCAGTGGGTGTTTACTCCCCCCTGTGCCCTCACATAAACACCCGGAGGGTGCGAGGCAATGCAAATCCATGGCCTTGGGTTTATGTGCAGCTGCCCCTGCCTGCTTATGATGCTGGGAATGCCCCCGTCCGCCCCCCGCTGTGCTTGGGCCCTCGGCTCCCTTCCAGGCCCTCTTCCTTCAGAGGGGACTTGACCCTGCATCTCCCCACCCTCCTGGCAAGGGGCAGAAGCAGAGCCCTTCCTGCTGCTCCGCACAGCCCCGGGGCCACCAGGAAGCTGAGACCAAGCCCGAGTGCATGTGGCTCGTGGCGGTGGCTGCTACCCTAGAAGCAAAGGGGTCTGGATAATGCCTTGCCGAGGGTGCAGTGCTGAGGAGCAGGAGGTAGGGTACAGGACTGAAGGTGGGGTGGGATGGGGGTGCTGCTGTTCTCTTCCTTCCAGCAAGGCCAGGAGGCTCCCGTTTGGTGGAAGGCAGAGGGCTGGGGCCGACGGAGCTGGGATTCAGCTCCTCTTGGAACTGGAGCCAGCAGAGCGATGCCAAGGTGGGAATTGCTCGAGGACCAGGCAGCGGGCAGGTTTGCGGGGGATGCAGGGTAGTACTAGGGCTTTAACCCAGACACTTGTGCAGCCCCACGCACCTCTGCCTTTCTTGGGGACGAGCTCTTTCTCGACGCGTCCCCCTCTGAACGCAAGCTTCTGCCGCTCTCGTCAGTGCCATCATCTCTCAGCTCCTGGAGCCGAAGGAAACTATCACACCTGCGCCTCTCGATGCTTTCCACCATGACCAGCACTGGGACGGGCATGGGGAGCTCCACCATGCAGGCTCCCTGCAGCTAGTCCGTGACCGGGGCACGAGGGGGAGACACGAGGAGTGGGTGCTCTGCGTGGCCCTCGGTACCACATCCTCTACAGCTACTTGCACTTGCACAACACCAACAACCCACCAGCCCCTGCCCTGTGCTCCACCTGCCCCTTAGGTGTAATAACTGGATGTGCCAGGTGCCGTCCTGCTCTCGGCACCGCCCGTGGCCGCGGCCACTTCCTCGTCCTCCTCATCCAGCTGGAGGCTGCCAGAGGACAGTCGCACGCGGGCCAGGGGCGATCGCGTCACCCGCCCGTACAGCACCCCGTAGTCGGTGGCCAGCAGGTCCGGGTCGGAGTCGCTGGACTCGGTGCCGCTGCCCACGTACTGCTCTGCCGGGGGTGGCGGGGCCAGCACGTACCGCGGCACCGTGGCCTTGCGGCTGGTGAGCGCGGGGCAGGGGCCTAGCGGCCGAAACTCTGAGCCGTAGGGGAAGCGGAGGGTTTTCATGTCCGACTGGCTCCACGACCGCTTGGGCGACTGCTCCTGGATGCCGTAGTCGGTGCCGCCCAGGGCACCACGCTCCTCCTCCTCCTCGGGGCTAATGCTGCTGCCACTTGGTTGGGCCAGCGGGTCCAGCATAGGCTCCCACATCCTGGCCAGGCTCGGGCTTCGCTTGGACGGCCTTGCGGACGTCTTCGTGGCCTCTTCGGTGGCAGCCGGCATGGGGCTGTGTCGCGGCAGCGCTGGAGGCCTGTCCACGTAGAAGAAGACCTGCGGGGCCACGGGCTCCGGGGCCGCATAGGGCACGTCGGTGTAGGTTAGCGGGCGGGCGGCTGCCTCACGCATGTTGCCCACGGACGTGCTCTTGCCGTGGCTGGGCTGGAAGGAGGTGAGGGGGCCCCTCGGGCCCAAGGCCTCGGCAAGCTCCCAGTCGCGCTCGCGCTCCAGCTCGGCGTAGACCCAGGGGAAGGCCGTGCTGCTGCAGGAGTGGGGCAGCCGCGCAGGGTCGGCCTCGGGCTGGGAGCGCTCCAGCTCGGCCGCGAAGGTCACCTCCACCGCCGAGTTGCGGCGCCGGCTGTCCAGCGTGGGCGCCGAGGCGTGTGCCCCGTTGGCCGCCCGGTAGCAGCCCCGGCTGCTGCCATAGGCCAGGCGCAGGTCCTCCGCCTGGGGAGACAGGCAGGCACGTGTCCTCAGCCCCTGAGCCCCCACCTCCTATCAGCCAAACACGTGTGTGTGTGTGTGTGCATACACACACACACACACACAGAACTCCACATGCATTCACGGGCTTTCTCGAATGTGCACATGTACAAAGAGCACTCTTGCCCACATGCACATACACACAGAGATAGCGCACGTGCTCTTTCTCACCTATACACTCACACGCACCTGCATACATACATACATGGAGCTTGCTCACTTGCTTTTTCTCACATATGCACATGTACAAACGCACTGAGTTCTCATGCGCAGAGTGCTCATGCACACTCACGCTCTGTCTCAAACATATACATGTGCACAAATGCAAATGTATGTACAATACCTGTCCCATCCCCCCCCCCAGGTAGCTCAACCAGTGGGCAGCTGCCTTGGTGCAGAGCCTCGCTGTGAGGGTGCAGCAAGCGGGGGGGGGGCGGGTCTCAGGGGCAGGGCTGCCTTTCTCCCTGGGGATCTGACCACCTCGCTTGCCCTAGAGGCCCACAATATGCATGCGTGTGTGCAACGTGCATGTGAGAGCAAGTGCCATCCATGTGCAAGCGAGATCCATGTATGTGTGTGTGCATGCACATGCATGAGTATGAACAAGTTCTGTGCATGCATGTGTGAGAAAGAGAGCTCCATGTGTGACAGTTCTGTGCATGTGTGCAAGAGGTAGAGCTCCATGCGCACGTCTGTGTACATGCATGGTGTGTGTGTGTGTGTGTGTGTGTACAAAAGCTCTGCATGTGTGCGCGCGTACATGCAAGAGCTCTGTATATGTGCATGAGCCCTGTGTGTTTGTGTGCATGTATGTGTGCATACATGTGCATGTGGGAGCTCTGTGTGTGCACTTGTACATGTGCACTAGCTCTGTGCATATATGTGTGTGTGCATGCACAAGAGCTCTGTGTGTGTGTGAGAGAGAGAGAGAGAGAGCTGTCTGGGAGACGGAGCTCCATATGCACGTGTACTTATGTATGTGTGTGTGTGCATACGCATGGGTGTGTGTGTGTGTGTGTGTGTGTGTGTGTGTGTGTGTGTGTGAGAGAGAGAGCTCTCGTATTCATCTGTCTGTGTGTGTTCACACACACATGCACAGGAGAGAGCTCCGTGCGGGTGTGAGGGTTTGGAGTGTGCAGGTGCAGGGGGGCCTCCTTTCCCTCTGACAAAGCAAGGAGTGGGTGCATGTGTGCCCCACGTGGGTGACATCTGTGTGTCACCAAGGATGCCGTTCCCTGTGGGGCACCCGGGGCAGGGAGGGGGTGTGAGGCCAGGCAGCAGGGAGGTGGGGGCTACCGCACTGCACAGCATCACCCATGGCTGCTCTGGGTCCAATCCTGCTGCCCCTCAGAGCAGCCTGGGGGCTGCCCTGCATTACGGGTGTCGGTCATCTCCATTGCGAGGCTGGCGGGGAAGCATCCAGGACTGGCTGGCAGCAAGGGGCTGCGACGGCACAGGCTGGACTCGGTGCCCCCCCAGGCTCCCATGTTCACACGGGCTGTGCAGAGCAGGCTGGGGGGACGTCCTACCTGCTTGGAGACGTCGGTGAGGAGGTCCGGCGAGGAGCGGCACTGCCTCTCGCTGTAGCGGGCGGCGCAGTGCTTCCTGCAGAGCCGAGAGGCACGCGTCAGGCACACGGGCACCCCACCGCCCCTGCCCTGCTGCCCTGACCACCCCGCCCCCAGTACCTCTCAAAGGGCAGGCTCCGTAGTTTCCCTTTGCTCCCGTTCTCCAGCAGCTGCCGCTGGGTTCTGCCGCTGCCAGAGAAAGCACGTGTGAGCAAACCCTGCAGGCCCTGGCGCAGCGATAACCTCAGGTCACGGGCCAGCTGGCCAAGGCAGGAGCCGACGGAGGCAGAGTTTGGCCTCTGCAGTGGCAGGGGGCGAGATCCACACCAGCGCATGCCCCAGTTTGGATGCCCTGCTCCACCCAACCTTTAAAAACAGCTGCCTGGCAAAGCCAGTGGCCTTTCAAGTCCAGCAGCACTGAGGGAGTTGCCTTCAGGGCTCGCTATCGTCTCCCTGATTCCTGCTAAACTCTTCACTCCGCGGGCGTTAATGACCGCCCCCTCTTCTTTGTAATGGTCTCGATGTGCCCCGCATCCCGCTGGCCTTTGCTCTGCCCTTCCGCTGTCTGTTGGCTCCTCCTGGTCACACTGCTCCTATTTCACAGCCCTGCAGGCTGTTTTTAACCCATGCCAATGACGTCCCAGCGGTTTTTGCTGCAATCCTAACCTGCCACCTGCCACCCTAGGCCCTTGGCCTGTTAGTAAAGCTTTTAGTTTCTTCTTATTCAGAGAAAAAAATGTGTGTTGTGTTACATAGGGTGACGCACCTCACCAGCTGCACCCCCGTCCCCCAGCACCTTTGCAAAATCCTAGGTCCGCCCCTGGAGATGGGTTATGGCCCCATGAGAAGGTCAAGGTGGGTCTCATTGGCTTCCTCCCACAGGTGCACGCCCCTCGCGCGTCGTCTGCTCTCAAGGGTGCCCCAGAGCTCGCGGGACCCAGCCGCGGCAGTCACCTGTAGCGGAAGCTGGAGCCCTTGCTGCACAGCAGCGCCTTGGGCTTGGACTTGGGCTCCTCGGAGAGCCGGAAGAAGGCATGGTACTCGACGCACGTCTTCCAGAAGGCCTTGCAGGCGTCCCGGCTGGCCATGCTGAACTCCAGCGTGTCCTTGCACAGTGCCTGCAGGGAACACACGTGTGACACAGGGGGCAGCGCATGGCAAGTGGCTGGAAACCACTGAGTGGCACCTGCCCCGATGTGTCCAGGCCGGCCCTGGCTGGCACCGGGGGGTAGCCAGGGCTGCACAGCGTGGCAGGATGGGCTCATCCAAGCTCCCACACCTCAGAGCATCCTGAGGCAGGGAGAGGAGACCTCACCCCGCAGCTGAGGACCCCGGGGGCAGCATGGCATGACCACTGTGGCAGAGCCCACGGAGGCCCAGCCCCGCAGCGCCCTGCTACTCACGGAGACGTTGGCATGCAGCTTGATGAGGAAATGCTTCCGCTTGAAGCTCAGCTTCCGGATTTTGGCCCAGTTGAAGGTGTTGATCTTGGTGTTGCCCTGCAATGGCAGAGCCCCAGTTACCTGGGCTCCAAGGGCCCCAGCACCCTCCCAGCAGGCTCTGCATGCCCTTGCTGGCATCAGGCTGGTTCCCAGCTGGGTATTTGCACCCCTCCAGCGCCCGTGAGGGAGGCAGGTGGGGCAGGGACAAGCAGGGGGCAAACGCTGGGTCTGCTGAGTGCTCAGGACCTGACCAAGGACCACTTCACTGATGCAAAGACCACTCCCCGCCCTTCATTAATTGCAGTGGGCTCTGCCCCAAGCCCCTGGGTGCAGGATCAGGCCTTGGCAATGTCAGGATGCTCTTGTTCCAGCCAGCTGGGCAAGTGACTTAATGCTCAGGTCCCACCTGCAGTATGCATGCCTTTACTGAAGACCATAAGCACTGCCATGCACTGGCTCAGTCTCCTGTGTCACAGCGCGGCAGAGCGCGGATGCTGAAAGGGAGAATAAACTGACCCAACTGGCGTGCTCTTCGCCATTAGGTGTTTTGTAAACCCTCCTCACGTCCCTGCTCATGCTTCTCCTTCCTGAACAGACCAGGCCTGGCCTCCTTAGTGTCTCCACATAGGGAAGCCCCTCCATCCCCCTCGTCTTCGCCCCTCTTGCCCGTCTCTGGAGCATCGCTATGTCCCCCGCTGCATCTGCACCCAGAACTGTGCACAAAACTGGCCTGTGCGCTTCCACACGTGGATGGCACAGAGTCGTTTGTATGCCAATAAGGAGCACGTGCCTTCACTTAGGCTCTGACTAAGCAGTGCTAATTAGTAACAGGGCGCCAATAATGATGGTGTGTCATTGGGTGCAAGACACCTCACAGTCCTGGGGCTGGACCACGCAGCGACCGCAGGAGCCTGTAGTTACGCTGCAAATACATCCTGATTATAGCATGGCAAAGCTGCCTGGGCACGAGGTGGCTATTTCTGCTGGAAGATTACACGGTGCGTGTGAGCGGAGCAGCCCCATGACACGCCAGCCTGACAGAGTGACACCAGTGTTTACAAGGGACAAACACAGCTCCCGAAGTGGCGACAACCCACAGCCGCAGGCTGCTGCGGCTGGAGAGGCAGAGGCTGGCATGTCAGGCTGGCACGCGGGTGGGTGGCGTGTAGGGCAGTGGCAGCAGGCCAGCAGCAAGCAGGCGTGTGGAGCAGGGAGCCTGGCAGCCA
>NW_005842103.1:2110413-2127199 GCF_000455745.1 Alligator sinensis
GCGCGCAGGATGTCACGGCGGAGGGCCGGGGGCTCACACGTGTTTCCGGTGATAGTGCATGATCTTGTTCTCCAGACTGTCCTGGTTGGGCAAGTACTTGTGTGTCTCCAGGTGCTGCTGGTCCGCCACCTCGTGGAAATCGCCCAGCTCCGCTGCAGCCCGAGATGGAGGGTGCTGGTTAGGGCCGTGGCTTGGCCGAGGAGGCTGCCATCCGTGCCTGGCCACTAAAGGACAGGGCCCCCCTTTGCCTTGAGCAGCGGTCACTGGAGAGGTGCAGTCCCGCAGGTCCCCGGTACCCACGTGCCTCGAGCTCGGCGTCCCTCATGGCCGGCGCAGCGGAGCAGCTGACCCCAGCGCACGGCTGTTCAGTTGCTCCACTCCCACCACCTCCACCACCGAATAATTTGGGAGAAATGTGCCGCATGTCCTCCCCTGTCACCTGGTTTGGACGCTAATAGGGTGGAGTGGGCGAAGGCACCTAGAGCAATAGGTCTCAGTACGACCCCCCCACCGTCCCCCACCTCTGGCTCTCCAGCAAGCTCCTGGAGACTGCTCCAGTCTTTCAGCCTAACCCACGTTTGGGGTGGAGGGTGCCACCCCGCGCTTCCCGCCTGGAGCGTGGCCCGAGCCGGCCGTGCTTACACTGCAGAAGGTGCGACACCAGCAAGGCTGCGCTGTTCTCGCTGCAGGGGAGCCGCCCCACGGCCAGGTCCTTCTTGAGCTGGAGGGTGAACAGGTATCTGGAAGGCAGGAGAGCGTGGTTTCCTGAGCCCACGAGCCAGCTGGCTCCTAGCCCCTGTCTGCTCAGGCAGAAAACCTGATGGCCAGGCTGCTGGCATGCCTCAAAGCAAGGGCTGGAGGGGATGGGACACAGGCAGCTGGGGCTAAGGGCAGATCCCGCCTGCCTCCTCGTCCCTGCTGGGAGCAAAGCCAGAGCCAGCAGCTTTGCCAGGGAGATGCCACGAAGCGGAAGCCACTGCAGTAGTGCAAGGGCATTTGTGGAGCCCTCTGTGCCTGGCATCACCACCTGGGATGCTGCCCCAAATCAGACCCCAATCCTGCCATGGGGGCTCAGGGCAGCCCCACGCAGCGGGCTAGAGACAGCTCCAAGGGTGGGAGAAAAGCAGTCAGTGGAGCCAACGTCCTGCCTGTTACTGTCCCTTGCCGCTCAGGTCCCTGCATGCCTCCCATCCGGCTGATGGTGCCGGTGATCTCGGGCAGAAACGGGACACCGGACCCCTTCACCCCACTCCCAGGGTGGCAGAGAAAGCACATCCTTTGGGTGTTTCCTCAGCCAAAAAGATAACAGCAAGGTCAGAGCGTCCATCTGTAGGTTTCAGAGTTAACACACCTCTGGGATCCAAAGAGTGCAGTTCGTGCCACTCAGGGCTTTGGGTTCAAATTGCCTGCAGCCGCCCGGCCGAAAACAGCTTGGGTTTTACCCCAGACTCGTGTCTGTGATGCAAGGGCCACACACGTCATCGCTTCCTAACAGCACACAACGTGCACTAAAGGGGAACACTGCAGCCAATACAATTCAGCTCTGCATGTGCACTGGCTTCTAGCACCCAAAGCCAATGGACTGGGCAGAGCACTGGTTTGTTGCTTTATAAAGCAATAGAAAGACAATTTTGCAAAGCCCAAAGCTGTGCTCCTGGTGGGAGAGGGCGTCTCTTTAGTCTGAAGACATTGCATTATTTCCTCTAACAAAGCACGCGTGCAACAGCCCCTTGCAGCCTATAAAGACTGGAAGCTATGTAAAAAAAAAACCCCAAAAACCCAGTGACCGGGAATAGGACCGTACCTTGTCAGCTCTTCTCGCAGGTGGCCGGGGTCCACTGGGAAAAATTTCACCATAAATTTGAAAAGAATCTCCTTAGGATCTTAAAACACAACATCCTCATAAGTTTGCTTTCCAGCACCTGGGGAGCACATTCACACATCTCTGCACATGCGCTGCAAGCCCGGGGAGCCAGCACGTGCGTCCCGACCGAGCCAGGGCTGGCGGGACGGTGCCCGTGGGCCAGCCGCTGCGTTCGCCAGGCCAGCGCCCCGAATGAAGCGGGGGAGCTTGGCTGGACTGGAGCACAGTGCTCAGTAACCCCCCCGGCATCTGCTACACCCGTGCTTTGGGTGTCCCCTCGCCGCATGCACACGGGGACACAGAAGGGCACTGGCATGGGGTGACGGGGACCCCAACCCGGAGGCTGAGCCTCTTGGCACAACACGAGCAGCCTGATGCCCGGCTGCCTCGGGGGGGGCAGGGAGCCCGAGACCTGGGGTGCAAAAGCAGGGGCTGGCACCCAGCTTTGGCCTCAGAGGCGCCCGGGGCTCTCCCGACGGGACAGGGCATGGTGAACAGCCGCGGCTCAGGGCAGCCTGATGATGCGCGGCTTCACTCGGTGCATTTGGGAAGCATTGCCCAGACCCAGGGAAACACTTTGCCTTGACCATAACCCCCCTGAAAACTGGACCAGAAAACCGAGCGTTTGGAGCACCCCAGCTCTGAATGGGTGCAAGGCAGGCCAACAGTCACGGGGTTTTAAAGGGGACGCCAGGACGAAGCGAGACACCCAAGCCTGGCTTGGCTCTCGCCCCTGAGACACTTACTTTTCACTTGCTTTGTTACGGGTTTGAGCAGCTCCAACCACACCTGCAACGACAGCGAGGGAGACAGGGGTGAACACAAGTCACCGAGCACTAAGCCTGCTCCTACGACGCGCGCCCAAAGTGGCGAGGCCAGCTGGACGGGACAGGGCTGATGCCCGGAGAGGAGCAAAGTCGCGACCAGCCCCGCGTAGCTTGGAGACGGGCCCCATTCACTCGTGGCATGTCTGCAGGGGAAGAACGAGGCCTGCTCTGCTCGAGACGGAGTTCCTCCCTTTACGAGCAGCCCTGCACGAGGCCGGGGCATCCCACGGGGTGAGATTTCTGTGCACAAAGAAGACGCCCTCCCCTTCCCCTGCCCCGATGGAGAGCAGCTCCTC
Organism: Alligator sinensis; assembly: GCF_000455745.1. NCBI lineage: Eukaryota > Metazoa > Chordata > Crocodylia > Alligatoridae > Alligator > Alligator sinensis. The sequence goes on from NW_005842103.1 coordinate 2,113,401, forward strand.
GACTGGGAGCTGGACGGAGCGTGCCCTGGGGCGCTCCCACGAGACTGAGCGCGCAGCTATTGTCTCCAGACGGCTCGCTAGCAAGCAAAGAGCAAGTGATGCTAAGAGACGGGGGTGGCGGAAACGCGGCTCCACGAGCAAACGCTGGCAGGGCCGCGGTGGAGAGCACGGCTCTCCATTTTCCCCATTGCCAGCTGGGCTGGCCTGCAGCTGGGGTGCGGAGCTAGGCATGGGGACACCTGGGCTGTATTCTTGGCTCTGCCTCCATCACCCGCTGTCTGTGAACTGCGGAGCAGCGACGGTCTCGCTGGAGGGATCGGTGACTACCACGGGCTGCTGCCCTTATTCCATTAAGCCAAGTCAGTAGCAAAGGTTGCCTGACGTTTTCCATGCTAAGCCCCTGGTTTTGGATGCACGTCACTTTGCTAAACTCGAACCATTTCAGACTCTGGGAAGGGACCGGAGCAGCATGGGTGACATTGTCCTTATAGAGAGCAGCCGCGTGCATCTGGACCAAGGGGCAGAGCAACGGTCCCACCGGGATCGGTAACTCCAGCACGCCCAAGCCTGGGAGCACTTGGCTTTGCGGCCCTGAGGGTTATGAAACATCCCTTTCCTGAACGCAATAGTAAGAATGAGATGGTTAACGTTGGCGTTGCCTAGGGGGGTGCTTCGGTCGTTGGGTTTTTGCTTTAATCAAAGCACATCACTCACATTATTCCCAGCCTGGCCTTGAAACTCCAGTCCAAAGTACTCCTTCTCGGCAAGGTTGAGGTGGCCACAGCTCAGGTTGAACAAGCCTTTTCCACAAGACTTTTGCTAAAGAACAAAAAAAGAGAAAGAGGGTGAGAAGCAGCGAGTCAGGCCATGACAGGCTCAGGAGAGAAACCCGATTGATACGGAGCGGCGACGAAGAAAACCTGTTGCACCGCGTGGGCTGCGTGGGACGGTGCCCAGTGAGCGTCGGTTCCAGACAAAGGATTTGTAGGAAAATTCAACACAGTTGTTTCATTTATTTCCACCAAAATGAAAGCCGTGCGTTCCCGGGCGATGGGTGGGTGTGCCTTCGGCCTCTGCTGCTCCCCCGGCCATCCCTGCTCCTTGTCCCGGGCAGGCCGCGTGGAACGGGCTCTGCTGAGACCCCCAGCCACAGCCAGCCTCTTACTAACCTGCCTCGAGGAGACACACCTGGTGCCCAATTCTGACCTTGCTTGTGCCAGCGAGACCCAGGAATAACTCTGGTAGAGCCAGGAGAATTGCACCAGTGATGCAAAACTAGCTCTTGTGCGAGCAGATGCATGCACAGCACACACACACACACACCCAGTGCACACCGACTAATACAGGCATGGCTTCATCCATTTGGTTTTGCACACTTCAGCTGTGACGTGTGACGACTAATACAGGCATGGTTTCATCCGTCTGGTTTTGCACACTTCAGCTGTGACGTGTGACGGTGAGAGCCCCCGTTTCGGGTGTCCTTCTGGAGGCACCTTGGAGAGGCCTGTTTCTCTGGGGTGCTGCGTGTATCTATCAGTGTGCGCGTCCAGGCTCCAGGTCCCTGGGAGGCATCTCAAAGTGAGTTCTTAATAAGTGGATGCTCTATATTTCCAATTGTGTCACCTCCTACCACACAAAGCGTGGGCTGGCTTCGGTACAAAGCATCCCACAGGTGCCCCCGCTCCACCTTCACTGCAGTGCAGCTCATCCTGCATCCGGTACCTGCCCCGAGGGCACCAGAAGACCCCCCGCCCCAAAGCAGTCCAGCGTTTCTGACAAGTGCCCAAGCAACGACTTTTGGAGCAAAGACAAAAATCCCCTTTTTCACCAAAAATGGGCACCAGTTCGAGGGCAAAGCCTTGTTTTAACTACCACTGGGTGCCTCCGCCTTGCACACAGAGGCAAAGTCTTGCACACAGCATTGCTGCCTCCGCCTTGCACACAGAGGAAGCAAGAACCGCCGCGTGCCATCGGCTCAGCTCTTGGGACGACGAGCTCCCGAGCCAAGAGTAAACTAACCATTTTTGCTCCACAGTTCCCAGAAATTCGGTATGTTAAAAAAAAACACAACAAAATGAATCAAACCAACAGGAAAGCTGGCAGGCATCTCGTTTTCTTTCAGCGCCTCTTTAAGAAGCTGTTTTCGGAGACAGATTTGTTCAGACAATGCTGTGATGTTTCCTGAAGACAATTGCTCCGCACGTGGCATTAGCATATGGAAATATCATGTGAGCTGGGGGTTGCCATGGCAAAAGCATTTAATTAAACAGCAGGCTGGAAACGAACAGCCAACCTGCGCAACTTGTTGTTGGCGCGCGCGTGGGGGGCCGGCTAGGAAAGGGCCCGACGGGCTGGGAGCCTGGTGACGTTCCCTTATGGTGAGAGTCGCGGGAGCGAGGAGAGCGACGAGGCGCCGGCTGCGACGGGAGGAAGCTGCCAGCGGCACTGGCCACACGCTTCCTGCTTTACAGCTAGAGTTGCACAAAAAACCTGGGAGCTGGAGGCTTCCTAAGGGGTTTGGGCGCCAAATTCCCCTCCCTGATATGTCCAGATGAGCCCGTTACCTGGTACCAGGGCTCTGCTCCAGATATCAAGGAGCCACGCTGAGTCCTGGGGGGTTCATCAGCGCCGTGCTCCCTGCTCACATGGGCCAGACACAGGGCACCCGTTTCAGACGCCTGCAAGGTGGGACTAGGAGAGCCCTGAGCTGCCGACGTGCCCCAGGGCCCTGACCCATCCGCTCTGAGGGTGAAAGCCCCAGGCCCTGGCTGGAAGCAGAGACGGGAGCATCCGACCTCTTCCCGCCAGCTGCGATGAGGCTGGGCAGCTCTGTGCCCGGTGCCCCCGACCGCCGTGCACCTTGGAAGTGGGAATTACACACGTGCACTCGTGGGGTAACCTGGACCAGGCTGAGGATTCAGGGCAGAGGTGGGAACACAACCCAAGACCGAGGGGGACTGAATAGCAGCCTTCACCTCCCTGCAGGGGGGCTGCAAAGAGGATGGAGCTGGGCTGGTCTCAGTGGGGGCAGATACAGGACAAGGAGCAATGGGCTCCAGCTGCAGCAAGGGGAGTGGAGGTTGGATATTAGGAAACACTTTCTCGTTAGGAGGGTAGCAAAGTGGAGCAGGCTCCCCAGAGAGGTGGTGCAGTCTCCATCCTTGGAGGTGTTGAAGACCCGGGTAGACAAAGCCTTGTCTGGGATGATGCAGCTGGGGCTGGCCCTGCTTGGAGCAGGGGTTGGACTAGATGTGACCTCCTGAGCTCCCTTCCACCCTCATTTTCTATCATTTGATGATGCCCAGCCCTTGCTGACTTTGCTACCAAGCCACATCTCCCCTTTTCTTCTTAGCACAGCTTCAAGCTCTCCCCTGTACCGAATAAGAGCGATGACCCGCGGAGGTCCCTTCCAACCCTACTTCTCTCCAACGTCTATGAAAAGGGGCCACCCTCTTGGGCTTTAGGCCTGCTATATTAACTTACCCCATACAAACCAGCTAGAAAGGGACCACGGTGGGTGCTAAAGCAAAAGCAGAAGCAAACCCCCCCCAGGAAAGCGGCTGGCTGCCTTCTGCATGCTGCACATCCATTGACGGAGCCTGGCCTGGCCCGCCAGCCGCGCGCTGGCAGCTTCCCCTGCCCCCCGCAGAGGGACGTGGGGCGACTGCGGAGCTGCAACCGCTCGTTTTAACTCACTCGCACATGCCTGACGCACGCAGCCAGCCCGGGACGCCCCTCGCGCGGCTGAAATTGCTAGCCAAGTGACAGCCTAATAACAGCCTTGCTGCCGGAGCGCTCCCAGCTCGCCTTGCAAGCACCAGCTCACGAGGGGAAGCAACGCTATCGCAACGGGGTCTTTCCCTGCTGAAATGTTGCAGCGTTCAAGCCCTCCGTGCCGGAGCTGTTGCCTCCACCTGGGTCGCTCTGCGGCACCCCCGAACACCTGCACACCGCAGCGCGTGCCATGCGGCGCAGGACGGACATCCACGGCCTATCGAGGGCTGTCGTTAAACATGCCCAGAGATGTGGTGTTGTGCTGCTGCCGGCTGGCAAGGGCAGACCTGGCCTCCTCCTCTTCCTCCTCCTTGTCGAGGGCACAGGTGCTGCAAGGGGCACCTGGAGAGGGGGCCACACGGTCTTAGGCCCCCAGGAGAGGAGCACTGCACCGCACCGTGGCTGGCAGCACAGCCCAAGCAACCCCGTGCACCCATCAATGCCTCGCAGCGGTCAGGGTCCAGTTCTCCCCATCACAGAGGACCCAGGTTTAAAAGCTAAACCACATTTCCTCCTGCGGACTCCTCTTCCTGACTGCAACACTGCACAGCCAGAAATGATGGTGGTGAATAGCTTTAATTGCAATGACAGGCAGCCCAGGAACGGGCAGCGGGGGCGGGAAGACCCCTGCCCCAAAGGGGCTCCAGGGGCCGTGCACTCGTGTCGGCCCCAGGCTGTGAGATGTGGTTGCAGCCGTGTCCATCCGCCGCGGAGCCCGAGCTCTGCCCACCCCCCAGCCCCTGCAATGGGAAGGAAGTGGGTTAGTGGGGCTGTGTGTGACCCTCCCACTGCTCGAGGAAACGCGGCAGCGAGCGCTGCAAACCTCTTGCCTCGTCTTTATCTGGACGGCGGGAGCAGCAGCGATGCCTCGTCGAGGCTCCGGTCACCCACAGCAGACCTCTCTGCCCCGCTGGCGCCACGGCCTCTTTGCTCATCCATGCCAGGGGCACCATCGCAGCCCTCGTTTGCTGGGTGTTCAAGGCCCGACTCCCTGAACTCACCCTGGGGAGAGTGGAGGTGCAGAGCCCCAGGACTGGGACCAGGCCGGGAGCGTCGGGGTAGGGGATTTCGGGGCCGCGCCAGCAGCTCTGCAGAGTCCCTGCCACCAACGTGAAGGACCTGGGGAGGGATGAAGCAGTCACCGCAGGGCGCATGCAGGGAAGGGGGCAGATGGAGATGCATGGCAGGGGCCTGGGGTGAAAGCACTAGCCCAATGGCTATCCTAGACAGAGATGCAGCAGAGGAGGGCACCAGCTGCCTGCCCGTGCACGCAGGATGCCAGGCCCACGCTGGGCGAGGAGGCACTCGGGGCAGCTGCTCACGCGGAGGGGGCACTGGTGCCGGCCTGGCCACGTCTCCTCCCGTGGATCAGCACAGCAGGCTGCCCCCACGTGACAGGGCAGGACCAGCACCGATGCCCCCGACCACGGCAGAAGCCAACAGGGCTTGCCCAGGATGGGGACCTGCACCGGCCAGCCTGACCCCCTCCTGCCTCTGCAGCTGGGAGGGGAAACGAGGCAGCCGTCACGATGCACACGCAGGGGCTGTTCACATCACGTGCGTGCCCCCGCTCGCACTCTGCAAAGACGGGGTGAAACACCGGGCGGCACGTCCAGCCCCATGACCTGCCCAGACTCCGGCAGGGTTGGCCAAGAGTCGGGACTTTTGCTTCAGCATTTTAAGGCCTGATTTCTTTCCGGGGGGAAGACCTGAGACGTGATCAGAGTGGGGGGCAGGCGCGATGACCCCAGCCCGCTCTGCGTGGCCCCCGGTGTCCACACCTCCACGAGCCAGGTGTCAACGCTTAGACAAGGCACGGGCCCGTGGGGAGCCAGGCCCCTTCTCTTTGGCCTCCTTTCTATTTCTTCCTCCCATTATATTCAAGTACCGCGCATTCAAAAGAGCTTTCCAAAGTCAGCCAGGGTCTAGGAAGAGTCGCATCCGAGTTGCTTGAAAGATCTGTCCAAAACTTCGCCTAAAGCCATCTTTTTGTTACTCCCTAATTCCCCCACTCATTCATCGCAGCCAAACAGCCGCAAACGCACTGAATGCCTGCAAGGGGTTTCCAATACCGCTCCATGGAGGAAAGAAAAGGAAATGGCTAGTAGTGGCTTTAATGGAAGCTATTTGCTGTAATAACATGTTGTGCGGAGATACGGTCCTGTTAATGTCCTGTGCGTGTAAGAACAGGGAGAGGGAGGAAAAGTGCAGCAGCTAAGGAGCCGCCCCTCGCCACATCGATCGGCTAACGATGCAAGCCAGCGTTTGGTAAAAACACCGCGTTTGCAAGTTCAAGTATTCATTTAACATTTGGAACCAAATCAAACTATCTTCATGCTGTTTCAAAGGACAGACTCCCATTGCAATCACTGTTTTTTCCAAACCTGCCATTGCAAAGAGACTAAACGGGAGAACTGAGGCACAGCACAGGATCTCTGTTATAACAATGGAAGAAAATAGACCCTAGGAAACGCAATACAACTCAAATAAAATAACTTCACCTACAATCACAAGCACACAGTCGCTGGCTAGAGGTCAGAGGATACCAAAAGAGAGCTAGGTTAGCCGCATCTGAATGCATCTTTACTGTGCAAAGCTGCAGAAGAGTCTCAATTACACTTTTAAAAAGGGATGTCTCTGAAATACATCCAGTAATACCATGTAACATGTAGCTGCCTTACCAAGCTGTCACGATGCAGACTTTAAAGGTAGACTTCAGGGTTTTCAGGCTAATATATTCAAGGTTAATATTTGTTATCTGTGACTAGTTAAATAACTGCATGCTTTTGGGGAGCGTCATCCTGAAAAGCAGCATCCTTTCTTGCTGTTTTCTGGAGAGCGGGAGTCTCTCTGAAAAACACTTTGTTTTTCTCAGCAACGTAGCGCTGGGGAGCACACAAACGCAGATGTTCGCCACCCAGGGTAATTTGGCTGCCTGTCCAGATTTTTATTCTGGACTCAGGCATTTCTCCCTCGTGAAAGCTTACGTTCGCAGACAGAAAAATGAATATCCGCCCCGCACGCTGGTCCAAAACCCAACTCCACCCCAGCTGCTTCATACAGGTGACACTGGAGGAGCAGCCTTCTGTTAAAGCATGCACGACTAAGGACCGGGATGGCTTGGGTGCGTTACCCCCGGCCCCGGGAGACACGCAGGACAGAGCACGGCGAGTTCGTTTCGGCACAGACGGAAACCAGAAGCTATCGCAGACCGTCTGAAGCTTACACAGCCCTCGAGAACAGCAACGACTTCATTAATTAGCATCAAACAATAAGAACGTGATCGCCACTTACATCGACTACAAAGATCTTCTGGGAGTCATCCAAAAACTGGACTTTGAGATGCAGCATCCTTGAGTGTGCGGCTGAGCTTGCAGCAAGCGCGGGAGGCGTCGTAATGCGAGCGGGGAGGGAGCCCCGACTCTTCTTTCACACATAATTTCACTCTCAGTTGGATGGAGAAGGCTGCAGTCACAGCGGCACGGATGCAGACTTCTCCTTGGAGGCAAGTCTGGAAGCGAGGGAAGCCGGTGCTAGGAAGAAGCGCAGGCAAGAGGCAGCTGTTCTTGCAAACACCTGCTTGGGAAGGTGTGGAGTCTTCTCCCCCCGGGGCATTTGCTACGGCCCATGCGAAGGGCCGGGGGCAATGCAGCTATACGGGAATGGAGGCGATGTAGCAGAAAAGATGTGGCAAAAGCAGAGTTTTTCCATCTGCAAAACTCAACTAATGTGAACGTCAGGTGGCAAAGCCCGGAGAAGAGCCGGCCTGTCCGCGTCCGGGGCACAACCAGATCTCGTGGAGCGCGTTGCACGTTGCTCTCTTCAGTCTCTATGGACAAAACTCTCCTCTGAGCTGGTGTGTGGCCCAGTTGGGAGACCAGAGCGCCGAAACCCGCTCCGTGTCCGGCCCACCGTCCATAGCGTGGGCACTGGAGGACCCGCAGCAAAGGTGATGGGTTGCCGCTCTTCAAGGTGCTTTGGCTCCAGTTTTTGGACTGGGAAGGCCTCGTGCCCTCAACAGACTCGTCTTCTCCCCAGATCCCTAGAGTACTAATTCTCCGCTGGGCTCCAGGCACCCCTGGCCTCCGTGCCTCTCGGGAATTGAGCGGCACCCCATTTCAAAAACTCGTCTCCACATTGCCGTGCACACACAGAGGCTGGGCAACGGGGGGAGGGGACCATCCAGGCAGGGACAAGCCTGAACCCCCAGGATGGAGGGTTGGAAGTGTACTGGGATGGGAGCCAGGAGATCTCTACCTGCCATACGGTCTTGCTGAAGTCACCCCCCACCTCCGTGCCTCAGTTTCCTGGCCCAGCTCTCATCCGTCTGGCCCATTTGCCCTACAAGCTCTTTGGGGCAGGGGGCTGCTTCTCACCGCGCTTGTACAGACACACAGCCCAGGGGAAAGACGCAGGCGAGGGCTAAGAGCCCGCTTCAGATGACCAGCATCCTCTTGCCTTGCCCCTGCGCTTTGCTCATCAGCTCCTAACCCTTGCTCGTTAGTCCAGACGGCAGCCTGTTGTCCTTTCCACCCTGGTGTGAATCGGCTGAAGGCAACTTGGTCTGGTTTGTCTCTAATTTTGGTTACAAACACCCTGCGGCATCACTGCATCAGGAAGGGACCCCCGGGAACCATGGGGGTAGCTGGATGAATGCTACCACTCGACTGTATTTGCACTGATTAGCACGAATTTCATTAGCTCTCCCCCTCTGCTACCTCAGTCCTGCCCCTACACCCCCTGGGGCAACTCTGCTCCTGCACCCTGGGTGCTGCTCCCAGGGGGAGGCAGGGTTGGCGCCGCACCGGAGCCCAACACCCTGTCCCCAAACCTCTCGGACCGCCTGATACCTGGCTCCGTCCCGCCGCCTTGGCCTGTTCCCCTGTGTGGCCCTCAGGCTGGCCTGCTTTATGGGTTGGGAAGACAGCCCCAAACCTCACCCTGTGGCGAGCAGCCCCTGCAAGCGGATCAGTGCCACCCTCCAGCCTGCAAAGCCTCGGCGTGAGGGTGCATGGCTGGGGGACGGGCAAAGAGAGAAGCCTCCTCGGGCATCACCATGCCGGCTGCTGCCCGCATGGACTGCTTGCTCCATGGTTTTTGCCTTTTGCAGGCTTCTGCGCTGCATTTTGGGGTCACCTCCAACTCCTTACAGAGTCCTTTTAGACCTCCCCCCTCCTAGGCAGGTGGGCTCCATCGTCCCTGGCTGCAGCCAACACGTTCGGGTCCCGTTTGAGTGCACGCCCAAAGGCCAAGGCGAGGTGAGAGGCACCGGCGGCGAAGCTGTAGCTAGCAGCTGGTTCGGGTGTGCCCAACGTCCCCTCCGCCTGGACAGGCTCCATGGCCGTGACTCACAAGCTGCCTGGACGTGAGTCAACGCTGCACGGCTGTGTGAGAAAGGGAATCGTCACCCTGGGGTGTGTGAACAGGCGTGCCGGAGGTAAGACGAGGGGGGTAATTACGCGGCTCTGCTCGGCACGGAGGAGGCCCCAGCTGCAGCGCTCTGCTGATTTTTTGGCACCGTGTCACAGAGAACCGGGCTCGAACAAAAGAGCTGGAGAGACGCAGAGGAGAGGGACGAGACTGGCAAGAGGTTGAGGAAAGCAGGGCCTAGGAGGAGCTGAAAAAAACCGGGTTTGTTCAATGCAGGGAAGAGAGCACGGAGGAGAAAGAGGGCCACGGTTTTCTAGCACCTAAAGGGTTGCTGCAAACTGCTCGCTGATCGGCTTTGGCCCGTCACCCCGGAGTCCAAGAGGAAGGACTCTGTTCATTTTGCACCAACGAGGCTTTGATGAGGCTGCGCAGGGAGATCGGGGTAGCGGTCTGTTCAGCACGGGTTACAAGCTCAGAGATGCTCTCGATCCTGCCTCGGTGCCGGACTAGGCGATGCTTCCAGCCTGGCGCTGCCACGTACCTCCGGGCTCTGCAGACCCACCAGACCCACGGCTTCCTGGCGGCACTCCCACGGTCTACAGTGGCTCCCAAACGACGAGGCCGCAGGAGCGGAGAGCGAATGGGGCGTCAGGAGGCCAAGGTTTTATTCCTGGCTCTGCCCTAGCCCGGCACCTCGGCCTTGACCTGGCCCAGCGACTCTACCCCCTGACTGACTGCTTCCGAAGCGATCGGTCGCAAATGGAAGCTCGCATCTCCTACGCGCCTCGCTTACAAGGAGATCGAGGGGTAACAGGGAACCTAGCACCATCTTTTGGGGGTCAAAACTATTCAGTGAACTTGAATCTCGGAGCGAATTAAACAAACTAGTGACGGGAAGGGAAAAAACAACCACCAGCTCTGATCACCAATAACCTTTTCAACCCTCCAGGGATTAATTTCTCTCTCTTTTCCCAGCCCAGCCTACATGGATGTATTGAGTCATATTTGGTAACCTAGTCCAATTGCTGGGGGCCGAGTGGGTCTTCTTCCTGTACCCACTTCTCAGAATCCAGCCTGTTCTCTTAGTAAAAATAATTGCTAACGTTTTGCCGTGCAAAGGGGTTTTCCAGTAGCCGCTGTCGTAAGGCCCTGAACACATTAGCTCAGCTGCACGACAGCCCCGTGCTGCAGCTCCGCATAAGTACCCCAATCTGCAGCTGGGGAAATGGAAGTTTATTGGGTTTTTAGCTGTGGGCTGTCAGGTCCTCGTCTCCCATTCATCGCCCTCTGCAAGAGGCCGGCGCTGAGAGCGAGGAGTGGGGATGACCTTAGTGCTTGATAATAAGTCTGCTCCATGCCTACGTAGCCTGTCCCGCCACCAAAGCGGTTCGGAGAGGTGGGGTGTGACCTCGTCCCCACCTCCCAACAAATGAACAAGGGCCGAAGTCTGCACAAGTCCCACTGATTTCAAACCAGCCGGGGCCTAAGGGTGTTGTTCAACTGGAAGTGGCACAATCCGGCGCCTGGGGAGTTGTGGCATGGTGAGCTTCCCAGGACAGTTACAAGAGGCTGCTGCAATAATGAGGAACCATCTTCAGGGCCAAATATCGACCGTGATCCATGCACACGAATGCCAGCGCTATCAGCTGGAGCTGCCGACCGCCGATAGTCAGAAACGTTAACCTTGGGATTAAACCTTTTTGAAACTACCGAGATAATTCCCATTGCAGCCTGCTGTGGTCCAGCTGCACTAGCGCAATCCTAAAACCGCTTTGCGTTTGGGTCTTGGTCTCTTAGAAAGCAAGCGCGCTACACGCAACGCCGGGAGCAGTGCGAGAGCCTTTCCGAGAAAAAACATCTGGAAAACCCCGGAGGAAGAACGCCGTTTGCGTTCAGGAAGCTCCCTCTTGTGGTGGTTGCTCTCAACAGTCGCATGTTAAGGTGACAACGTGCCTTGCGTGTGCGCGTGCCGCAACAGGCAGTTCTCAGACACTGCAACACGCCTCGATGAGCGCTGCCTGCTTGTCTCTCGCTCTCCCTGAACTGATTCTCACCCTAAGACAGGACTAATGTCCGGTATAGAAGAGAGCCCAGGAACAGTTCACCAGGCCACGAACAAACACAACTGACACCTGACGCATCTGGAGAGTTGTGAATAAGAGCATCGCCCCTGACGCTACCCAGCGCGCCGTGTCACATATCACCCCAATTTCAGCGTGCTGCTCCTTATTTCCAGGTGCTGGTGCAGTCTCAAAATGCAAAGAAGAAACAAGCTGGTGATGTTTAATTCAGAGAGATCTCGAGAGAGACCGAGGAAGTAGCACACGCAAGACCATCCATCTTCACGTCGAGTCCAGGGAGCTTTGCGGCCCCTGAACACATGGGCGCCTCCTCGCACCGTCACCTTCAGCCCAGGAAACACAATGGCAATCAATCAATCAGCAAAGCAACGGGGCAAAGACAGGAGGAGCCTCTTTGCTTATCGCCGTGACAGACGTGGCGTGCTCAGCCAGAGGTGAATAGCTCTGGTCGTAGGGGCTGGAGGACTAAGCCGTGACGGTGCACGGGCTCTGGGTGCGCCTCTAGGATGGCAGCTCAGACCCATCTTGCCTGAAGTGGAGCTTGTTGCTTTATTTCACCCTACCTGCCCCCATCCAAAAAAATAAAGGTCCTAAATACCTGCGAGGACACCCCTCCACCCTGTCCTGTTCCAGCCAAAGAGCTGAAATCCGAGGCACTGTCAAAGCATGTCTTTCTGAGACCAAGGGCTGGAATAAGATGGCAGAGGGGTCTCCTGGTTAGTAAGAAAACTGACCTCACTTTGGGGTAGGAGGAGCGGGGTGTTTTCACTGCAGGAGGTGATCACCGGCCTACAGCAAGACGTAGCTTTCTGTTCTCCACACCACGAGGCTCTAAGGAGGAGAGCGCAGGCCTGGAAAAAGCAGGAGAGGTAGAGACTGGCTTGAGGTTTGAGTTTGAACAACCTGAACTTGGGCTCCAGGGTGAAGGGACTCCTCCGGCCTTCGGTAACTCTGCCGGTGGGAGACGCAGACAAATCTTAGCGGTCCCTGTGCTACGCTGATCTTTCAATTAGCAGATGTGCGCAGGGGGAGCCCTTAGAGCAGGCGCTCCCAGAGTTTTCCTGCTCCCGCTGTCCTGTGATTGTGGAAACAGGGCACCGGGCAGAACCCAACTCGTTCCTGAAACATCAGACGGGACCGGACCGGGTTCAGCAATCTGAGAACTGCAGACGGGTAGGCTCGGCAGAGACCTCGGGAAATCAACTGGCACCCAGCACGGAGGGACCATCCTGCACGTCTCTTTAAACCGCCCAAGGAAAGATGCTCCAGCACATCTCGAGGTAGCCTGTTGCCCTAGGTCACAATCAGAAACGGTTTTTCCTTACACCCAACCCTAAATCATCTTTGCCAAAATTAGGCTGATTTCTTTTGCTGCATCCCCCTGTGGCCACAGACCACAAAAGATCACTGCCGGCCAGTTCATGTCACCCGAGGTCCCTGTTTTAAGCAAGGAACTGAGTCTTGGGTCCCCAAACATTTCACAGCAGATGCCATGTAGGAAGAAGCCCAAGTTTCTGACCTGCTCGCTCCCAGCAGCGCAGGAAACCCACAAGGATCTGCCTGAACAGTAAATACCTTTTCCGGAGTTCATTTGTCCCTCAGCACCCGGCTGCGTCATCCTGAGAATTCAGGTTAAATGAGATAATCAGCCTGGCAAAGGTAATATATCAGCACGAGAGGAAGGTAACGAGTCTAGAGATAGCCAGTGTCCTGGGAGGCTGTTCAGACTTGATGATTTGCCAGTTGTACTTCGAGCACAGACCTGAAAATGCAGTCTGAATTTATTACAGTATGGAGGGATACTGTAATAGGAGAGAGCTGCAAGACTCTCATAAAGCATACAGACTCAGGGGTTTTGAATATGACTTTTAGACATTCAAGCACTTGTGTACTTTTATGCAAAAAGAAAAAAAGTTTTCAAAATTAGTCTTTTACACACACACACACACACACACACACACACACACACACACACACACACACACACAGCATTGTAAAACCGGAAGGGACCTGTAAGATCATGAAGTCCAGTCCCCTGCCACAGGCAGGAAATATATATACACACACAAATATGCATATACTGGATATGCAAAAAGCCGGAGAGTTTCCACATCTATAATCTAAGCAGAATATCTAAGACCACCACGATTTTTTAATTATCTATCCCCACACCCCTCCTGAAAGGTAAGTGCTGTTAGCGACACTTTGCAACAAAGGCAGAGAGAAAGTTAGGCCACACCTGAAACAAATAAAGCAAGGACCTGAACGGGGCTGTTTCAGCTTCCAGACTGACATCTCAATACTAGTGCCTCCTTCCTTTTCTATAGATGCCAATGGCACTTTAAATGAACTACTGCTGAACTAGCATGTTCTCACACTCCACTCTGCTTTGGTGAAGGATTGAGGAACATAATCCCAACAGAAACAAGTCTAAACTGCAACGATTCCTGGAAAAATAAGAATTCTCTTTTTTCGCAGCACGGCACCAGTGCAGCCGAGTCTTCCCATGCGTCATCCCAGTGGCAGCAAACGCCCCGCCCTGTGCTGGACGGGTCCGGGGGGTTGGTCTGACAA
>NW_005842103.1:2127209-2135087 GCF_000455745.1 Alligator sinensis
CAGGACGGTCCTCTATTGGTTTCATATAAAATATACCCAATTTTCAGGTCAAAAGGTGCCCTTTTATTTCCCCTTTTCCCTGCCGCCACCTTGAGCAAGGATACCAAGACGGAGCTGTCTTGATGACTTATCATCGGGGTGGTGCATGCTCAAGTGCTGCCATCAGTGGGGCTGGCATGCAACTAGACAGAATCTCATATCAACTAGGGTAGGCAAGCTGGTCGATTGACCAGTCAAATATTGTCAGTTGACTGCATATATTTTTGACTGCTCACAGATTGTACCAATTTTGCAAAAAACAAACAAACAAACATACATTTTTTTTGTAGTTTTCTGAACAGAAATATGATTTTTTTAAATGTTTTTTGACACATTTCTTAATGTCAAAATTGTGCTTTTTCTGTGTATTATTTAGACCTACTGGTAATCTTGTTTTACAATTTTTGACTGGTCAGCGGACCGAACTTTACTACCACCCCGGTGGCATACAGCAGCTGGGCTGGCCAAGTGTGAACAGGAAGTGCAGTGAGTAGTACAGCATTACCGTAACGTTGCCGTGTCAAAACAGCACCTTAAATAGCTCCTGAGCCTCTCCCTCTACTCGGTGCTTTAGCAGCAGCCAGAGCTGGGGCTGCTGCTCTTGCTAACATTTCATAAACGCGTCCTTGCACTCTCCTGCGGGGTCTTCGCACTACTTTTGCTGCACAAGACGTGTCAGCACCACAGCAGGCTGCACGGGAACGTTCGGGAAGTAGTAGACCTGGAGAGTAAGACAGCACTATATGCTTTAAGCACTTTCCCCTTCCTAATCATACATATTTGAAGATGCTGCTAATGAGTTTCCTCCCCATTAGTCTGTACCGCCAGCTCTGCTTCTGCCACCCTTCATGATGATTTATGGAGCAGCCGCAGCAGCCTAGGCCTCGCCTTCCTCCGAGTAAACACGGCCAAGCGCAGGGGCAGAGAACACGGTAGACGTGGATTGAGGACTTCACAATAGCCCGTCCATGAAAGAGACCCCTTCTGGGGGGTCCTGCTTTACCACCTCAAGCTCTGAGCTCAGATAAAGTCCTTGTTACCTAGATTGGCTCTCCCCAGCCAGTCGGTACTGTTCACCTTCTCTTACTGGGCAAAGACTGTGCAGAGAATAAGTCCTTTCCCTTTCCAGCACCGTTACAACAGAGTGACGAGGGTCTTCTTCATAAGCAACACATTCTTTTCGAGCCCAATAGCTGGCTGCCGACTCACTGGCAAAAGCTGCCTGAGTTTCAGTGAAAGGAATGCAAAAAGCTGAGACCACTCATCTATTTATATCAGAGCCACCACAATCCTTCAGGGACGGCTAGCCGCTCCCACTTCTCCTTCACATACTGAGGTTACCCTTGCAGTCCACACAGCCCTCTCCATCTTGCTCAGCGAAGCATGTGGATGGAGGGAGCTCCGCACCATTCAGCACGACTTTGCTTACCCACTGCAAGGAGGGGGCTGCAGATCAGACCAGAAACAGCCAGCCTGCTGCTGCAGGAGCCCCACTCCGGTCTCTCACTATGACCCTCCCCTGCAGCTGGCCTGAGCCAAACCTGCCGAGCTGACGGGAAAAGCTCTAGCGATAAGGAACTTTACAACAGGGGGGCTGGACCCCACGATCTTGCAAGGTCCCTTTCCAACCCCTAACATCTCTGAACTTGCATTGCTGGGCTGGAAGGGTCCTGCTGCCCACAGGTCTTCCGCAGAGGCATTCCCATTTCCTAAACCAGTCAGGGTACAAATATGCATTGTATTTTAAAACATACATAAGCATTTCTTCCTATACTCAGGAGCCCCTGCATGCTTTCTGATGCACAGGGGCCCATTTTTGTGTGGCATTGAACTGAAAAAGTGCTCAGGAGACAGGAACGTCCTGTGCTGCAAGAGTCCTGGCTCTTACACAGAGGATAACCCCAGAACTCATGGTGCCGCAGGAACCAGATTCTTTCCCAGCAGCTGTGGGAGCCCTTACCTGTCCTTGTGGACACGCAGGGGAATTGTGGGGAGACAGGGGAGGGCTGTCATGCAGCGAGCAATAAGCATCCTCACTGCGGAGTGGGCAGGATGTCATCCTCCTAGGCCAGAGTTAAAAATACCACCCAGCACGGGAGGGAGAAGGTGCGCGCTCCCCCACTCAAGTTAATTCTGCAGCAAAGGTGCACTTACTAACAGCATCGAGCTTCCCCCAACTGATCTGTCCCTTGGGGCTGTCCATTTCCTGCTCCTCTGGGTCTTACGCTATGCACTACCGCGCATGGGCTGAACTTCTCTGCTGAGGAACAAGACAAGCAGCAGCACAAGTCACGGCGGAAACGTTGCTTCCTGAAGAGCGACACTTTTGCAGTGTAATGAAGACAGGTGTGGGCGAGAGCCACCGACTACTCTCAAAACCAGCCTTTGGTTTTTCTCTGTCAGTGAAGCCATGTGCTCAGACCAGCCACAGCACACTGCAGCTTTTGGGGTGAAGTCCAATTACCCTATTTTATTCACTAAGAAAGTTGTGGGGGGAGGCTGATTTTGTTTTTTATGGAGTTTAACATAGAGCACTCTTGCCCACAACCAGAGCACCCAGACCCTAGATGAAAAAAAATCCCACTAGGAGAGAAAAAATTTACCAGTCTGCCCCGCAGCAGCTTAGGAAATCACATGGCTTTATCCACCCGTGTGCACAGCATTTGAGGCAAGGCAGAGGGGTGGAAGAAACCCTGCCCAGCCCTGGGTAGCACACCCAAGCTTCTGAGTTGAGAAGCTCCTCTGACGAGACTCCTTCACGGGCTGAGGCAAGGCTCCAGCTGCACTCGCACTGCACTACCGCGGCCGAGGCTATGGGCACAAGCCCTGCAGCATCAAGGGCTTGTGCTTGGCAGGTTGTGTCTACAGGTGGATCTCTCCAAGTCCGTCACTGCTGTGATATCCAGTCTAATGCTGTCAAACGATCTCTGCTGAATCTGATCAGACACCTGTGGCGAAGTCTATGGAACAAAGCACCGGGAAGGATTAAACACCACAAGGTTCCTTATTGAAAAGGAAGATCTGTGCAAGTTACACATGGGTTACAAACTTTTGCCTTGTGTAATGGGTCACAACTGCTTTAGATCCCTCCGAGAACTGAGTGTCATGCCACATCAGGGATGGAGAAGAGGAACATGTAGTACCATTGGGGTAAAAGAGAAACAGGAGGACACAGATTAAGTGATTTTTTTCAGTGTTGGTCAGTGGAAAACTAGGAGTCGACTCCATGACAACACCAGTCCATGACAGTACTAGTCAGCCAATATATTCTTCCTCTCAAGGCAGACAGAAAGCCTCTTTGAGTGGACAGACAAGGTTCCTTGGGTGAATTTGATATCTTTTACTAGACCAACCCAAATGGTTGGAGAATAGTTATTAAGCAAGCTTTCGGGTTCAAAAACCCTTCGTCAGGCTCAGGAAGCTGCAGCAGTTGGTGTGTGCTCTTCCTGGATGGAAGTGTCTTTGAGTGGACACTTTTCCATAACCCCCTAGAGTCCACCTCACCTCACCTGGGGTAGAAAGAAAGTGACTTTCCTTAGGTCACAGCAAGTCAGACAGACAACGGACGCATTTCCAGCTCCGCTATATAGTTAGTGCACTTCAAACTATATTTTAAACATCCGAAGCAGAACCAGGGCTGTACCTCAAACCAGCGTGTTGTAAAACAGCCCGCTGTGACACAAAACAGTGACCCACGTTGGTAATACAGAGATCTATTTTATTAAAAAAGTTACAAACAGGTGGACTGTAGGGTTGTCTTACAAAATGACAAGAATGAAATCTATTGGAAAAAACTTTTTACAAAGCATTATAGGTAATTGTTCAATTTTTGCACTTGTTATTCCAGATTTCACCTATCACTGATAGAGATACAGTACATTAGATACAGGATGTTCGGTTACATGTTGTTTGCAGAGCCCTACTGCAGTGATTTGAACAACTCCTAAAACAGATGCCATAGTAAAGACAATACATATATTGCATTTATTATTAGCCTCGTATTCTAATAAGCAACTTCACATGCAATCTATTGAGGAAACCTAACATAACTTTTGGTCCTTTTATTCAAAGTGTGCTGAAGAAACCATCTTTATCTCATTTTCCCCATTCCTGGCTTTCTAAGCTAGTTCAAGTTTTTTTTATTATTTTTTCATTTTTGCTGAGGTCAATGAAAATGAACACTTTTCTTTGATAAAACTACCCATAGGAATGAACCACCAATTAATATCAACCCAACCGTCTCCCCCCCTCAGACAAAAGGAAAACTAAGATCTTCATTACTTGTATTTCCTAGTACTTCTTACATCTACTAAAAGAACAACCATCACCACTTAAATCTACTCTGAATACAGGGTTTGGTTTAATTCTGGTATTAAAGTGCAAACCTAAATAAGTATTGGCCTCAGCCTGTTTTATGAAGTTTGTACAAACAGGGAAAAAATATTTCAAGTAACCCCACAGTAAATCAGATGTTTTGATATCTAAGATAACATTTCAAGTTTTCGGCTTATCCGGATTCAAATTCAACACTATGAAGATAATCAAAATCTTGATTGCTGCTAAATACTGCAAGTCTCAGGAATCTCCATTATATTATTCAATAAACCATATGAATGCCAAGATACTAAACTGGTAATCTCATTCGTAGTTGTGTTTGAATGCCATCCTCCACAATGCACTGAGTTTAAAAATGCTTAACCTCAGAAATCCATCACTGCTTTTACTGGAGCTTTTCTGGTCAAAGTTACCCAGCTGGTACAGGGAGAAAGTGTACAGCAATTAGAAGCATGTTCAAATGACTAAAGGTGGGCTCCTAAAAACCTAGAACTTTGGTGCAGTAGGTGAGCTGCAGTTATTCAACGTCTGCAAAAAAAGTACGCGTTTTAAACCACTGCTAGTAAAAGCTCTCACGTCCGCAACGTCTGTGTTAATAAAACTCAACGAAAAGGTTCTGTCTGTTCTTTACACATTTTCATTCTGCTTTTTATACCTGTGTTACTGTTAACATTTTCAAGTATTCAGACAAAATATGTTGATCAGGTAAACAATATGGAAGGCAATGGCTGTTTAAAGCACACCTGCAGTTAGTATCACTGAAACCTGGTGCTCTTCTCCCCTTGCTACACTGACTTGTCTCCAATGTTAACTTGTTTACTGGGAACAACTAAAAAAAAAAAAAAAAAGCCATGTGACAGGAAAAGAAAAAGTTTAACCAATATTGCTTTAAAATAGTATTCAGAAAGACAAATATTTGGAACTATAAAATGTAAAGTGATTTTATTTGCATTAGATTTACATGTGCAGAGGTCCACTGGATGTCACTGAACGTGCCAGGCAAAAGCAGAGCTCACTCTGGTCGGGCACACAGCCCACCCTGGAGGATACGGATACACTATCCCTTTTCAAAGGCGCGCTGAAGCAGGTCATGAACTAGCAAGTTTAGAAACTTCGCAGTTGGGAAAACTTCACTGCTGCATTTCAACACGATAATTGCCATGAATCCAAGTAGTCTGGAAACCCAGGATTGCAAAGAACACATAGTTTGGACTCTACAGCCCGTTCCAAATAATCAAATAGTCATATCAGGCCAATTGCAGATACACTACACACAGGCTGCATTTGCTGAGAAAAGGGATATTACATCCATACAACATCAGAGGTGCCTTCAGTATCGTCCCATGACACTGTCACGCGTAAACATAAAAGTTTCAAAGTATGACCAACTACATTGTAGGAGAAAACTTTGCAAACAGAATTAAGCACTGATGCGAGGTAATATACAGAAGTAACCATTTGCTTAAGGCTCAATTTTTGCTCCATTAAAACTTTCTTTTAAAAAGGCATTGAGTAGGTAATACTGAGTTTAAGTATTTAATAAATACAAGTTCAGAAATTGATTAAAGAAATCAATTAAACTATTAAAAATGAATTCTTGCATATTAGCCGTTACATGAACTCAGAAAGCTATAAAAGGATCGATAGGTAAAGAACAGATTTTAACATATGGTAAACATGCTAAGCTTTCCTGTTTAAGGTCCATGGATCTTGAAGGCCACTGACCTTACGCACTTCGATGTATGGCAACGTGCTGTAATAGAGACAGGTTTACCAAGGCTCAGCTCTGCAACCTGGGCTGAAAGAGTTCTCCAAAGCAGCATCTGTGCAAGTTTCCTCTGAGTTTTATCTGCAATTTAACAACACACACAGTTAATGAAAAGCCACGTTCACATCTCTGGACGCTCAAAATGGAGTCGGCTTTTCCAGGATGCATAAGAGCCGATTGTCATGCTGGAAAAAGTGTCAAGGGACCACCTTTTGCAGAAATTTTCATTAAAAGCTTGTTCCTGTTTTTCACTTGGTCCCTACTTGGCCTTCTAATATTGCCAGAACCACTTTGCTCCCCTACCGGAGTTGCCCCGCACTGTGGATCCTGCGTCTCTGCTGCACGGAGCTCCGTGGGGCGAGAGCTAAGTGCAGGGATAGTTAAATAATTATGCCAATGCAACAGCAACAACAATCAGTTCTGTAATACACAGCACCTAACTGCAGCATCTGTGCGCCCTTGAGGAATTGCTTCAGACGGGAAAAGTCATTAAAATACATCTGAAAAGTTACGGTCTTTAAAAAGCTCCGTCAAGGCTGTTCGGAGGCACACTGGAAGCCACGCTACTTTAAGGGAAGTTTTCGGGGAATTCTGAAAGTGGGGAAAAGGCTTCCTGTTTTGGCCGGCTTGACTTGTCATGGTATCACAGCCTTTCGAGTTACCCTTTGCTTTTGTTCCTTGCCAGCCACCAGCTGAAAGCATAAAAGACCAAGTAGTGCGATGACTAAGCATTTACCAGTTTGAGCGACTGACGGACCCCAGCAGAGCTTTTCTCTACTAGATCAGGGCACAAGGAATAACGCCCCGAGCGTTTCAGACGTAGGTGCCGACTGTGAAAACTCGTGGGTCTGTTAAGTGCAGGTCTCCATGCTGCTGCAAATCTAATGCCTGCTGCCCTCCTTGTAAGCAAGGAGTCCAACATGTGGTCTGAGCTGGACTCGTACAAAACAACGTGGCACTGCCATGCTTAAAGGGCATCCTAATATTGGTGGACTTGGTTACCACAGTGGGAAGTGATTAGGAAACCTTCCTAGTGCAGACAGGGCTTCAGAGCGAATAGGTGGCCCCTAAGTATTACTGGGATTATAACTTAGATGGGCATGTCATGGGCAAATAAAAACACGTCTTTCCTAGCCTATTTATTGCTAAGGCTGGTAAGCGAACCTGATAGCTTTGCGAGGTGGCGTAAGGCAGAACGTATATTCTGGAAGTTTTCAAGAGCTGCTGGGACAGACACTTGGCTGGGATGGTTTAGCCAGGGATGAGCCTGCCTTGAGCAGGGGGCTCCTTTTGGCCTGACTGTCCTATAATCAAGTTCCGATTCTAGGGGGGAGTCCATTGGCATAGCTCCTACGAGGGTCCAGTTACTCCTGCATGAGGAGGTGCAGGAGTGACCGGGTGTTACCACAGAGATGGCTCGTCAGGAGACGGTGCAGGATCTCGGGCAGTGGAATTATTTGTCATATCTTTTTAGGGAAGTTTTAAGCCAGAGATGAAGCACGATCAGATGGAGGAACCAAAAGGGGAAGTGCCAGAACAAGTCTGTAAAGTAATGATGTCAAGGCCAGATGCAATGCATCTGCAGGAGTTCACGAACAAGGCGGGCACTACTAGTAAGAGCCCGCTAGCATCAGTGCCTGCTCCCAACACTAGGGAAGGGAGCTGTGGCACCTCTACTTTGAAATGCATGGGAGACAGGTGTGGAGCCCTGTAAGTACCACAAGGATTAGTCACAG
>NW_005842103.1:2135118-2141462 GCF_000455745.1 Alligator sinensis
CTCAGAAAGGGACACGACAGCAAGGCTTCTTTCCACAATGGCCTAGCACAGCTCTGTGATCTATTAACATTCTTTACGTACTTCTTTGTTGATGCAAACAGTAGACTAAACTCCCTTGCAAAGCATACCAGAAACCCAAGAAGTCAATGCCCAGAGCCAAATTGTTATGAATGACTAGCAGAGACAGAAACTGAAGGCCACGGATACAAGGTCGATTCTGTTCATGGCAGAAGGCTGCCATCCAGCGAGGTACCCACAGAATCAGTGCTAGGAAGAGAGACAGGAAAAGTAGTTTCAAAGTGTGCGAGTGGCAGTTAAATCAAGACCGAAGCGGCCTGTAAAAGTGGTGAGGGTACTAGCAAACCTGGGTCCAGGGTGATGCGCTCGCCGTGAGAGCGTGAACAGAATCACAGTGCAAGGCAGTACATGCTGGAAGGAACGGGAACTCCTCGCACACATCACTTCGGTGCAAAATTGACTGCTTGCTCCAGAAGGAGACCTAGTTGCTACGGGGGAGCTCAGCAGACAGGAGACCACCAGCAAAAGCAGGCAAAGGGCTAGGACAAGGCAGTGGTTCCTAAGCTACAACCTAGGGCCCCTTGCAGGTTTTCTGCCCCACTAGCTCAGCTCTCCCTGGAAGAACAAAGCCATTAACAGAGTAAATGGCTTTACTACGGCTTGCTTTTACCCCTGTCAAGTGCCAAGAACAACTATCGCAGCAAGATTAGAAGTGTGCTGTCTCCCTCTGCCAGGATACATTAGAGGAAAGTCTGGTAGCCAGGCTAGGTTAAAAACCCCAGGAGGTTCTGGACCACAGAGCCAAGGAGCAGGAAACGGGAGCATGGGTCTAGAAAGAGCCAGTGCAAAGAGATGGCACAGGAGGGGAAGAAGGCACTGCAATAGCTCGGTGATGCAGTGTTGTCCAGGGAAGGTAAAGGGGCAATGGATTTGCATTGGAGCAGGCAGAGGAATTGACTGCATGAAGCAATGACGCTCCATCATGCAAGATGTTACTACAGCTGCTGGAGGGGAGGCAGCTGCACAACTGCAAACCACAGCTGGATTCAGAAGTGAGCCACATTGGGGAAACAGCTGGCACCTCCTGAGACAGAAAACCCTGACAGAAGGGGGATGGAAGTGCTTGGAAGAAATGAAATGGCAACTGGCTGCTTGGTGGCGAACCCAGATGGCTGGGCACGGGAGGCCGAGACCTCACTCAGAGTCCAAAGGGGACAGGGCAGGGCTACCTCTGCGTCCATCGGTTCCTTGTCTTCTCCCCTTCCTCCTTAATAAAAATGCCCCCTCCATTTCTAAGGAGATCAGGCAGCAGTTGATGAGATTAAGGAACTCCCCTGTGAACGGGTTATTCTATAAACGCTCTCTAGGCTGTGAACTGTCCCCTGAAGCACCTGGTTTAGCTGCAGTTGAACACAGCCTGCTAGTATCAGCATTAATCTGCCGTAGCAAGTCAGAACTGGATTGCCCATCGTCTTCAGCATGAGCGGCAGAGCCAATTATGTCACCCGGGCCAGAATACCCAAGTTCCAGGCAACAACCCCCTGTGGGCAACGGTGTCAAATCCAGCCAAATGGCGCATTTTTTCTTTTATCATAAACAGCTCTCGCAAAGTGAGACTCACCCAGTTGCAGGTTGAGTCAAAGCAGAGCTCTGCGATCCTGTTCACCTCAGCAGCGCTCAGCTGAACCTATTCAGGGGTTAGGATGCTATACTGAGACTTGGGTTTCACTCTCTGCCATGCTACAGACTCCCTGTGCATCCCAGCAAGTCTGTCTCTGCTTCCCCCATCACCAAGATGGGGACAGTAACATCTCCTTACTTCATCCAGGTATTGCAAGGAAACAGATGTGCTGCAGATCACAGGACGGGCAGTAGCAAGGGCCACATAAGGTCATTATCAGTAAATATCAGTATGGAGCACAGTTTGAGAGAACCACTTGTCATTACTCTATTTGGAGAGCAGTAGACCACCAGGCAGTTTTAGTACTACCCCTCTGTCACTCTCCCAGGAGAGTCAGCTACTGTGGTCTCCCCCCATTTCATACCAGGCTGCCAAGCAAGAGCTCAGTGCTTCAACTGCTTCCCTTAGAAAAAGCAGCAGGAGCTGCAGGTGAACAAGGGCAAGTCAAGGCACTGCAAGAGAACTCTATGCTGGTGAAGGATGGACTCCAGCTACCAACTGGTAGCTGGAAGGGGTTAAATCAGATACTGCAGAAAGCAGAAGAAAGGCAGAGGGCCTGCTGATAACACAAGCACTCTGGCTACCACATCCACCCCCAGTCCTGGGGAAGGGAGGAGTCAAGCAACTCTGAACAAGGGCAGGCTCTTCCTTCGCTCCAAAGGCAAAGTCCAACACACTGAAAAGCTCTTTTGGGAACTAGAAAGAGCCTAGAAGCAGACTGAGGACCACACAATCACAGCAACAACAAATGGAGTGAGAAGCCCTGACTGCTGAAACACAGCTACTTTGGCAGCTAAAGGCAGACTGCCAGCATGCCATTAGCAAGAGAAGTTCTGAATAAGGACAAGCCCCCCCACCCCCCAGAGAATCCCATCACTCCAGCAGGATGAAAGAGATTTCAACATGAAGTCTCAATTTTAAAATGCTGCCATGATTGTAGAATAAAAGCTTCAAATTATCCCTGAGCATTTAATTGCAATGTTTTTTTACTGTGAAAATGATAAACTGATATAACCACCTCTCTTGAGAGATGCATTAGAGAAAGAAATCACTTTATTCCTTGTTAGAAGTGATATTTGCAAGAAGCGAGATCTGGCTGAAAATGACACTGACCAAACCAGCATGTGATCAAGTCTCTTCTAGGACCGAGGGTATGCAGTACATCACATCAAAAACATCCTTCTGATCCCAAAACGACCAGAAGCCAGCTACTTGCATGGGACATCAGTGGAAGTGGAGAACTGTGTTCAAGAGTGGAAATGCTAAGCGGAGCTCATGTAAGACAAGCACATGCTTATGCTCTGAACCCTGTGGCATCTGGGAAACAAGCACCTCCTTGAGGTGGACACCGACTCAGTCAAGCAGATGAATACTGTAAAGCTACGATACAGGTAGTGCATTCCCTTTGTATGCTGAATGCCCTATTATGAGACTCACCAGACAATCAGTTCTAAACAGTTTGAGCACTTTGGAGTTCCTTTGTAGCTAACGAATACTACAGCAACACCACAACAGGTTCCTGGGATGAGCATGTGTCAAACGCAGCAGTGAGACTACTTCTGTGGTAACCAGCACAGATGAACACATGCATCCTGTTACAGTCGCAGTGTCTTACCTCCTATAAGCTTTTTTCACGTGGAAGGTAAGTCTATTGAAGCAGTACAGGAAGTCATTTCTTTTTTTTTTTTTTTTTTTTTTAATACTGAAGGACTTCCATGCACATAAACTTACTCCTAGTCACGGGTGTCAGAAGTTTCAAGGTGATTAGCTGCACTCTTTAAAAGGGAACGGTTACCCACCCCAATTAATGACGAGCATTCAACCAACCTGCTCTGTATGGCCATGATTGAGGTGTTTTCTTTATTTTTCTCACTGGACGATGCAAGTTGTACAACACTGATCTTGTTTCTCAGGCAGGGACGCATAGTTCATTTGCCTGACGATTTCAGCAAACAGTTCGTCCACCATGGTTTTACTCTTGGCTGATGTCTCCATGAAGGGACAGCCCCATTCCTGAGCCAAAGCTCTGCCTTCTGCAGACAAGACCTCCCTCTCCGACTCCAGATCCACTTTATTCCCCACTAGGATGAGAGGAACTTTTTCGTATCTCTTCACTCGGACAATCTGGTCCCTCATCGGCTTGATGTCCTGATTAAACAATCCAACTGGTTAATAAATTTTTAGTAAGCACGCTAAATCACTGTCAGCTTTAGCACTACAACAAATACATGTTTCCATAAGCTTGTACTTTTAACCAAAGATAAATATGCTACCTTCCACAGAGGTCCTGAACAAATACTTTGGACTTAGACTACCACATGTCTAGCATTTGTACAGAGGAAGTTCATCCTCTCTCTTTCAAAATGTCGATTCTAAACAGCAGAGAACGAGCCTTCCTGTATATTTAGAAAGTGCCCAACTGCAAAACAGAATTGCTTCTCACTTCTCAGAAAGTTTTTCATTTGGGGGAGGAAGATGCGTTATAATAAATCCTCAGAAGTTTGGAGAAGTGAATCAGTTGTTTGGCCCAAGTTTGCCTCAGACCTTTTGACAACAGCCACACACTATACATCTATTATCAAATCACTTAGGCAGACAGGGAGCTTATGTTCAATTTCCTGCTGCAAAAGTCTGAAGTTTTTAAGACAGTTTAGCTTTATCCTGTTTCCCATAGTTGTGCCATGCTGCGAATTGCTTGTTGTGAAAATACACAAACTGTTGTGCATCAGTAATCAATACACAGACCCAAATAAGACTTTGCTTTTGATCCTCTGCAAAATGCAATCATTTTCTAACTCTCCCACAGGTAAAGAATCACATGTTTATGTGCCATATCCTCAGGAGAGCGAATGCACTTCCTCCTGCCTGGAATTTAATACTGTAAGGGCTACTGTTTTGGGGGGTTTTGTGGGGGGGAGGGTGCAGGGGGGGTGTTTTGTGCGGTTCCAGGATACAGAAGCAATTAAGCATTTGAAACTGCCTCTGTTCAGTACGAGTGTATAGGAAGGCCTACACCTACACTGTTTTGATTAAACATAGCCAAGAAAAAACGCAACTGAAGTGGAAGAACAATTTTTTTTTGCAGGTCGTGATGAGAACAATATTTTAAAACGACATACCTTAAAATTCTTGGGTGAGAGAAAAAGCTCCCGATTTCTAGGGAAACGAGAACTTACCATTGGCAAGAGAGAGACCTCCCAAAAGGCCTGTTGTTCCTTTTCAAGAATTAGGACTCGAGTACAATTTATCAAGGCCTTTTTCTAAGATAATGCTCAACCTTCAGCAGAAACATTCTGCCTCCGTGGGGGTGTGAAAGGTTTTGCCAAGCAGCTGCAGTACGCCCAGCTCAGCAATTTAATTGGAGCCAACATCAGAGCTCCAAATCCCTGCGCTGCACTACACGCTGCCAAGTCCAGCGATTTCCCACAGAAACAGGCTGCTTATTCCTAGAGGCAGTTTAGGCCAGTTACAGGTTGTGGGATTTCTGGCTCCATGTCAGATTCAGCAGTGCAAGTTTGTGGATCTGCATTTCATTTTTGCACATGACCCATTTTTCTTGTGAGCACGCCGCCCACACCGTGCGGGCACTGAGCTTGCGCTCCGTGGCAGCTTGCTAGGAGAGAGAGGGGAACAGAGGGCACCAGACTCCTTTGCACAATTCACATGTAAGCCAGCAACTTCAGGCTCACGAAACGAGCCGAAAATCTACCTAGAGATTAACAGGCAAAAAAATCCCACTCCCTGGCAAACAGAAAGGGAACTGCCTTCAGGCAGTTCAGCCTCGTGAAATCTAGCCCCGAATTTGGGGGTTCACCCTCCTTCACAGAAAAGCCTGAAAATGCAAATCTTTAGTTAAGGAAAGCGTAATGGGAACAGCTGAGGATTCCCCTGAAGCAGTTGCAACCTAGCGATTGCAACACCCTGTTAAGCACCTGTAGCACATGCACCTTGCTGCCTCTGTGCCGACAGGCTTGTACTCAGCCGTGGGAAACCAGGGGGCTCTTCACGTTTTCCTTTCCTGCGGCCGAAGCAGCTGGAGACGCGTCGAAGGCAACAGCATTAGTGTCCCAGCTGGGGGTGCCACAGGACGCTGCAGTGTCCCGCAAGTCACCCCCAGGCCTCCTCTCTAAGCATCCCCTGGCTCTACACACATAACCTGCAGCATTTCAGCAGCACGCCTTCGTGTGTGTTCGGGGCACTGCCCAAACCAGCGGCGCTCAACCTTTTTCTACTCTCGGAAAAAAAATACCAGCTCCTAGTTTTCACTCGAAATGGCCTGCAGATGCGACTGCCCGGCAGAGATAAGCTATTGGGCTCACACAGACTATGGGCCTGGCCCGGGGCTTGCTCTTCCCGCACAACAATCAAGCGATTCTTGCGGGTCTACGCAGCGCGTGGTCAAAACACGGGCACGGTGCCCGTGCAGGGAACGGCTCACCCGCCGGGGCGGGGCGGGGCGGGGCGGGCGGGGGCATTGACACAGAGATGTGGCTGGTGGGGGGAGGGGCGTTTACCTGGTGGATGAGGGGACCTCTTTTTGGGGTCCCCAGAGTGGGGGAGGGGCGGTGTCACTGCATTTTGGGGTCCCCCCTTTCAGCTCCAGAGTGGGGGAGGGGGTAGTGTGACTCTTTTGGGGTGCCCCGGG
>NW_005842103.1:2142241-2189291 GCF_000455745.1 Alligator sinensis
CACTCCGGGGACCCCCAAAAGAGTGACACTACCCCCTCCCCCATTCTGGAGCTGAAAGGGGGACCCCAAAATACAGTGACACCGCCCCTCCCCCCCTCTGGGGACCCCCAAAAGAGTGACACTACCCCTCTCCCACTCTGGATCTGAGGGGGACCCTGAAAGCAGTGACACCGCCCCTCCCCCACTGTGGAGGGACCCTCAAAAGTGATGCTGCCCCTCCCCCACCCTGGATAGAAGTTAACTTGAGGGGCAATTATTGCTAATTGAACACGTTTCCCATCCCCCCGCCCCAACGACTTGAACTACAGTGGTCGTTGGCCGTTTGGGGTGGTCTCTACGGGCGGGTGGGGGGGAAGAAAGCAAGCAAGAGAAAGAAGAGGTCCCGTTGACGTCTCATGCGTCTGGTCTAAGAGTGTCCATTTTCACAACCCCCCCCCGTTTCCAACGCCCGGTTGTCTTCGGCGGTGTTTGGACCACAGCGCGGACCCCTTCTCGCAGCCGTCTCCTGTGTTGCGGGGGGTTTGAAACCCACCACCTCGCAGACGATCTCGGTGTGATCCGCAATCACTTACGGGCCTTGTTTGACGAGCTACCGCACCGAGCTGGGGCTTCCAGTAATTCCTGGGGTGTTCTCGCTGGTCCCGAATCCGATCCCAGGTGAAGTCGGGGGGAAAGTCTCCTACAGGCGTCGATTAACATCTGGAGACACGAGAACATTTAATGGTCTCGCCCCGTCTTGCTTCCCATCGCGGCCGAGAACAGGAGACGCTACGAAGTCTCAATGCTGAAAGGGAGACGCTAGTCCAGACTCCGGCATTCAAGGTCGAATTCGGGGGCCGTGCCCCTCACTCCCGTGGATGCCCCCTTTCCTCCGAGTCTCAGCTCCCTCCCACGTGATAATGACACGCTGGGGGGGAAACGAACTTCCTTGTGTTAATTGCAAGCCTACTCGTTTCATTTGATGACCCCTAGTTTTTGCTCTGTGAGAAAGTCAATGATCAATCCCTTCCGACTTACTCTTCACTGTTTAGTATTGTTGTAAATGCTCCTCGTGTCCCCCCTCAAGCATCTCTTCTAAACAAGGCCTGGCCTCGCTCGTCTCTCCTCATATGGCTGAGGTTAAGGCCATCACCGTGAGGCTTATGGCGAGGGTGGCCAACATCTGGAACGGGCTGCCCACGGAGGTGGTGCTCTCCCCGACCTTCGGGGTCTTCAAGAGGAGGTTGGACATGAACCTGGTTGGGGTCATCTATCCCCAGGGCAGGAGGCTGGACTCGATGATCTACTGAGGTCCTTTCCGACCCAAACAACCATGAAATCTATGGATGCCCCTCTATACCCCTCATCATCCTCGTTGCCCTTCTCTGGACCTTCTCATAAACTTCTTTTCCTAATTAAAGGCCATGCATCTGGATGGACTCTTTATTGTTTGCTGGCCTCCCACGGGCTGCAGAAATGAAAGACGTTTCTCGTACCGTCTCTCCTCTCCCTGTATGTATGTTCACTTGCTTCCCTTTTGTACAAAGGTACACGCTTGCTATCTGCACGGGGAAATGTAGCTAGGGAGCTACCTGCTTGATTGCACTCTGCAATATGCTCCCTGACACAGGCAAGTTTAGGGCGGCCATCCGTCCGGTTTTATGGAGGACAGTCCGGCTGTCTTCTGTCCTCTATTGACACGAGACCGGATGCCTTTAGTCCTCTATTTTTCTCTTGAGACACCCAACCTTTCAACCCACAATTAAACTTTAGATTGTTTGTCTTCATTGGTTAATATATTTGCCATTTAATTAATCCCGTGTTTATATTGGTTGGGCAAATGCCAACGAAGATCCTATTTGTCATGCTTCCTAATGACGTCCTGACGTTATGGCTGTTGCTTGCCGCCGTTAAACTTTTGTCTTCAAAATCAGTTTGACATCACCCTTCATTCAAAACGCCCAAGCGAAAGATGTCCTTCAACTCAGAACGGCTGAAAGAACATGATCACTGCGCTAAATGCAACTGTCCTCTATTCTTGAGGGACTTCGTGGCCACCCTAATTTTTTTGGTGTAAATAAACCCTCAGCAGAGCGTGGAGAGTTTGCTTTTTGCCACCTCCTCTTGTTTAGTGTTGATCCGAGTTCTCTTACAAAATCAACCAAGACTGTGCTAAAAATCAGCTCGTGTTTTACGCCTTTAGGAAATGATTTATTTAATTGATCCAATTTCATTTTCTCTGTTCCCTCGTGGCTGACAATAGCGGTCTTGGAGGATGTGAACAGACACTAGATGTCACTCAAGGATTAAAAAAGGGAACCGAATCCTGCAGCTGCCAAGAAACTACCTTCATAAAGAAACTGCTGGATTACCATGTTCGCTGTTGGGCCAGCGTGAACAGTTCCCAAGCAAAGAACTTGTCACCTGCCTGAGAATACAGTTCTCACCTGCAATCAAAACTTTCTATGTCTTTTTTATCATATACAAAGGTTAGATGCTGTCTGTCTGCTATCTTGAGTCCTCCTCGTATATCTACGCTGATTCTATTTGTTCCTGGGTACCAGAGAGCGCTACCTGACAGTATCTGAAGACATCACGTACACAGCTTGCAAGTCAAGCCTCTTCCCCTATCCTGGGCCTGGCCTGTCTCTACACGGTGAGCGCACCGGGGTAGGGGCAGCTCTGTTTGCACCATGCTTAGTATCGCTGGCCCATGGTCATGGTGAGGCCCAAGGCAGAGCAGGGGAGCAGCTTGCCATCGCCTCTCAAAGACGGCAGCTAAAATGTCCCAGTGATGGCTCTACTCCATGGTCACATTTGGCAGCTAGTTGTATTTTGATCTTCCATTTCCTTAAGGAAATACGGATGTTATTATGGATGAAAACCGAGGGAGACCATTAACAGGTGGAACAAATCCTGTGTCACATCCAGTTATACTAAGTTGAAATTCGCCCTTGTACACCAATTCCTCTTACACATCAACTGAGCATTTACTGCACTCAATACATTGTTGGTGTGTGCGCTACCCCGGGAAGATGGAAGTGAGCAATGTAAGCAACCAGCTAGAAGATGGAAAAAGGTGTTGGTTAAAGCAGGCCGCCAGCTACTTCAGCCTTGTTAGAAATTATTCTTGTTTACCAAGCATGTGATTACATGCCCTCGGTGCTCCATAAAACAAACAGGACATGATCCCTCAAGGAGCAGCAGCCTCCAGTCCAATGTTAACCACGATGCAATGAGTGAGAGCGACAAACCATGGAGGGGGAAAGGGAGGATGGAGGTTATAATAATAAGATTACATGGCCACCTAGACTCACGATGCTCACGGCACTGTCGTACTGCTGTCTCTTTATTATGTTTTTAATGGATGGGAGGAAAGGGGAGGAACAGAAGTTGGGGCAAAGGGTGATGATATCGAAGCTGGTATCAAAGCAAAGCAAAATAAAAAGGAAGACTAAATAGAGCTTGAGAACACGTGGCTCTAATGCCTGAACGGTGCTGAGCACAGCACTGTGCCTTTTACCCTCTGGCACTTCTCCCAGGCAGATCAGCGCACGCTCCCTCAGCCTCCTTCCCACCACGCTATTTATCCTGTTTGCACATCCTGCAGATTGGCCCTGCGTGGCCTCATCCGCAGAGAAAACGCTGCGTCTCAGAGCAGCGTCTCCAAGGTACATTGCGCCTTTCCTGCAGAAGGGCTCTACAAACACTGGTGAGTCACTCCGTCTAATGGCGCTGCATACGTGGAATACACAAAGGCAGAGCCTCACCTGCAAAAGTCTTACCAGACTGATAATGCTTAAAGGGGAAGGGATCTAATGGCTTGGGATTGCTCCTCTGCCGAACGGATGGAACTGTTTTGTCTGTCCGCTCCTATCCCGGTATAGGGCAGTTAACCTGCAGTAACGATAAGCTTGCATGAAACCAGCTAGCGTGATTTAGCTTCTACTTCGAGGGAAGTAGAGCAGACAGAGGCAACCGTTACAGCTGGTCAGCAGTGAAACGCTGCCACTCCAAAGCAGTTTGACTGTTCGTCTGCCCACGCCCTGCCTTTGCACAGCAAAACCGTGAGCGGGTTACTACCCATCACCCCAAGCAGGAGTCTGCAAAGCCTTCCTGCTGCCCCCAGCCCACCATGAATTATTTGTGTGGCCTGTGCTGTAGATCACAGCTCAAAGGGCAGCTTTTGATTCTGCGCCCCTTTTGCCCCCAAGCGCAAACAGACCTCCCAAGCTCACGGCTCCAAGTCCCGTCAGGTTTGCTTTGCTCTGTGTATGGGCTCAGTTGCCCTCTGCTCCACTTGCAGCCACCGGCAGTTGGGCAGGTTTATGTTTATGGAGCTGAGTCAGATCTTGGTCCCAGGCATATTATTTTGTTTTTGGAGGGGTGCTCAGAGAATGCAGAGGGCACAAGACAGATGTGACCCCTGAATGGGAGCCAGGCATACTCAGAGCCCTTCTGCTCTCTTGAATACAATGGACTTCTCCATAGTAATCATACAATCATAGAAAATGAGGGTGGAAGGGAGCTCAGGAGTCACATCTAGTCCAACCCCTGCTCCAAGCAGGACCAGCCCCAGCTACATCATCCCAGCCAAGGCTTTGTCTACCCAGGTCTTCAAAACTTCCAAGGATGGAGCGTCCACCACCTCTCTGGGTAACCTGTTCCAGAGTTTTACGACCCTCCTGGTGAGAACATTCTTCTTAATATCTAACCTCAACTTCCCTTGCTGCAGCTTGAGCCCATTGCTCCTTGTGCTGTCGTCTGCCCCCACTGAGACCAGCCCAGCTCCATCCTCTTTGCAGCCCGCCTGCAGGGAGCTGAAGGCTGCTATCAAATCCCCCCTCAATCTTCTCTTGTAATATTATTGGAGTACCCCACGGAAGAAGCAAAGGAGCTGGGCCCTTTGGGTCCTCCTCCCCCATTCCAGCCAGTCGAGAGGGGTGACTGCTGCGGGGGGAAGCATCCTGCATATACCTAGGAGGAGCCGGCAGCAAGAGTGCAGAGCAGTGTTGCTGCAGTGCCCTCCCCGCAAGCCAGCGTGAGCAGGGCACAAGGCATGTCAGCTCCGCTGACTCACTGCGAGGCACTGCCTCTGTCCACGCTAATTATAGGCTGAGTGGCTTGATTCACTCCATGTAGTACGAGCCATCAATCAGCCCTGTTTCCACCAGGCTGCTTGCAAGCACACTGCTGACTGATAGTGGTCAGGCAGTGGGGGCACCCTGCATTTATCTTAATTAACCCGCTCAAAGGCACTGAGCTGTCCATTGAGCTGACCTATGCAAACACTTGGTCTTTAATCCATTCCCTTTGTTATCCCCCCTGCCTCTGTGGCTAGCTAAGCATACACATCGCATCTTGTCTGCTTACCAGATTGCAAGTTTGAGGGGGACCAGGCTGCTCCTTGCTCTGTGCACGTACAGCATTTAGCAGCCCTAACGCCGACTGGGGAGGAGTGATGGGGAGAGGGGGCTCTCCGCATAGCATAACGCGCAGGACCAGGATCATAAGGCCGACGTTTTATTTCTGTTCTCTCAGGTTATTTACAAAATTTGCACGTGGGTGGAAGCCGATCTCTGCAATTTCATTCATCTGCACCAAGAAGGAGACACGTTTGTGAACAAAATGCAGAGCTTTGCCTTTGTCAGAATAGCTCTGTTGCTAAGGCAGAGACTCCAGACAGAAAGCAAAATCCTTCAGGCTTTTTTTCAGTCCTCTCTGGAGCCATTTGAGCTCCTGGGAGTCTGGCATGACTAAGGAGTGCAGCATTTGACCCTGCAGCTCTTGTCTCGTGCTTCATAAGTTGATTTTACTGCTTCCTGTGTGTTCAGTGCCATTCCAAAATGTCACGATGTGTTTGTCCCTCTCCAGCCTGCATGATCTGTTATTCCAACACCACCAAAAAAAGTATGCTGGCCCACCAATAAAAAAAAGAAAAAAGAGCCTTTCAAAAGCAACCAGTCATTCTGGACACACTTTAAAGACGCCAGATTTTGACAGCGTGGGCAAGAGGAACTTCAGGACATCTGTTTCCTGTTGACGCCCAGAAATTAAGCCGCCCCAAACCAGGGTTTTAGGTCCAGGGCAGAGAAGCTTATTTCAGATGAGAGACAACCAGGGAGACGACAAGGCGCCAGGGATGTGGGAGACAAGTGTCACCTTGCACACGTCCAGCTGACGGACCCCTCTACCCCAGCTCAGAGCCCGGGTCTTGATATTTTTCAGGAGTGGATCGATCAGAGCAGTGGTCCTCAACCTTTTCAGACTCGAGGCACCCCTAGTTAGACTCAGGGCACCCCTTGAAAATGCAAGCTCTTAACTTTCACTTGTTTTTTGACTACAGAAAAATAATGGAGCCATTCTTTCACTGCAAGGAGCTCAGAAAGACCACAGCGGGGTGGAATGCTTTTACCCCTACGCGTTCCTATTGGAAATCTCTGCATTTATCATGCAAATCATGTGTGCTCACCTAACGGTACTAACAGTGTGTGGTCCCCTTGAGAGGCTTTCAAGGTACCCCAGGGTGCCAGCATTACCCTGGTTGAGAATCACTGGTCCAGAGCTTAAAGCCCCCGGGTCCTGTCCTGGCTGGATCTCTGCCCAGCACAACGCAGAAGCAGCATGCAGCAGCACCCAGCTCTTGTGTCGCCGGTGTTATTAATCACGGCACAATATTTACTTCTCACCCCATGTGGCACTAGAAGACACGAACCCCGCACGCTTTGTTCAGTACTGTTAGCACCGATTCAAACCACTGAGTCGCTGCTTCGAGCCCGCACTGCCGTTCAGTTGCTTGCAATGAAAACTGGCTCGCTGGAATAGACAGTGAGCTGCAGGGAGGAGGCGGGGGAATGTCTCCATTTTGGCGTCAACAGAGAGGATGAGTCATGGCAGGGGAGCCAGGCTCGCATTCCTCGCCGCACCTCGGGATGTGCTGCCTGAAGCCCTGCTCTTCTCCGCCGGGGACCCAGAGCTTCATCCCGCACGTGCTGGGCGAGCGATGCCCCGGAGCGCGAGCGGCCAGAAGAGCTGCCTTGTAGCCAGGCTCCAACTAATGCACCACCCTCGTTTCTATTTCTTTTCCGTTCCACAGCAGGGCCTTTTAAAAACTGCAGTTCCCCCTTGCACAGGCTCCATCTGGCAAGTCCGGCAGACACTGGGCGTCGCTTCCTCCCCTCCACACCTGGGCCCAGCTGCTCTAGACCCCAGACGGTGGCACAGGCTGAGAGAAGCTCAAATACTCTTGGAACTTAAAAAGAAGCAGCCTTTCCCAGTGCTCAGCACCGGAAACCCCCGTGTCTGATTTATGCCTAGTTATAGACACAGGGGCCTAATGCCATTGCAAGATCTCAGCCTTTCTTTTTCCAGGTGCCTTTACACCCTCAGACATCACCTGGCCACGCAGACATGCAGTGTTGCCAACTCTTATGATTTTTGGCATTGTCCTTAAAGTCTACGCTTCAGGAATATGAAAAACATAGCTCTTTCTTTTATTTATATTTATATTTATATAGATAGATAAGAGGAAGAGCTAAGTTTTCCGAGGTGTAGACTTTAAGAACATCAAAAACCATGAGTTCTGGCAATAGTGGACACGGGACACGTCCCGATTTCACACGCTGCCTTTCCTTGCCACCACCCCGCACGTACACTGCAGCTGCCGCATCAGCAGCTGATGGGTGATGCCCACTCACATCCATCTGACACTTGGGAGTGGGAGGCGGGATAGCTCAGCTGGGAACTGTGCTGGGGTTTTTTTTTGCAGAAGTCACAAGCAGCTTCCTCTTTCCTTTCTTGCTGGACGGAGGCAACTTGCTGCACAGCTGCGTCTGTCTTTGGAAAACAAAATCTCCCTCTACGTTGTCGTGCAGTGCCCAGCCCCACAGTGCACGGCGAAGACTTTCACGCAGGAGAACCAAGGTTTCTTGGGATTACTGTTTGCTGACTCTTGTTGAGTCAAATCCTCGCCTCATCGAGTGCGACGGCTGAGTGAGATCACTGGCGCCTGGCCCTGTCATGACACATGTTCTGGCCCTACCTTTCTATGAGTTTATTAGTCTAAAATGGCTTGGAAGGGATGATCTTGCCTTGAGCCAGCGTGAGGTTTTTATGATGCTTTGTTGGACCTAGATGCCATTCACCTTCCTGGAACGCAAAGCTGATGGTGGGTGAGGTGTGAAATGACTGAGAGGAAGGCAAATAGGAGCGGGGCTTGATTTCCAAACACCAGGCTCCCTTCTCCCAGGAAAATCCCCCCTATAACTGCTACCTTCATGAGTCAGGGGGCTCCGCTGGGTTAACTCAGCTCTGCTAGCTCCCTGCAGACTTCCACTTGTTAGTGGCTGGAGGACTTTTCCCTGCTTGATGCTCTCCTTCCCTGAAAGATTAACATCTAGTGTTGGAGCCTGACCCCACAGAGCTTGGTCCTGAAACTCCCGGGCGAGCAAGGGTTGTAGGACTCGGCCCTAGTCAGTCACTTTACTGCTAATACTGTTGCGGAAGGCGAATGTGTCAGTGTTTCCCAGGTTGTTCCCTTCCTTATTTGCTGTGGAAGTGAAGTTGTTCCTTATTGCCCTGCAATTCTGCTCTAACACAATCCACAACAGACTATTGCATCAATGCCTCGAGCTAGAAGTGACTGCATCACAATCTGCAGCCAAAGACCGTTTTGCTCTCTCTCAGTTCAGTCGTTTATGCACCATGCCCATCAGGGTCAATAGACATGATCCTCTTACTTGCTTCCATTTATTTAGTGCAGATTGCAAAATGAGGGGCAGGAACCCGCAGCCCTTAGCAAGGCACACTTCACTTGGGTTTGGTACACACATCACACTTCTCATCAGGGTTTAGTTAGCAGCTGAATTGCCATTGACTCAGTTGTGTTACCCCAGGATAACTGTACAGGCGTGTTTTGCAGAACAAACTGTTACCTCCTTTTAGCTGGGGAAACTTTTTTAGGATTTATCCTGGGATAAAGGACAGAGACATCTGTATGTTTGCACTTTATCCTGGGATAAAAGTTTGTCCTGGGATAAATGCAATGTCTGTTTGCAGCCTTAGCGGGCCACACACACCAAAGATCAAGCCAACCCCCAATGCATCTAGCTAAATTAATGGAAACCACTTCATCAACCAAAGGGATCTCTTTTCAGTGCTAGCGGAGAAAAGAGTTGAGAACCAGCTGAGTCATATGGATCTGCAACGATCCTGGCAGCAACAGACACGATCCTCTTACTTGCTTCCATTTATTTAATGCAGATTGCAAAATGAGGGGCAGGAACCCGCAGCCCTTAGCAAGGCAGACTTCACTTGGGTTTGGCTTGGTCACAACTAGGGAGTTGAAACCGGACAGATCCTGATTGCACGTAACTGCCAGGCAGGCACAAAGGGCAAGAGGTATCTTGGTCTTTGGCAAAGAGACTGCGAAGGGCCGAATTTCACCCTCTCCCAGGGACCAAGGAGCAGTTTACCTCTCCCAAGAGTGCCTTTCAGGCCCTGAAGTTAGCAAGAGCATTCTGCATCTGCTTCTACCCTGGATCCATTTCAAAGAAAGCAAACGTGCAAGGCCTTGTTTCTCAGCTTGTTGCTCAGTGAGGGACATAATGCAGCCCCAGTTGAGAGGGAAAAATCATAAAGTTGTGGCATAAACAATAAATCTACCTTAAGTTCCAGTTGTGCAATCATACAGCAGGTGTTGTTGTCTGTCCGCTGCTACAGGCTCAGCCCCCTCTGTCTTCATGGCTAGCGCCCAGAGAACAATTTGGCTTTGTCTCTCTTTCTTTCATTAATACTGCATCAATATTGCACTCTGTTCTCCAGTGTTACCAGCTCACCTGACTTTGCTGTAAATCTCACCATATTGCATGCTTTCCTTGAAGCCCCAGCTTGTGAAGTCATTCAAATATGTGAGATCTCAGCTTTAAAAAGAAAAAAAAAATCCCAAATATTTCTAGCCTTTGCAGCTACAGAGCAAAGCTTGGAAATGCAACCCCTAAAGGCTCAAAAGCCAAGAGATAAAGAAAAAGAAACCCAAAGCCCAAAATAAACAACTTCCATCCAAACACGTTGTTTTAAAAACCATAGACTCACAGAAAATTCAGGCTGGAAGAGACCTTAGGAGGTCACATCCAGTCCAACCCCCTGCTCCAAGCAGGATCAGCCCCAACTACATCATCCCTGCCAAGGCTTTGTCTACCTGGGTCTTCAAAACCTCCAAGGATGGAGACGCCACCACCTCTCTGGGTAACGTGTCCCAGTGCTTCACCACCCTCCTAGGGAGAAAGTTTTTCCTAATATCCAACCCCAACTTGCCTTGCTGCAGCTTGAGCCCATTGCTCCTTGTCCTGTATCTGCTCCCACTGAGACCAGCCCAGCTCCATCCTCTTTGCAGGGAGGTGAAGGCTGCTATCAAATCCCCCTCGGTCTTCACTTCTACAGTCTCAATAAGCCCAGTTCCCTCAGTCTCTCCTCAACAGTCCTGTCCCCCAGCCCCACAACCATTTTTGCTGCCCTCCACTGGACTCTCTCCAACTTGTCCACATCCTTTGCCAAAAAAAAAAAAATTTTCTGTGAAGTCATATTTAGGTTTTGCAAAAATAAATAATTCCAGAGAAGACATGCCAGGATTCCCAAAAACTCAGGTAGAAACAATTGACATTTCCTTGCATTGTCTGCAGCTCACAAATTGCAGATGCAACACAGAAGCCCATGAGAAGTACAATGGAATAGAAATGGGCTAGGAACAAAAAAGAAATTCAATCTATTATTTTTATTGCTCATAAAACACCCTCCCTAAATCTCCTAGGGATGAGCAGATGAATTAAATTTTAAAAATTAATTTAGCTTTAGTAAGCTAACATGGCATTTGTAACGGGGAGTAGGTATAGCACTGGCCTCACCCGAGCCAAACAGCACGCACCACCCAGTTGGGAAAGGCACTGCCACCTAAATGTACAACATATAGCACTGGCCTCACCCGAGCCAAACGGCACGCACCACCCGTTTGGGAAAGGCACTGCCACCTAAATGTACAACGATGAGACCACGAAGCTTGTTTTACCTGGGGCAGAAACAGCAGTTGTAGGAAAGCTGATGGCCTCTCACCTTTCTGAAGCCTCCAGCTATTCCCTTTGCAAATATTAAGAACATCCTTTGGCATGTGGCTCCAACACACCTCCTGCCATGCTCTCTGTGTGCTTTCCACCCTCTTTTCCCCTGAAGGCCACTACAAGATCGCTCCCAGCGCCTTTACATCAGACCTAAAAGGGCATGGGGGATTTTTGCCTTATTTTAGGTAAAATGTGAGTGACTCAGTTTCCCCACTCAGTTTTGGATGGCTACTGATACAGCATGAGGGGGTTCAGCTCTTTCCTGGGACAGGACGTAGGTGGTATGAGGCGGAGGCATGCTGGGTCTACCAGGAACGGTCCACGTGGGAACGGCATCACCTGGAAGATGTGACAAAGAGCAGCAGCCAGGCCATAGTGACCACTGGCCAAGGAGCGTGGATGGAGATAGCGTCTGCCCGACCACCAGCCACGGCCCTACCAGACCGCCAGCGGGGCAGTGCCTATTAAAACAGCCTGGCTGGGACTTGACATTTAATATCTGAGGCATGAAAAGATTGCAAAAGCAACCTGGCTTTCAGCACAGGGGAGTTCAATCCATCGATCCATCCAGCATGACTGGGCAGAGCCGGGCAGCCTTACAGGCCGCGGAGCACACACGGCCAAGGTGCATCAGGGTTAATGCGTCAGGACCACGTTTCTCATTCATGCGACTGCACGTCATTCTCGCTCAGGAACGCAGACCTTTAATATGCTACGATGGCTCTTGGGAAGGTCAAAAAAAATCTCCCTGAACCTAAGGCCAGAGGAGAAGAATTTGCAGACAAGCGTACTGGCAGAGCTGTGAGTAATGTCCAGACAGCTGGGGACTCTCCCAGATTGTTCTTGTAAAAGGCAACAAAACTGTCTGCGAAGTGAGAACACAGCCATCTCATTAAGAGACACTTTATCAGCCTTCCCGGCAAGGGAACAGGAGAGTGCAAAGCAGGACGATCTCCGGCAAGAATGAGTCCCCTGGCACAGACACCTGGCCGCTCGGCACGCGGCCAGACAAGTGCTAGCCTCCTCGCAACACCCCTGAAGCCTGGAGCCCGGCTAACACGTGCATCCATCACCTGAAGGGCCATATCAAGAAAACCCAGAGGCTGTTGTATGGGGTCTGCAATGCGGGGTTATTAAAAGGGTTGAAAAGTGTGAGCAGGGAAGACACCTGAGCAGATTTCTTCGGAGGTGTGTGCATTGGGGAATACCACCGCGACCACTTAATTAGTGTATTCTAATTGCACGGGCTTGCAAAGCAGCTCCAGGTCTCAGCTTGAAAACTGAGTTCATATTTTGCCAGCGAGGGACCCAAAGCAGTAGAAGTCGTCAGTGGAGTTCTTGGGGCTTTCCACGCTAGCAAGGACAACAGTTCTCCTAGGTAATTGCAGAGGGGGTTTTAATAGTTTGTTTTGCCATTTATGAACTTATTTGCCTGCCTTCCAGGGCGGGCAGCGAGGGAGGCAGACCCCAGCTCCTCTGCCCCCTTGGCCCTTGCTCTGTTCTGCACCTCAGTAGCTTGCCCGCTGGGGACTTTCAAAGGATTTCCTAACTGGGAAGGACTGAACGCAGCAGCGGTGGAGAAAGCAAGTCCGGTGGTAATCTGAGCCTGCTGCGTCCCCCTCCCCGATCAGCTCCAGGTGCTCTGAATCTGGATGCCTGCAGACACTGAACTGCACACACGCAAACCAGACACAAGCCAGAGGCCGGTTCCCAGCGTCCACAACAAAGGGTGAGTCCCAAGCAGCTGGGACACTAGACTCAGGGCTCCTATTCACTCCCAGGACCCAGTCCCTCCGCCTGGGCCTCTAGCTGCTGCCCGCTGTTCACACCCACAGCCCTGGTGCACCTGGCATCGTTACTCACCCATCTCGATTTTGAGCCTTTCTAGTGCTCAGCTGGACTCAGCCACTTATTATGGGCCTGCCAGAGAGTCCCCTCTGCTGCTCCCACATGTCCTAGTGGGTCTTTCAGACCTTCCCGAAGCCTCTCCTATGCCATTTATCTCTAGAGAGAGGGGCCTGAACCCCTCCTAGGGGCATGGGCAGTGCTGCCCTCCCTACACTGGGCCAGCTTGGAGCATCACGTGCATTATTTATACGGCAGCAGGACCCGAGGGTGGGAGCAGATGCGGTCCTGGCGGATGGGGGCACCACATCAGCACCACAGCAGGCCACGTCAGCTGTGCCAGGGGCTGCCACGGCGTTCTCACGCCTGTGCCCTGAAGCGTGTGCGACCGCACGCAGCCAGCTCGAAAGCCTCCCCTCTCCTCTCCACGTCCCCGCTTTGTGCAGCCTTTTGCCTCCCCCCGAATTCCTCCCTTCTCCCTGTTCAAATTCCACCAGGCTCCTCATTCTCTCGCTCCCCGGCTGCCTCATTTGGACGTCCTTTGAATGCCTCTTCATTTAATTTCCACGCCTCGCGCCACCAGGACGCTCTGATCGTTTAAACATGAGCTCTCTGCCGGGCGAGCCTGCTCGACACAGATCTCTGCGTGTTCCCCTGAAAGGAAATTATCCTTCATTATGCCGTGCTTTGTGGGGCGCGAGCGACGGACATTATGCCGCGAAGAAAAGCGGCTGCTCAAATAAGAATAATAGGGGGATAAAAGGCAATTAACAGCTTCTCTGGGAGCGGGGTCCTCCGATCCGCTTATGCGTCTCCTCTGAATCGCACCGGAGTCGTGCTTGGGGCGTCTGTGCGGTAGCGATGGAAACGAGGGTGCACCGGAGGCGTGTCGTGATGGCTGGGCCCGGGGCACAACCGGTGGGTGTGAAAGCCAACCCAGAACAAGACCCAGCTCTTCCAATGGGGCAGACCCCTGAGATGCCAACAGCCTGAAACTTTGGGGGGCTCACGGCCCGGGTTTAAGTCTGAATCCTCTACTCCAGGCTGAGCCGTCTGAGCCAAGAGAGTCGAGTCAGATCCCACACCTGGCTGTTAGTGCCGGGCCTCGTGCATCTTATGGGGAAACCCTTGCACAGTTGCCACCATTGCAGGGAGCCGGGCGTGAGCCGGGGCGGTGCGATGGTGAGATGGGAGTGACGAGGGCAGATGGCTTCTCCATCCTTCCCTTCCCACTCACCACCTTCCAGCTGTCCTTTTACTTTCTCTCTCTGTCTTCCCCCATTCGCAGACCTTCTCTCTCTCCTCCTCCGCTCCATCCCCCTTTTTCTTTGCTTCACTGACCGGTTGTTTCTATTGCAGGAAAACAGAATAATTGAATCCTAGAGACGCGGGGCTGGCAGGGACCTCCAGGGGTCACGTCTAGTCCAGCCCCCTGCTTGGGGCAGGAGCAGCTTTGTCCAAAACAGACAAACCCAGCCTCTAAACTCTTTGTAAAACTGCATCGACCCTGATACAGCACCAGACATCGCACCTGAACCTGCCACAGGGAAGCAGGGGGGCCGCGGCAGCCATGCCTTGCTTTTTTAACATACATTCAGGAGATCCTGCTACAGAGGAAGGCAACCTCCCACCCCGCAGTCTGCACCAGTCTGACCATGGGGGAAATTCCTTCCTGACACCAAATCTGGCATCAGTCTGACCCTGGGTGCAGGGGAAAGACCCCTTCGCCAGGACCCTCCGGGTTTGAGTCCCGGCAGGAGCGCTGGCACAGCCCAACCGAAATCCCCAGCCTGGGCTGAAGCCTCTTAGGGCAGCTTAGAAACCCCCTGAGCTGTAGCAGAAAAGGATGGAGGGCAACCAGAAAAAACACTCGTAGCATATTCTGGCTGAAAGCTGCAGGCGTTCAGACATGAGTACATCCTCCGGTGTCACCAGGACTCATAAGTTAAACATGCATAAACATTTGTCCACGGCGGCAGGGTGCTAGCATCACCCATGCTGAAGTCCAGTGGTTTCCAGCAAGAGTCTGGGAAGTCTGGTTGGCACACAAGGGTGCCCGCTTCCAAAATCCAGGCACCCTGAGCTCTGATTTTGCACTGTTGGGGTCACCAGCTGGCACTGATCTTTTTCTCAGCATGGATCACTCTTTGAAGCACCAATATTAGTTGTCATTGTGGCCCATGTTTTTTGCCGCAGTCACGACAAGTGGCAGGAGGGTCGAACCGAGGCTTCTGCTTGTCCGATCATGCCAATTCTTGAGGCAAAGTCCCTCTCTTGGCACTGAGCTTTGCTTGCAGGGAGAGGAGTTACCTGCATGCACAGCCTGCATGCTGTTTGTGACCACCCCTGTTCCAGGACCACCGTGTCTATTGGGAACAAGCGGCATGAAGACTAATGCCCCTGTTCTGTGTCACCGATGCCTCCTTCCTGACCTGCGAGGGTCCAACCATGCCATAGTGCAGAGGCACATATACAGCAAGGGGGAAAGCACTAGAGAGGAGGAGGTTGCGCGTCTGCAGGTACAAGACACCGTGGAGGAATGGCTCTTGTAACAGGAGTCCCTCTGCCTGGCCTGATGCTCTGCAGGGAGTTTCCCTGGCTGAGTCCGCAGGGATTTCTGCAGTGTGAAAGGAGACTGGGTCTTGGGAGGGGGAAGAGACTGGATGCTTCTGCTGCTACAAGGGGACTTGCCAGCCTCTGCGGGGAGAGGATGGGCACGCGGGGATGCAGG
Organism: Alligator sinensis; assembly: GCF_000455745.1. NCBI lineage: Eukaryota > Metazoa > Chordata > Crocodylia > Alligatoridae > Alligator > Alligator sinensis. The sequence goes on from NW_005842103.1 coordinate 2,157,908, forward strand.
CTGGAGCGGAGCAGAGCGTGCAGAGCAGAGAGCAGCTGGTCCGCTGGAGTGTGCAACGTTATCCTTGTTGGGAAGAGACGGTGCAGACGTGCCTGAAATGAAATCTTCAGCTCGCTGGCAGGGTCGGGGTGCAGGGAGCGAGTGCAGCGACGCAGTCGTGGGCTCAGGCTTCCTCCCCGGGAATGCTTAATTGCATACGAGCTCAGGCCTTTCGGCTGTCAGCCTGCATTGCGCAGAGCTGTGGAGGGAGGGAGCTGGAGCCCACCCTGCCTTATTCTGGAAACCCTCCTGGCTCGGGTCCTGCGTGGGGCTGCTGCCTCTCCTTTGCTTTCCCTGAGCTTGCAGGCTGTGCTGAGGGCTACGCAGGAGAGTGACAAAGCAGCAGGAGAGGGGTTGCTGCAGAGGTACCAGCCTGCACTGGTGTGGATGGACGTACCCGTCGGCAACCGGGTCACCCCAGCAGCGTGGATGCACCTCTGGTGGGGACAGGGAGGTTCAGCTCATCCCCAGGGCACGGGGGGCAGGCGATAACATCTCCCCACACAGTGCACGTGCCAGGTTTTGCCTGGCTGAGTGCTTCTGACACCGTCTGGCTCCTTATTTAGAACAGAAAACGCGAGGAGGAGAGGAGAGCACGCTGCGCTGGGAAGGGGGGACACAATCCTGAATGCAGAGCCAGGTCAGCCTCTGTGCTGACTCTAGCCACGAAATGCAGCCGTGGCCTGCAGCGGGGCAGGGTGAGGGTCTTGCAAGGCCGTTGTGGAAGAAAGGGAGCTTGCAACCCGCAGCCCCCGTGGCAGCAGCGCGCTCGGAGCTGCCTAAGCACGCGCTTGGTTCGTTTCCAGCTCGTCGCTGCTCCGTGGGACATATGGCTTGGCAGGTAGCCCCAAGGCTTCCAGATCGGCCGAGCTGTCTGTCAGCTGCGGATCTGGCGCTTCAGTGGGACGAGAGCGGAGGCTGCATTGCATCAACGTCTGAGGTTAGCAAAGCGGAGCCTAAGAATAACCACCGTGACTCGGCACTCGTTCCATCAGTGCCCGTCTCCCATCTCCCTTTTGCACATTGAAATGCAGCGCTGGGTTTTCCACAAAGGCTCAGAGAGAGAGAGAGGGGGGCTGCTGGGCACGTGGGAAAGTCTGGCTCCGACATCAACTTCATTTGACGGAGCGTGGGGGGATGAAGGCCGAAAAGCCACGTCCCAGGCTAGAGCCCACAAGGCCACCTGCCCGACAGGAACGGCGAAGAGATGCTGTGCTTGGGGTCAAACGCAAAAGGCAGGTTTGCTCCACGAGATGAACTCCCCCCCGGCAAATGTTTTGTTTCGTGGTTTGGGGTCTTGCATTTAGCCCACGCAGGGTCGACCACTTGTGGGCTTTTGCATTTAACCCACTCAGTGTCGCTCACTTGCTAAACGGAAACGTGGTTTTGAAGCGACAAAAATGCCGACGTTTCATTTTGAACATCCAGAGGTGAGAGGCCGGCTCTGTTCCCAGACACTGAACATTGCGTTCCTGGCTGGCGAGTCCCTGAACTCCTCCCAAATTCACCAAACGGCAAACACGTGGCAGGGGCTCTTTTTGGAGAAGCTCTTCCCTGGAAACATCAGCCAGGGCCAGAGATGAGACCAGACCAGACCTGACCCTCCCAGGCTGCAGAAGCCAACGCACAAGCGCTTGCAGGCCGTTCAGAGCCGCCTGCAATGCCCTTGCCCAGCTGAGCTGGATCACAGCAGCATCTCCGTGCCCCCCCAGGAGAGACATAACCCCTCCAGCTGAGCTCCTGCCCCTGTTTTCCCCGGTCCCTTCGTATCCAGCGTGCAGGATGAGCAGAGCTAACAGCCACGCAAGGAGCAAAAGCCTCGTGGGACTGGTGCTAAAGGATCCTCCGGCCGTGTCCGTGGTCTCTCCGAGCCACTGGGTTTTCGGGGGAGAGCAGCCCCCGTGTGAACAGCCCGGGCACCGCCTGAGCGCCTCGACCAGCCCAGCCTGGCGCAGTCTCCCCCTTTCTCCCCAGCTTCTGAGTCACGCTCCTCTCCAGGACAGGCCTCGCTGGCAGCAGGCGCGTGTGATTCATGATCTCAGATTGTGATCCAGGGACAGGGTCGCTGCCAGCAGCGGTAACCAAGAAGGAGGGAGGGCCGAGCCGCGGAGTCGAGTCACCGAGCCGGGCTGGGGCTGCCATCGGACCCGGAGCCAGCAGCCAGCCGTGCAGCCCCGGCGCTTGGCATGGGTAAAACCCTGCTGTGCCGGCTGCCAGGAGGCGAAGCAATGGGGATTAGCTGGGGAGGGCTGGTTTTTAGTCACCTCTCTCCTTGCCTTTTCCAGCTCCCGGGCATGCTGGGCGACGAGGAGGGGTCAGGCACATGCAGAGAGCGTCCCCTTGGAAAGCATGGAGAGATCAGCAAAAGACCCTTGCTCGCGCCCAGCTGCACTGACCCCTGCACTGGGGGTGGGAAGCGCGGGATGTGATGGTGTGAGAGTCTCAGCTGCTGGCCCTGGGCACAACGCAGGGCTGCGGCGGCGGGGGGGCTCAGTCCAGATGTTCTCATGGTCAGATGCACGCGCCTGCACTCCTGTCCTTTGCTGGCGGGGGGCTCAGTCCAGATGTTCTCATGGTGCAGATGCACGCGCCTGCACTCCTGTCCTTTGCACGCTCGGTCTTCGAGCGACGGGAGATCTTGGAAGGCGACAGCCCAAAGGGGCGGAGACACCCGGACCCGTCCCCTCTTTCCTTGGCCTGCTCAGACCTCCACGTGCCCCTTCTCACCATCCTGGGAGCCCTGCACATGCCGTCATTAAGGGAGACGCCTGCCTGGGTGCCCCCCAGCCCAGGACTAATGCAGCATCAGCCTTGTGCAGCCTGGGCCCGGGCAGGGCTGGGGATCTGGGATGCAAACATCCATCCCCTGCCCAGCTTGGAAAGCCCTCAACAGCCACTCGGATCTCACCTAGATGGGGGAGAGATGAGTGTGGCCCTAGCTCGCACCTAGATGGGGGAGAGATGAGTGTGGCCCTAGCAAGAGGGTGCACGAGGGTCCCACATGCACACGCCAGCTGGTCCATCCACCCCAGGGCTCGGCATTGCCTTCATCCCTACTCTAAACTCCCCCAAACAGCAGGAGCCAGGGGTGGGGAGCAGGAAAGGCCCCTCCAGACCCTGGGTGGTGTTTTCCTCCGGGCTGTGAATGCCTCGGGAAGCCATTTTCTGAGGGATTTTACTGAGCCGGTGGCTTCATGAATGATTAACAGCGAGGGTGAGCAATGACTCACTGCATCGGCCGCTCCCAGCAGAAGCGCGGCAGCCTGCAGCACAGGGGTAGGCAGCTGCCAGGCCTGCTCCGGCTCTTCCGTTTGTCGGGTAACCATGTTGGTGGCACTGAATTATTCACTTCCCCTTGGCAAAAGCTGCTGGGACAACCTGGTCCTTCCCCATTTTCATCCCTGCTGTCTCCATCTGATTTTGGCTGCAACGAGGCGCAGGGCTGCTCATCGTCCTGGCATCGCACGGGGCATGAATTCACCTCTGTGGATGCAGGCGGGGAGGGAGACCCCCGGAGACCTCGGGACAGGGCTGTGCCATGGAGGCAGTCCCTGCACACTCCAGCCATCAGGCTCTGCAGGCTCCGGAGAAGTGACCATCACGGCCCATCTGTTGAAGCCGTCTCGGCCACGCGGTCCCTCCTCTGTGTCCCCGGAGCTAGGCTGCAAACTAGCTCTTCAGGGCAAATGGTCAACACCTGAGCCGCCCCTCTTGGCACTGGATTTACAACCCAGTCCTCATACCCTGTCCCAGGCTCTTTGCAGGCACCTCTGTTAAAAAGAGGGGCAGTTTTTAGGCAGGGGGAACAACTCCCTGCGCTGGAATCCAACCAGGACGTGGGTGCTCGTGTCCCACCTTGGTGCCAGGAGCCCCGACTCCTGCACTACCCATCACAGGGGCTCGGCTCGCTGGGCCCTGGCACCGTGAGCCAGAAGGGAGAGCGGCACCGCTCCCTGCAGCTCTGGTGCAATGCTCCACGGTCTCCCATTGCTCAGTGCAGATCTACGCCGGCTCAGCTGATGAGAGCCGCAGGGATAGCAGCACGCAGGTGGGCACCTGCCTGCCAGCAGCATGCATTGCCAATGCCCGTCGTTCCCACTTCGGCCAGCGAAGCCTTCTCCTTGTGCACAAAGCCTCGTCTGGGATGATGCAGTTGGGGCTGGTCCTGCTTTGAGCAAGGGTTGAACTAGATGTGACCTCCTGAGGTCCCTTCCAACCCAAATTTTCTATGATTGACGTCCCCTTCCCAGGGTCCCAGTGCTCGGCCCCAGACAGACTGACCCAGAGGCAGCAGCAGGGATGAGGCCAGGAGGGTGTGCGTGCATGGTGAGCTCCGGGGTCACTGCTTGCCGGGCTCCACGTGAGCAGTTGATCAGGTCGGGGCTGGCTGAAGGACCCAGGGAATGGGCACTGCTGCTTGCCCTCCCACGCCCTGCTGAGTTCAGCATCAAAGGGAAGAGGGGACCGAACGCAAGAGGCTCCGGCCAAACCCTGCGAGGCCTAACTAAAGCGGGGTGCAAATGCACTACTACACCCCCTCTGCGTCTGCCCTGCTCAGAGGGGTTCAGGCCCCCTGAGAGCTGTGGGCCATCTCTGCACTGCCCCCCAGCAGCCTTGGGGTCCCCCCATCCTCTCTGCAAAAGGGGAGCCCCCACAGCTGCTCTCCTGTGCACCCCAGAGCCGTGGCTGGGGCATCCCTAGGACCGCTTCATCCCCCGCTGACAGTAGCATGCAGAGCGGGGGCAGAAAGGCAGGGCAGGCATCAATACGGGGCGCAGGGTGGGCTGGCCATGCAACCCCCAGGCTCCCTGGAGAAGAAAGCAGACTGGGTTCACCCTCAGCATCCCATGGGAAGAGCAAAAAGGCAGGAGCAAAACTCCCCCTGCGTCCTGCAGCTTGGGAGAGGGAGCGAGGTGCTGCTGGGGACGTGCCCAGCCCGGGTCCCACGGCACACATGGCAGCAGCTGGACGAGGGAGGGGAGAGGGTGCTGGTAGGAGCGACCCAAGGACCGGGCTGCGATGCAGCGGCTCACCTCTCCAGGGCCAGAGCTCCAGACCAGACCCACCTCGGCAGCTTCAAGGGGGCAGAGGAACAGGTTTCAGCAGGGCTGTCGCTGTCCGAACAATGCTTCCTTGGTCAGGAGGGTCCCAGGAGGCCTGGAAAACAGAGATCCCAGGCCAGGTGCCAGGAAAAATGATCAGGAGACAAAGCTTTGGGAGACAGCTTGTGGCTTGTGGCCAGCTAGCCTAGGGCGGGACATCCCAGGGCATCCTTAGGGGTTGTGGGGCAGGTAAGGACTCCCGTCCGAGGCTTTAAACATCCTCCCAGGAGCCTGCAATTGGACACGGCCCACCCCGCGGCACGGCTGGGGCGCAAATGGCAGCCTTGAGCCAATCTCTGCTCCAAGCCAGGGCTCTGCCCTTGATACCCAGCCCGAGCCTGGCATCATGCCTCCGTGCTGGTGCCGAGCCCTGCTAAGCGAGAGCAAGGTGGATGATGAAGCCGGGCTCTGGGGATGGCACCGGCTATGGGAAAGGCAGCAGATAATATTGAGGAGCTGATGATTTACATGCTCAGTGGAGCAAGGCAGAGACACCTCTGCAGAGCCTCGAGACCGCCACATGCAGCACGGAGCCTGGCTGCTGCAGCAGCCAAGGCAATGGTCTCCTCAGCCCCCAGCTACCATGGGCATTACTGGCAAGGCAGGATGTTGGGCCAGGTGTGTGGGAAGAGAAAAAGTGGCCTATTTACCCAGCACGCAGGCCGCAGCAAACGGCTCCTGGACCGCAGAGGCCTGTTCACACATGGAGCGAGCCTTGGAAAATAGAGCTCTCTTGGACTTCCCAGCAAAGCTTCACCTGGCCTGATGGATGCTAAGATGTTTGAACCATGGGTGTGGGAGACCCAGGGCGGTGTCTTTGCTCCTGCTTTTTTCCCTTGGAGTCCAGGGCAGATGTGCATCAGCTAGGACCTTTCCAGCCAGGTTCATTTGCAATTGCCCTCCTGCTTCCAAAAAATGCTTCTTCCAGCTCCACCCCACCGACAAGCGTGGCCTCTGTATCAGGTGCATTAAGAAAGGCGCGGCAGGCTAGTGTTTCTCCCCACGCCCAGCAAACAGGCTGGCCTCGCTCCCCACCTCCGAGCCATGGGCCTGCCCTGCTGTCCACGTGGGGTCAAAACCTTTGTGTCAGGGGCAGAGATCCGTGGGAGGATTTTGCCAATTAAAACACGGGCCCTGCGTTCACTCCCGCGGCCCTACCTGCCCTCTCGGAGAGGCTGCGGCTGCTCCAGCTAGCACATACCAGGTCCCTTGACTTCTGGCTTGGGAAACGTGAGAGATTTTTAGTTCTGTCACCAGATTAGTCGAGAGTCATTTATAGCCCAACTCATAAGTGGCCTGACACACAAAGGGAGCCAATTAACCTCCAGGAGTCAGCTGGTAAGAGGCCGAGGTAGAGAGAAAGTTATGCGATTTCTCTTGTGCCTGGCTGCCACTGTTCGTGCAGGCAGTGGCTCATTAGCTGAGAGATGAAAGAGGAATGGGAACATGTTTCCCTTGGCATGGGGGCAGCACTCCCTTTGCTGCTGGCGTGCTCGAGCAGCTGCCCTCGTGGCTAACTGCAAGCCGGCCGGCGTCAGGGGCTCATCTACGTGGGCTCTGAGCAGCACGTCCCACCGATTGCTCCTGCATCCCATGCAGCAAAGCAACAAGGAGGCAGGGGAGCTGCACATGCATTTTGGGGCATCTCTTACCACATGTCTGCCACCCATTGCCCAACAGGACTCTCGACACCAGTCAGATGTGTCCCCCGTGCCCGCCGCTGAGGGCATCTCTCTCATCCCCTATCCTATATATGCCAAGTGGCATTTTACTCCGTGCCCCTTCTCCAGGGGCTGAGCTGGGATGCGGGCCAGCCTGCTGCATCCTGCGTGGGTGCCTATGTAGCGCAGATGCACCATATCCCAGCAATCGGCCTGACTGGCAACACGCTCAGCTGCATAAGCATCAAGTGCAGGAGTGCTGGCTGTCCCCCGCCGCCTGCGGCATTGCAGGACTCGTGAAACCCACTGGTGACAGCCCCTCAGCTGGGTTGAATGGGCATGAAGTCAACCGTCCAGTGGTGGATCCGGCCCTGGGAGAGCAGAGCAAATCCCAGTGGGCGTTTCACCCAAGCAGTGCTACTCACTTATTGAGGTGACACGACTCCCCGGCTGCGGCTCCCTTCCCTTGGTGCTAAGATGCCCCTTGCTGGGAGGTCAACAGGAAATGGGATGTATTGTTCCCAGCGGCAGGTTTAAGGATACTCCTTGCCCCTTTCCCTTCTGGCTGGTTTTGCAGATATTGAGTCTCGTCCCACTTGAAGCCTGTGGCTCGTGGGTGGAGGGTTATCAAGCTGACCAAAGCCGATCGCTGCTCATGGCAAGATGATTTCTGCAGGGTCCAGCTCATGGGTGTGAAGCTTCTGAGATGCTTTTCATCCCAGCAAGATCTAAAGGGATGTGGGGGAAGCTCGAGTTTGCCAGGATCTGTCCTCATCCAGGTCCCCAGCTGGGCTGGGCTTGGTTTGCATAGCAGCATTGATTATCATCGGCAGTCCCTCACAGTCCAGGATGATTGTCTCCCGCGATTGTCTTATCTGGAGATGGCTGATGAGGCTGATCCGGGATCGACAGACTGCTGCAGCTCAGGCACGTGTTTCCACGCGGGGTGGGCAGCTCTGGGTTTTTGACCTGGTCTGCGATGCACTGCTTCTGCGGCTCCTGCTTTTCTGTTGTCATCGTGAGGTTTCAAAGCGCTCTCGCTCCATTTGGGGCAGTCCCAGATGATAGTCGCATTGCATTTTTTTCCAGTTGGCCTTGAGGACATCCTGGAAGTGCTTTCTCTGCCCTCTTGTGCGTGCGCCTCGACTGAGCTGGGAGAATAAAACATGCTTTGGGAGTCTGGAGCCAGACATCTGCATGATGTGGCCGGCCCAGCGAAGTTGATGTTGGATGATCAGTGCCTTGCTGCTTGTGGCGTTTGCTTGCAAGAGGACGCTACCCTCGGTGCAGCATTGACATCGGCTGTTCCAGCAGTGCAGGCAATAGGGGAAATGGGATGCTGAGTTTCCGCCAGGGAGGGGAAAGCCATTTGCACAGTCACATTTGTCACACTTCCCGACTGTGCCAAGCTAAGACTTTCCTGAGCTGACAGCAGTGTTGTTGCTCAGCTCCCATTTCAGCCCCGATGCTAGCAGCAGGGAAGAGCCCCAGGGCTTGTCTGCTGTTAAAACTACCTAGCACATGTGCACAAGGGGTTGCAGTAAGGCAGGGGGAAGGAGCTAAAAGTTCACAAGTTTCTGTGGCTCCCTTGCTACCGGTCCAGATCCACATCAGTCTGGATAAAAGGTGTGGGAAACATCTCGGAGCAGCTGAAAAATCTCCCTCCCTCCTGAAGACAGGGGCAGGACAAGTGCTAACCCTCAGCCTGCCTTGTCCAAAACGTGCCTGGGGCTCATTCCAGCCCCCCCAGTTGATGTGCAACTTAGACATGTACAGCTTGGTACTCCGTCTCCCTTAAACCAGGAGCTTGGACAGAGGGTTCAGGTGCATGGAGTGAGATCTGATTTGCACTTTTTTCCCCGACCTTCGGGGCTGAATCCATCTCAGCACCTCTCCCTGGAGTCCAAGGGTGTTCCTAGGATGGAAGCGGTGGTCTCCATCCAGCTGTGGACAGATGTTCAGATCACGACAGCCACCCCAACCGTTACACCCCCTGCCACCCCTCCATTTTCACTTTGCATCCAAGCAGCCAACAAGGGTTGAATGTGCATCGGCGCTGAGCAACTTTCTCACTCTTTAAGATTACCAGCAGCGACTTCAGGGGCACTGGCAAGAAATCCCCAGATGGAGATGGCTGGACAAGGCTGGAGGTTAAGGGAGTGGGTCGCTGCCCGAGCGTCACCTGTGTTTTGGAGAGCAAGAGAAGTTCAGCAGCATCCATCCAGGACCATGCGCTAGTTCAAGGACAATTCTGGACGACACGGAAAAGGCCTGTGTTACTACCCCGCGCCATTCACGGGCTAAGGGATAAATTAATACACACATTCTTGTGCTACAAAAGGTGCAGTCATTTGAATCAAAATCAATTTATTCTTCATGGTTATCTTCCAATGCATAGTACTGATCGTCTCCCCAGTTACATCAGAAATTGGGTCAGAAAGAAACCAAGAAAAAAAAAAATACAAAACCAAACATAATACACTATGTGTCTCAGAAGGTCTAAGGCACAAGAGAATCCAGCAGGCAGCGTCTGGAAAGCTTTAATTTTATTTGTCTAAAATACAAACGTCCTTCTCGTGTTAGTAACTTCAATATGATAGGCCTGATGCACCCAAGAAAAAGGATGCAATAGCTACAGAATTCAAAATACTGAAGGTATTTTTCTGGAAAGAAATTTATTCTGTTGTTCTACGCATTAGATATAACATTGAATCAAATTTCAGTTCATCGTAATTTCTTTACATCAGAGCCTTTAAAGATTGGGACTAATAAACTGGTACTTGAAAAGTCTTTAAAGGACACTCCTATGAATGTGTAGATAGGGTCCATAAAAAACATAACCAAGAATTTTATACACTTTATTAAAAGATCAAAAAATAAACAATAACAATATAGAAGTAACATACTAAAATGAGTAGCATTATGCACAGGTCTAAAGCACATACAAGCACTACAGCAATATAATGTGGCAAAAAGAAAAATAAATTCAAAGCGTACACCCTGTTGGTAGCAGTTGAGGGAATGAACTCTTGTGTTTTGGAGCTAAATTTTGCATTCGCCTAAGTCTGCCTGGATCTGTTGATGATATTTTAATTTGTTACAACTCCACAGGGTTAACGGTGTTGTTGGTTTTTGACATCTAAAACTACTTCATGAAATTAAGTTGATATCTGTCTAGTATTTCCCTTATTTTATGTTTTACCAGAAATGTCTATGAAAATAAGAATGTGCTTCCAATATCTACTTTACACAGTATAGTAATATTAATGTTTTATTTATTTAAATTAAAAATTGTCAATTGACGAGAACGTTCTCTTCTCGATTTTAGTGATTGCCTAAAATACATTTCTCTATTTATTACAAAACTGGTGATCTATTGTCAGGCGGTATAAAGAATGGGTTTGGGGGGGCGGGGGAAGGTTGCTTGTTCTGTTTTCATGATTTAAAATGATGTTAAAAAAAAAAAAAAGCTAATTCAAAAAAAAAAAAAAAAAATCCCATCATCCAATCAAAGAATGGTCTTGTCATCCCCTCATCTGCTAGGATACAAAAGCCATGGCAACAAAATCATTTGGCTTCCACCACTATCAAATAGCATCTGTGTACAGTAATAAAGAACTGGAACCTTGTAATTCTGTGTCAGGTAATTCTCTCTGTTGTGTGTTTGGAAAAAATAACTTAGTTTTATTTAATAGTTGCGTTATTTTTGCATGTTTAAGTATCTCATTGGAGAGGCATATACAGTTTCTTTTTTGATGATGGAGAGTGTGACAGTAAAGATCACTAGCAAAGATTTCAGCGGTGTTGGTCGTGACGCCGGGGCCTGCTCTCATCCTAACGGAAAAGAGCTTCCCCGGCTGCGATTCACTTCAGATAGTGCAAAATATCTTCCTTTAACCATCCCACAAATGAGAAGGAGCTCAGTCGTACAAACACCAAGCAGAGCCCCCAGGGGCACGCACTTCTGCAATGGAAAGCATGACCCAGGCGACGACCATGCCCACCAAAGAGCCAGTCTCTCCCAAATGTTTTATCCCGGTGGGATAAATCCAGCCCTTAGTTATACCCATGCCAGCCTAGCGCGGCTCTGAGCCCCGAGCCCGCCAAACCACGGGGGCACCTCACCTGCTTAGGGCTGGGCAGGTGCACGAGTCGCTTGGTGCACGGGGGTTGCACGAGGGCACCAGCTGGCCCGGTGACTCTCCGGCGGCAATGAGAGCCTTGAAGGCTGATGTGGCATTTCTTAGTCAGGTGAAGACCCCATCACTGCACCCCCAGGAGGGAAGGTGCTTGTGGGGCAGAGGTGGAGAGGGGGAGATATAAAAACTAATCAGGCATTGCCATGTGGCAGCGCTGACCGGAGACGTTCGGGCTCAACGGGACCCAGCCATCTCATTTTGTGATTGGTGCTGCTCCTTGAAATGCTTTTTGGGGGGTTGATTTAGTCAGGTCTAATTAAAAACAGATGCCCTCCCACTGACCCAATGGGCAGAGGTCTCTCAGCAAGGAGAGGCCGAAGCACGTGCATTCGGGTACCGTGCCCAGCCCCGAGAAGGGAACAAGCAGGACGACACCAGGGAGAGGCACCAAGACATTCCCCTCTGCTTGGCCCAGCCACCGATGGCAGAAAAACGACATGTCCAAGCAGAAGCCTTCTACTGACAACTGACTGCTTGACCTGGAAAACGATGCATTTGCCGTTTGCCCAGGTGGTGCGAGGCTTTGCTTTGAGCTCTTACCAGCCGGCTGAGCTGGGAGTGGGGTCCTGCTATGCTGACAGCCTGCTCCCCACCCCAGAGACATCAAGGGGAGCTTCGGTGCAGGGTCCCATTCACGGATACCTGCCGAGCCATCGGATTTCTGCATGCTCGGCCTTGATTAAGAATAATAGGGATGGAAAATAGCAACCCGATCGGCAGGCAGTTGGCAACCTCTGCCCAGCCTCTTGGACACTGCCCCTCGCTGCTGCTGCCCTGCTGTTCTGCAAGCACAGGTGAAGAGAGGAGTGGGAGTGCACTCCTTCAAGGGACAAGACTCCCTGGCATGTAGCCATGCCCAGCTGTACTGGGTTTTGATGGTGGCAATGACCAAAAGAGATTGGGGAGGAGAGATGGGGCGGGTGGTTTGGCACACCAAAGAACCCGTGCGCATGCAAGTGCAAGGGGAGAAGAGTGGGATATAGAAAAGCCTCGTTCCCAGGACCCCCCTCGCCCACCTCTATGAGAGTCCATCACTCGCACTCATCTGGACCCTGCACAGACGGATACCCAGACCGAGCCCCGAGGGGTCGGTCCCGCCGGGAACCTGCTGCAGCGGCTGGGCTCTGAAGTGATTAGAGAAGATTTCTTGTGCGCTCTCCAACTACCTTTCCCCCCACGGAGGCAGCTGAGAAGATGATGCTGAGCTGCCGTCCATGAGGACAGCACAGGGCATCGGCTCAGCCAAGGACCAGGGGGACATTTTGCAAGAGCAGAGCTGCCCTGGGGCTCAGGAGCACGTCTGGGGACTTCCCCAGCCTCTCCTTGAAGCCCTGTCAAAAGGCAACGGGCCAACAGCAGGGCAGCAGCCAGCGTCCGTGGTCCTGCATTCAAACCCGGCAGGCAAACGGTGACCCGTCCACCCCCGAGCTGGCCTAGCCGGACTCCCGTCAGCACAACAGGACCCTTCCCCGCGATCAGCGTCTCCTGCTCGTTAGCACAAACGCCAAGGCAGTTCCAGCAGCAGGAAGCGAATGACCCGGCGCCGTCTCAGCACTCACCTTGCCGCGACCCACCGGCTCTCTCTCCGATTTCACACGCTGCGTGGATACAAGCACAGCAACTGGCTGCCCTTCGGTTTCCCACTCATTAAAACACTTCCTGGGATCATACCCACCTACGGCAGCTAAAAACTGCACGGGCCAGAAACGGGACTAAGTGCTAGCAGCAACATACAGCCGCGGCCGCTTCAGGGAGGACGCGCGCGCTTATCAAAGGCATGATCTGGAGCGCGTTTGAGAACGTAAGCTGATACCAAAGCAATTAAAATCTTTGCTAGTGACCTTACTCATTAATTAAGTACTGTTTCCCATTTTCTGTGCTGCAGGTTGAAGCTGACCTGTTATCAGTCTGCTGTATAGTAAGCTATGGCAAACTACAAAGCTTTTACAACAGCAAAGCAACATCATGCTTTCAGATAAGTTTTATAGCAAAAAACTCCTCCTTTTTCAAAGCCTTAGTAATACCTATCTCTTTTACAAACTTTTCCTGTATTATTACAGACTTTTTATATTCAAAATAAGTTCCAAGGATTTCTTTCGTGGACTATGTACATAAGTGCAAAAAAGGTGTGTCTCACACATTCGTACACTAACTGAATCAGTTTAACTGCAGCATATTTGTATCTTCAACACTGTTACGGGGTCATTCCACAATATTTTTCTTATGTACAGTTTTTGCTAATATAAATTAGTATTAAAATATCCATATGTTATTATTTAGCCCTGATTTTAACATAATCATGTGAGCATTCGATTTCAGGAAAAAAAAAAAAAATTGCAGGCAGAGCTACAGTACTTAACCCGGTTAATTTTGAATACACACAATGCTAATAACCATGAAATGAAATAAAGACCAGTTAATATATTGTAAATGCAGGCTGTTTTGTTTCAAAAGCTAAAATACTGTGGAATAACCCTAGCCACACAACAATTTCTACAAGCTATAAAACCTGACTCTAAATCCATGTGTTGTAAACTTCTTGACTGAAAAAGTGACATAAAGACACAAATTCAGCTTTCACATGGGACTTTGGGATTTTAAAAATATTCAATCATATCTTTATCTGACAGTATCGAACTGTACCTTTAACAAGCTCATACTGTTACACATCACTTTTAATTTACATGTGAAAATTTCACAAATAATGTATACAAAGGTAGCCATGTTGTAGTTTTGTTGCCATAGCAACAACAACTTAATATAATTAGTTAACAATGAATCTATCATTGTAGGAGTTACATACAAAGTTAATTTTGTTCTTAAACTGTAAACTATACAAACTAGTTATGGACTGTATTCTATACCTTATCATGCTTCAGTGTTGGTTTAGAATATAACTAAATGGGTTGAATACATGTATTAAAAATCTTAATCTTTCTCTAACTCTCCTTCAAAATTAAATTCATTAGTTACTAAAGATATCAAAAAAAGCAATAATGAAAACCTTAAAAACTAATGGTAAAGAAATGAAAATCGATGACATGAATTAACGCGTTGATGCCTTTCGAACAATGTGTCGGAACTATATTTACATTTGCATCAGGCTATCAACTAATTTGTTTTTTAAAGTTATTACAGTCTTTAACATACAGTATATACTCTAAGGCCTTCACCAGGCACGTGGTAAAATCAGGTCAATAGCAAACTAAATCCATTCAACAGGAATGGGAAATTAGATTTTCCTCATAAATTTCACCTTTTTTTTTTTTGTCTTTTTTTTTTCCTCAATCTTCGTGTGTGTGAAATGTACAAGGGATAAAAAAACATGAGGACTCCAGTTTCTCAATCATTCTGTGTACTCGCACGTCCTACAGCCTGTGCTACTGCGGCGCGGAGGAATACGGGAGGGTGGCACCACGCTCGCCGCCTCCGTCTGACCGGGTGCAACCGGCAACAGTCACGTATTCCCGGGCGTTGCTCTGTTAACGTTTGTGCAGTGGAAGTCATTTTCACTGGACTCTACCTGGCGTCCTTGCAGCGGGCCGTCTGTCGAGAGCACCCCGCTACGGGAAGGGAGAGCGTCCCGCCAGCCACCGACGGAGCGCGAAGTTCCCGTTTCTGCGGAGCGCCGACTCGGCCAGGCCGCGCCGTCCGTTCGTGAACACCCCGAGCGCAGCGCGACACGACACTTATGGCAAAGAGAAAAGTGCTTCAGAGCGTTCAGGAAGGGAGCGGAGCCGGCGGCTGGGAGGTAACGATTTCTATCGCATCTATCGCCGATGCAAAAATACAAAGTCAAAAATCATCAGCTAGAAATCTCCAACTCAAAAACATGGTTGATTGTGAAATCATGTTTCCAATTACTAAAAACACTATACTTAACAAAATCTTAATCTTAATAGTTTTATGAATCCATTTTATTTTAAATCCCTCTTTTATTGTCTGCTTATGTTACAGTTTAGTAGTAGTATTTTTTTTTCTTCTTATTGAAACTACTAACAACTTTTTTTTTTTTTTTTTTTGAAAATGATCCATCTCAGCTTTCATTTTCCCTCTGCATGACCCGTTTTATCCAAGTTTCAGCATTTCTTGCATATTGTTTGCATAAGGCTGAGAGAAATGGACAAAGAGAAATAACTTTGGATAAATAAAAAATATAGGTTCATGGAAAGTGGGAAGCTTATAAAAATGTCACTAAAATAATATTGATTTAAACAAACTTACATACATCTCTTGTCAAATAAAGGATGAAATCCATGCTTTCATGACATTTATTTAGAGTCACTAACGAGCTTGGTGACTTTGTAATAGAATGCATCTATTTAGGAAATTTATAGTCTGGCGACTGGTTTTCTTTCTTGAACAAAGAAAATTAGATCAAGTCATTGCACAACTAGTTTAAATAGTGCTACCTCAAAATGGCATTTTTGCCGAGATTGTTTTGAATTTGGTGAAGTTTTAGTGCTTCAAGCTTTTCTTTCCTTAAACTCATTTACAAATGAACTCTAAATTTGCCAGCAATATAAAAACTGTTGTGGCACCTAATATAACTACCCTGAACATCCCTCATTGGACCTCTTTACTAAAAAATAATCCTTAAATGTTTTTTTTTTTTCTTTTCAGTGCTTTAAATGTGACGTGAAAACAGCTGTATTCTAGGTTTACATTCTATGTACATCTATGCCAGATGTTTAAGTAGTTAAATAAAATAGGAGGTTACATCAAAGTGTCAAGATATACAAAAATCCATTTAGCACTGAAAAAGTTCCAACCTCCTTTAACTCATAAAGCCATTCAAGCTTGAACGCATCCTTCCTGGCTTCAGAAGATCAGGTCTGTTCTTTGTTGAGGCACTGGCACATGTTGTGCAAAACCCATTTTGATACACAAATAATTTCAAACAGGAAGTACTCAAATCCACTTTTTCCACTAACAATGTTATGATTCTGGGAAACAGAAACTCGGTGGTTAAAAAGAACAGGTACGCCGTGGCCAAAAGACACAGGAGTGGCTTATTTCAGGCAATATTGTGTATGCTTCGAATGCTTCAATACATACGGACACGAGCAAATGTCAACACATGAGGTTTAGCGGCTACTGTCCTCTGTCCCTCAAACCCCCCGATCCCGAACCCGGTGCTGCACGTGGGGAGCTGCCGTGGACTCGGGACCCGACCGCTGGGCTCTGCACAGCCCTGGGGTGATAAGGAGCCCGTCAGGCTCCCCACGTCCCAGCTGGAAGGCCACGCAGACGGTGGCCTGCACAGAGGCACGTCAGCTGTCCCTAACACGCACCTGCCCCGGGCCTCCTTCCTCGTTCACGTTTGCAAATGCCTACCGAGGGGACAGGGACGGGGCGGGGGAAAGTCCACGACACGGATGGCAGGTGTCAAGACGAGGATACAAGGCAGCTGTCAGCTCCTATAATGCTCTTGGACTGCCAGGGGAGTGCAGGGGGGACGGTCTGCAGGCTCAGGATGGTGAAAGCCCGATCCTGGGATCTCTCAGCTCTGCTCCCCTCGGTGGAGCATGCCGGGGTGACTTTCTGCCCAGCCTTTACCCTCCCAAAATAAGGGCAGGCTGCATCGTCCTCCAAGGGGAAGCCCGAGCTCTGGCCTGCAGCATCCAACATCTTAGAAAGCCAACTCACAACTCTCATCCTAAGCTTGGCATGATCACAGCAAGGTTATCACTGTCCTGGGACCTCCCTCATCCCATCTCACTGTCCAGGATCACCCGTTCTTTCTACTCGCCTCTCCTGGCCTTCCCTTAACCATTCTCCTCTCTGTCCTTGCTGCTTCCACGTTTCAGCTGATTCAGGCCAAGTCCATCTCTGGTGTCCCTCCACCGAGGTTGGTGAAGCTGTGCTAGAGATGAATTCAGCTCTCGTCTCCCCCGTAGCCAAGCCACCACCTTTTCCTAGCAGTACGGGGAGTCGGCAACTCAGCAGCATGACGGCCCGTGCGGTGCAGACGGTGGGGTAGGAAATCAGTAATTTTGCTCAGTTCAATGGGGAACGGGGGTATTGGCAATTAGCCCTTGCTGTGTGACCACTGTCGGTCTTGATCAAGCAGAGTGGTCATCTGCTGATCCAGGGAAGGATATATTTTGGGAGGGGTTGGAAAATCTGGGCATGGTGAGCTGATAGGTTTGCATTTTCCTTTTTTTCTTCTTCTTTGCAGGTCTGTTTTAACGGTCCAGAGCTCTTGGGAAACATCCCTGCCTCAAGGACACGTTACCGGCACATGCCGATGGAAAGCCGCGGAAAAACTGCCCAAAATTCAGGGTGGGGATTTTGCAATGCAGTTTTGCACGCTGCCGTTTGTGGTCTCGCCTTCCACGGGCAGAGCCGGGGGCTTTTAATTTGCATATCAGAAAATGGACATTTGCCGTGGCCAGCCTGGGCTCACTGCGACGGGGTGGGGTCTGTGGGTGACTCAGGTGTTTGGTCCTTTTGGCTGGGAATGCAACTTCGCGTTTGTCCCGCCGTCTCCCACGTTTGCCCGGGTTTTTGACTGCACCACTGAAGTCGGGAGGAAGATCGTGCGGCACTTGCTGCTGCGGATGGCACTTGGCTGAGCAACAAAACTTCAGGTTTCCTTACTGTCCACAATCTGAGGACATCTCCGCCCCGTAGCTGATACCTAACCGCTATATTGAACGTGTTTTGCTTCCTTTTCTGACCATCAAAGTTTCCTCTTCGGGAAACCAGAATCAGCTCGCTTGACTGGACCCCTGACCTGAGCTAAACCGACAGCTGTCCCTCCATAGTGCCGGAACAGAAAATTTTGGGGACTCTTTCCAAAGGCAAATTTTCACTTGTAAAAGGAGCCGTTTAAAACGAGCCACTTCAGTTGATTTAAAAGCAGCCAAAATATGGAAAAGATCCGAACATTCGTGTGTCGTGTTTTTCAAGCACGTTATTCCTGTTTCCCACTATAACATTTTTAGTTTAAAAAAACCCCATAAAACCTACAGTATATGAAAACTTAAGACGTAACAATAATGAAAAAAATGGTATTGAGTATACTTGATAATGATGTACACTTTAAAACAAATCAATAGACTATGATGTAAACAAAACAGTAAGATAACACTTTAAAAACGAGACAAACATTTATCCATCGATAGTATACAGTAAACCAACAGTCCACTGTGCAGATGCACTTATCATGATGGTAGTCATAAAATGATTAAATGTGTTAAAGTAATGTGTTATAAAAGTCTATTATAATTTTCTACTTGTATATCTCATATAACAGAGCGCTGTTTGTTAATTGTTTCTATAGTGCTTTTTTTTTCTTTTTTTTTTTGACATTCCCATTGATCAGTTTTTGGTTAACATGTAGGCTGCAACAGGCTTACTGTAGAGGTGGTAGAGGACGAAAGGAGGGAAGAGGGGATATATACAGAAAGGCCATGTGCAGTTCCCCACTGAGAAGTCCTAGTACTCCGTAATTTTACTGTTCACAATTTCAACGTGGTCGGCTGGAGGAGGAACAAAAACAAGGAGTGAGAAACTGGAAATCAAAACACGTCATGCTTTTCTGTTCTCTTTATAACTTCCACCGAGCTACGAAGACACGGTGCACACGCGCTTTCTGCCAGCGTGGGGAGGAGAAGACGCAATGTTTTGTTCGCTCGATGCTCTGATTGCAAGTGAAACGGCTAATACTTTGGGCTTTGTGCTTTCAACGGGCTCCAGAAACGCTGACAAAATGATCTGCAGCCGAAGCCTGTGAAAGAGCGAGGGGGCTGACACGAGTCTTGTTTCAGAGATGAGGCGGTCATGGGCTCCATTGTGCAAGCCGTGCTAGTCTCCTACCGAATTTAATGAGCGCTGCGGATGCTTGGCAAATCTGGTTACAAGGGACATACCACAAGCCACGGAGGGAAGTGCGATGGGAGACAACATTAGAGTCAGGCCTGCTTTGAAAATCCCTCCTGGAAAGCTTTGGCCCTACAGCCTTGCGGTGCCTGCCTGACCCGGAGCGTGGGCATACGTCCACCTCGGGAGGAGAAGCCTGTTTAGGTGCATTGGGTGCTTGGGTGAACTATCCTTCACATCCACCTGCACTTCAGGGCAGTGTCACCTCCTTTGCAACGCTGGTGAATCCTACTTATCTAGCCATGCACAGAGCTGCAAGCATTTCAGTGATCCCCTGCACTTCTCTGCTTGTGCACGCTCGGGAGAGCGAGCCTTGCTTATTTGGTATCCAGGTGGTAGCTGCATTGGTCTCGAGGCAAAGGGAATCAAAATTCGTGGACGAGATGATCTCTTATTAGACCGACTAGACATTTGCAAACAAACTCTTGTCTTTCTTTGCAAATATCTAGTTGGTCTAATAAAAGATATCGCCTCTTCCGCGAGTTTTGATGCCTTTTGTTTATGCTTTCCGAGCAGACCAGGAGGCCCTTTTGCTCCCCTCGAGCTGTGAGAGCTTTCCTGAGCAAGGATGGATCAAGAACCTGCTTCAGCCCTTCCCTCAGTACTGCTCAGTACTGCTCAGTACTGATGGCACAAGTCTGGGAACACTGAAAAATGAGCAAAAGGAAGCAAATTAAAAAAAAAAGAGGCATACTGAAAAAAAAAAGAGAACATTCAAGTTAATGCTGAGGATTTTTGAGAAGGAAGTGCAGTTCTCCCTCAATGCAAACGAACTCGCACCAGGTGGGACCTGCCATATTGCACACGTGACTGTGTCGGGTGTTTCAAAACTGCAACGTGCAACATCGTTGCCAAGGCGGAGATCGTGGCCACGAGGCAGGCGCTAACGGGGATGTGCAGACCTGATTAGCGCGCCATCCACATCTAGAGCAGTTTACTTAAATGAGCAGAAATAAGGGGCATGAGTTCACGCCAGCTCTTTAAGAACGGCTTTCCAAATTCATTTCTAGCGCTTAGACAGAAGCATTTCCTTTCATATTTGACCTCAGCAAAATAATAATAAAAAAAAGAATCATATATCGGCACATGAAATAACTTCCATCAGCCCAGTCTGTTGACCCCTTTCCTTTTTAATTAACTGAGCTGTTCTTTAAGTCTCTCAGTGTTATAAGCACAGTGAGGAACTGAAAACCCATTGGGATTTTCTCTCACAAATATCTGCCGGTACATACAAGTTGCAGAAAGTGAGAACAGGAGCTCCGACTGTGAAGCTATATCACGCAAATCCAGACAAAGGCCAGCGTCCTTTGCTACTGCCCGCAGCTTTCAGGCCGAACTTTATAGCGAACAAGAAGATTTATATAACCCCAAGACGGGCCAAGTCCTGGGCTGGGGTAAATCTGCCCAGCTGCACTGAAACCAGGAGAGCAAGGCTGGCTGACAGCACCTGACGATGCACGGTCCTGCTTACCCAAGTAAAGGAATTACGCTCCTAGCAGCAACCCAACACTTACTTACACTTTTTATCTGGCTCCTGCTGGCAAAATACTCTCTCCTGAACAGCACAGACCCCAGAGCATAATTTTGGGGCCGTACTCTGGAATTTGCTAGGTCGTTGGGAACGGTCCAGGTCGAGAGCAGCAGCGGGGAGCGTGGGGGTTTCACACCAGAAAGCAGGTGTTTTAGACGATGCACAAACAGCCGTTTGCCATGAACCCTAGGCGCGGACCTTCCCCCTGCCCCTCGGCCGGCGAAGGGGTAGGTCGAAGCCGCCCATTGAGAAGACAAAGTGCCTTGCTACAAAGACATCAACAGCAGATATCAAAATGGAAAAAAAAACTTACTGTTCTATTGGAAACTTCTACATCTGAGAGACAAACATGCTGCTGCTCAGTTCATCTACTGATAACTGGGATATCTATGGCAAAGAAAACAGATCCCATTAAAACGTTTCCCTGGGAACATTCCAGTCATTCTCTCCTCGGCGCTTGTTTAAGGTTAGTCAACGCACATAATCCCCGGGAAAGCAGGATTTTAGAGGGCGCGGACCATTCCCAGGATCTCTCTCTTTTTACAGGCATAAATAGCAATGCAGTCACATCGTTATTGATGCCCGGCGGTGTACATGGTGATTGTACTTGGGAGTCCAACTCCATAGACTGTAAGGCAGAGAAATGCCCTGTAAATTGCCAGTTGGGAAGAAGGGGTATCCCTTTTGCAAGCCACGCGTAGCCATACAGTAACGCAGCCCCGCAGTGAGTGCTTCACAGTGACCGGTCCATTATTAGCAGGCCCGTTGCACCTGAAACTACAAAAAAGGCTGAGAAGAAGCACAGCAATACCAACTGCAGGTAGCAAAGCATTTGCAACAGGCCAATTTGATCCCAGTCCCCCTTTAGGCAAAATTCCCATTGCTTCCCTTAAAACCTCGTCTCCGCCTGAAGGGTGAAGACTCCAGGACTCGCCCTCTGAAATGATCAGGGTACCGTATGGCCATCGGTGTGCTGTGGAGCAAAGTGATACCCGCTTTTCCTGGGGGTGGCTCTGAACTCGAGCCCAGTGAGGCACTAAATAAAAATGCCGACATTATAATTGGAAAAAGACCCCAGAACATTGCCCAAATCTCTACTCTGGCCTAATACGGAGAAGTTTGTGGTTTATGAAATATCAGGAAGCATTCCTAGAATCAAGATTGCGCGTATACAGTTCAGGACTGGTGTGGAAGCAGCAATCACGGTTTAATACCTAGCAAGCAATGTTTTGGATGGGATCGTACCTAGGCAAACATGCATGAAATCCTTTCAATTCATGGCACTGGCGAAACAGCATCGTCTATACAAACTATAGACACCGAGTACCGGAGGGATGGATGATGCGCTCCTGGTTCAAAGAAGCCTGAACTCTGCCCTCCTTTCCGTTAGGATCCAGTCTTGGTTTTTCCCTTCCGCTTTCCAGGACGTGCCAAAATACCGTGGGAAAGCGCGGTATTTCTGGCCGGGATGGAAAGCAGAACGGCTGCCAATCTGGTACGTCTTTCCGCGCGAGTTTTGCAGCCCCGTTTTGGACGTGAACTCGAACTCCGGATCACCCATCCCCGGGTGACTCGAGCGCCGCCCGGCGCGACGAGCCGATGCCCCCGCACCAATCCCAAAAGTATGCATGCTGCCTTGCTGGCGGCCCGATCCCGGGCAGGGTGGAGTGCCTTGCGGGAGACGCCGAGCGCCCTCCGCCCCTCGAGAAGACGGGGGGAGGCGGAGGGGCTCGGGACCCGGCGCGAGATGCTCCGCGCCCCGCAGGATCCGGCCGGCGTACCGTTTTTCTAGCTCTGCACACGTGAAAGAAAGCTATTGAAAGGGCAAACCTGATTGGCCGTAGCTGTTGCAGCGAAGGGGACGCTGGTGGCAGGTGTTGTTGCTGCAGACACAGTGGTGGGCGTAGCACCGTGCATCATGGGCACTTTCAGTAGGGAACCATGGAAGCGACATACGGGAGGGTGGAGCGTTTATGTAACCATGGCAACATGTGGTGGATTTTTGGGGGCGTGGCAGGTATCACAGCAACAAGCCATGTGACATCGTCATGAAGGAGACACCGGGGCACAGCATGCAATCACAGTGCAAAGCAAGACAGCGTTGGAAAAAAACAAAAAAAGAAAAAAAAAAAAAAGAAAAGAAAAACAAAAACGACCCCCACTGGGTAACGAAGGGGAGAAGCCAATTACAATTGTAATTAAGGAAAAAACTAAAACATTCTCAACACTTAGTACATTTATAAGCAGAACAATGATGTATTAGACTCCGAGGGCCAAATTTCCAAAGGGGGGTGGGGTGGGGTGGGGAGAGGGCAGGGTTTGCTAGCAAAAGCCCACATCAGCGTGCCCCCGTGGGGAGTTAAGACACACAGCCAAGTGCACGGTCTTGGGTGGACCCACATTGGCAAGCGCGCCCGCCCCCCCGGCTTTGAAAGTTTGCCCCCCCAACTCATGACTTCAAAGTACATGGTGCACGTCGGAGCAAATCGCCCGACAAGACATAGCCGTCACGGCATGGCATTACAGCTACGACCCCCACTGGGTAACATGGCTAGCAGCGGCAACATCCCCCCCCCCGGGAAATGCCTTCTCTCGCCTCCTGACAACAAGGGCCTTCTCCTCAGTACAGTACAGAGTTGCTGGCACTGGGCATGCGTAACGGGTCGCCTGACGTACAAATTCACCATGTTTTCTTTTCTGTGCAATGCTAGAGGATTTTGCAAAAACTCCCTCTGGGGTCGGGGAGGCCGGGGGCGGGGGTGCTGGGAATAATAATAGTAATAATCAATTCCAAACGGTGACAATGCAACTAAACAGAACGAGTGCCAGAAACGATCTACGGACAACCGTGACACACAGCAGAGCTCTGTCGTCTTCCCGGCAGACTAGAGACGCTTGGCTTGGATACAAGGCAGCGGTTAGAAAAGGAAGCACTACCAACCCATGCACTTGCATGCCAGGGGACAGCGCTCTGGGAGGGGAAGGGAGGCGTCCCGCTCCTGGGGGCTTTACAAGGAGCATCCCTTGCAAGTGCCTGGGATGAGGAGAAGAGCACGGGAGTCTTCTCCCCCCTCCAGACGCGTTAGCATCAGCAGGAGTTCGAGGGGTTGCAGAACAGAGCCCTCTGCCCCAGCCCTAGCTTGGCCTGGGGATGCTCTGGGGGGCCCAAAGTCCACTCAGAGAAGCATGCAGGAATTAATCTCGAGAGCCACGAGGTCCTGCTCCTGCTCCTAGCTGTTGGCAGCCCCTCTATTCACAAGCAGCGAGCAGGCTCGTGTATAGGACTCGGTGTCATAACCTAGCAGCGTGCCAGTCTCCATCCATTTTAGGATTCCAGCTTTCCGCTTCCCAGTTGCAACTGGTACAGGAGAACTGGAATGCGCTGGTCTAGCTTCCTCTCAGAAGGGAACCCGCCTTTAACCTGCCCCGCTCTGCCCACCTCCTGCAAATGGGGGAACTCGGTGAGGGGTTTCCAGAGCAGCGGCTGCCCCTGCCTAGGGCCTGGCACTCGGGATGTGTGCGGTTACCCACTGTTTTTGTACGCTTGTCCTGAGCCCCTCTTTTCTGCACGGGGTCCAGGCCTGCTGTGCTGCAACCACGGCACGGCTCTTGTTGCCTACAAAGCAGGCAGCTCATTTCCTCCGCAGCAAAGCCAGGTTTTCAGCTGGTGCAACGCAGCCTGGCTCGGTGGCCTGCCAACTCACACCAGCTGAGGGGATGACCCTAAGGATCTCTTATGGTAGGAAAATATGCCTGAAAAGGAGATTAGCCTTTTAAAGGATAAATGATCCTCAGAAGCATGACTAACATCCAGCTTGTAACACGCTGCACGCCTGACATAAAAGAGCCAGGAAGCCTCCCACTGCTCTTCCCTTGTTCTGCGCGACTGAATTGGGTTGCAAAGATCCTTGCGTGCAAGATCTTTGCCTCTGCAACAGAACGGACGGGGTGGGCACTTCTGGCTGGGGCTTGCTCTTGTTAGTCACATAAATCACTGCACTGCACAGAAATTAAAAGGACACAACCATTTGAGCCTTCAAGACACAGCGGATCATCAGTCACACCACTCAGCCACCCGAGTTCTCACGGACGCGCAGCAACTCGCTGTCTCTTTCAAGTTAGGAAAAGTTGAGAAGTTTGTGTAGAAAAACCTACCAACGCTTGCAGTGGGTGTCATGCACAGTACTGACCCTGCACACCATGCAGTGAAGCGTGGAAAGATGAACAAAAGGGATATTTCATTAGTGAAGCTTTAGTGTTAGAAATAACTTTAACTCAAAGCAGGTACTTTCTTTGCAGCATTCATTACCTTGCACATGCAAAACAGATCCTGCATATTCATACATCATTATTTTTACACTGAGATCTAAGGTCACAGCAAACCAAAATAATTCTTGGCTTCTTGGGCAGAGAATATATGTTTCCCTCTCTACCCCCCACCAGCAGCTAATGAGGGGCTCCACTGTGAGGAACAGAGCCGGGTCGGATAATTTGGTATCAAGCAGGCTGATTTCTCTGCGTGGGAGGGGATCTCAGCTCAAGACACGCAAACCGACGGCGTCTGATGCTGCGGTGTCACGACCGCAAGACCTGCGGGTCTGCTTGCCTTCGAACAAACTTTTCAAAAGGAATTTACTCAGGCAGCAGGTGTTGTGGTTTCCAAGTCTCTGCTTGAAGCTGAAAGAGGCAGTTTGGTCTTGAAATAGTCCCAGTCGTGATACGACCTCAGACGGAAGCAGCAGCCTTCCCCAAAGGAGACAACCGTGCGACCGAACTGGGAAAAACTCCTTCTGAAGCAAACGTTTATCTGGCCTGCCCCTGCCCCGAAGGGTGGAGAAGGGTCTTTGCAGCCCCGAGGGAACCTGCATTTCCCAGCCTCACCTTTGGGGCAGAAGAAAACCATCCCGTTTATTTTGGGGTGGGTGGTTAGGTCTGAAGCAAGTGAAGCGGTGCTACAAACATGGGATTTGAGGGTGTGGAGTGGACAAAAGCTGGATTGACAGCTAGTCTGCATCAGATTTTGGTTAGTGCGTCCTCTGCAGAACAGGCATAAGCAGCCAGGCACAGCAAATGGGTTTCGGGATCCTCAGTCCTGGCCGAGGAGAGACGTCTTTAGGGTCCGACCACGCTGACCCCCCAGGAGGGGAAGCATGTCCTTTGGCATCTACCGGAGCCACGCACGCGCCTTCGCTCCGCCTGCGGGACACGAGCAGCGGCCGAATGGGAAGAACATGCCTCGGCGTGCACGGGATAGCTATGCCCTCCTTTGCCAACACCTGTGGGGATGCGCGAGGCGGGGGCTTGGCTCCTGGATGACGGGTTTTAGGCTCAACTGTCCTGCAGAGGAGATGATCTGGCTGCCAGGGTCTCTCTTGCCTCTGGCCACGGACATGATCGGGCCCGCTCTGCCTCAACTGAAAAGGTGCTGACTCAGGGAAGGATTTCTGCTTATATTCCAAGCAAATCTCATTTAACGAGCAAACGAGGCGTTCAACATTAAAAAAAAAAAAAAAATTAGAAACCAGGCAGCGATTTCTAAGCGATGCTTCAGCAAGGGAATAATGACATCGCCAGGAGTCTGCAGACTCCAGAAAATTCCTCAATCAGCCATCGATAATACCTACGATGCCGAGCAGATTTCCGTTTTTCATTTGACTGCCCTGAATACATGTTAATTGGCTAGTTAGCAATCCTCCCCCCGAGTCAATAGTCCTATTTGTGTCTGAATTACTGAACTGCATCTTTCAATTTTGTTCTG
Source organism: Alligator sinensis (assembly GCF_000455745.1). Lineage (NCBI taxonomy): Eukaryota > Metazoa > Chordata > Crocodylia > Alligatoridae > Alligator > Alligator sinensis. Next base: position 2,184,085 of record NW_005842103.1, read on the forward strand.
AGACCTGAAAGGCACAAGAAAAGCCTGGGAGTGAAATTGCTTTTTAAAAGCTTGGGCTATCACACCGGCAAGAGAGAAGCATATGTCTTTAAGGATGGGTGCAATTTGCATTTTATTAAAAACCAGCCGTTTCCTCTCTGGACGTCGCGGTGGCTGGAGCGTCCGGGTCACAGAGACGCCGTCACGAGGACCAGGCACCTGCTGCTTTAAAGAGGACGGGCTCCTTTGCCGTGGCGGGGCGTTAAATATGTCAAAGCACGTGCACGACAGCGCTACCCAAGAGTCAAGGAATTAATTTGGGATTAACCAATTGAACCGTAACGAGGAGAAACAGGAAGCGTGAATTTGAGAAACAGGTGGGCTATTTCCTTAGTCTGATTACCCAAAGGGGGTGGGAAGCTCGAGAAGGTATATCTTTAAAAGCAAGCAGCTTTGAATAGTTGCTGGTGACAAACATTAAGTGGTGACGTGTCTACAGGAGCAGACCGCGCCGCTGCTTTGGACGTATCCTGCGACCGGCTCTTACAGGTCTGCTCCGTAACTCTTATCTCCGTATCGGAAAAGACCCGAGAAGCAACGGGGAAAACGCACCGAGAGACTTACCTGTCGGGATAAACGTAGGCTGTTGCAACTGCATGTTGGCTAGAGCCTGTTGGTAGTGGAAAACGCTCGGGTTAAAGACTGTGGTGGCACCATTGTTTTTTTCAAGTGCTGGCCTCTTTGGTAAAGGTTGAAGTGCACCAGGTGGCAGGGCCTGCGGACGAGGGAGTCGTTAAAGGCGAGTAGCAAAACCAAGGAAACCCAAGTTAGACAAAGCATGCAATAAATAATATGGAGTCAGGCCTGCCAATCACCTGCAACTGGGTCAACTTAGCAAGACAGGAAAGAGCAGCTAATCACGGTGAAAGAGTAGGTGAAGTCACAGGGTCACTAGATAAGCAGTTAGTAAAGGCGGAAAGAGAGAGAGAGTCCAAAAAACAGGAGCGCTAGGAATGCTACGGAAGCTTTTCAATAGCACCGATTTATGCGTGTCGGAAAAGGAAGGGGTTTCACCTGGGCCGGGCCCGACAAAAAAAGCGGCGGCAGGCAACAAGCATTTTAAAAGCATCCGCTCGCAGCAGCAGAGTCGACTCTTTCAAATGAGAAGATCAGCAAAAGCAACGAATGCAACAGAAAAAACCCCCACGAGGTGCTTGCTAACGTGGCTCGTTTAAAGACCTGCCTGCCTGCCTGGGCATCAGTGTGCTGGTACGTGCGGTGACGAAATGGGACCTGCTCTCAGCTACAGGCGTGAGATTACACACTTTTCTTCCTAGAGACACTGAGCCGTATAGCCAAGAGTGGGCTCAACTCTCCTCTGGCCTACAACAGCGTTACACAGCGTAACCCCGGACTTCCTCCTGCTTTGCAAGAAGCCAGGAGTATTTCCCAATTGCTTGCTCTTCGCTTCCAGGAGCAAATCTGGTCTCTGCAGGGGTGGATCTTCCTACCCAGCAAACCTCCTCCTTTTGTTCGGTCACGCTGCCGGCGCCCCTAGACAGTCAAACCTGTTTCTTGATCAGCGGTGGGAGCAAGCTTTAACTGGGCTCAGGAACTTTTCTCGGGACGTTACTCATCCTTCGTAAAGCATGTCTCAACAGCCAAGCAGTCCGTCGAGCTTGAGGAGCGCTGCGAATGATTTGCAGCTCTCTGCCGTACCCAGATGGAGATGGCATTCGCTCTTTTTTTTTTTTTTTTTTAATATGGTGAACAAGAAAAGATCCCTTTTAATTATGTTTTGCAATCCCCTCGCACGTAAGCGCCCCATGGACTGCAGTAGGATTTATACCCGCGAAGGGCATGCAGGATCATGGCTGCCTCGCTGTATAATGGGTCAGATAGCAAAGCAATGGCTGACAAGTCGGCTTATCTGCTTCAACCACTCCTCTGCCTTCAAATGAATGCCAGCAAAAGTTAGGCCACACAAGGAGCTTTAACTAACGAAGGGTTCAGGCTACACACAGAGTACCCTTAGGGAAGTACGCACGGAAAGTAGCTTATAAAATGTCATGGATGGAAACGCACAATAGAGCGCCATTCAAAACTTGTAATAGTTGGTCACTGTCAAGAAACAGGTTTCACTTCAGTTTTAAGCTGCTCTAGGAGACTGCTCATCTCAGAAATGTTAAGCGAGTTTCCTCCGGGCTGAATGCTACTGTATTGCATTTTGGTTTTGATATCATCAATTGGAAAGAAGCACTTCCACGTGCAAAACCTGCCCGCTGATGCGCACGGCTCCCAGAGACGCTAGCATGTGCTGGGGCCAGACCCGCTCATCTCCAGACGGCGCCTGCTCCGGTTGAGAGACTGGCAGCAATTATGCTTCGACCGGACTTGTCAAACGTGGGTCCTGACACTTCGGTGCCTAAATCCAAATGCGGAGAACCTAATGCAGCAGCCCAGTTTCCAGAGACGCTGCTGCCAATGGCTTCACGTTTTCACTAGTGGCTCTATCACAAGACAGCTTTCTCCCTGGAGCCTCGCTGCAACGTCCAGCATATCGCGCAGCATCTCTCTCACCCTTTCTTTGTAGACAAGTCACTTTTTGCGTCCGTGCAAGGGGCCGTGCACACCAGTGTGCTCGGCTGGTGTAGCTCTCCTCCTTTCAGAGGTGCTGCACCAGCGTGTTACTCATGCACATCCACACACAGATCTCACTACAATGGAAACTCCCTTTCACTGATACTTCCAACCCCCAGAAGAGGAAATAACTAGAGTGAATCATAGCAAATGAGGGTTGGGAGGGGCCTCTGGAGGTCACATCTATCCAACCCCCTGCTCCAAGCAGGACCAGCCCCAGCTACATCATCCCAGCCAAGGCTTTGTCTACCTGGGGCTTAAACACCTCCAAGGATGGAGATCCCACCACCTCTCTGGGTAACCTGTTCCAGTGCTTCACCACTCTCCTAGTGAGAAAGTTTTTCCAAATATCCAACCTCAACTTCCCTTGCTGCAGCTTGCGCCCATTGCTCCTTCTGTCATCTCCCTCCACCGAGACCAGCCCAGCTCCATCCTCTTTGCAGCCCCCCTGCAGGGAGGTGAAGGCTGCTATTCAATCCCCCTCCGTCTTCTCTTCTCCAGACTAAATCAGCCCAGCTCCCTCAGCCTCTCCTCATAAAGCAAAGCTTGCTGTGTGCAGGCAGGGCATGTGGGGCACTATTGCTGTCCTGTTGGCAGCTGGTGGCTGTCAGGAGCAGGGAGGGCATCCCTGCGGCACTGCTTATAGCTAGGCTGGATCCAAGCAGCACAGCAGGGGCAAGCAGAGGGGGTGGGATAAGGGCTACGAGACCTCCTGTTGCAATGCCGGGCTCTTCACAAAGAGCAGGCCACATCCCAAGCAGCGCAGCGAGGAGCATTTCAGCATCCAGCGGCCACACCGGTGCAATGCAAGAGTGAGAGCCCTGCCAGCTGTGTGTGGTCGGTGTCTCCCCCCTGACCGTGGGACACCTGCACCTGCATTAGGTCTCCAGGGGAAGGGGAGCACGGGCAGGAGAAGCCCGGATCCCTGTCTCTTAGGTGCTAGGGGACCAGGAATCCCTGTCGCTAAAAGCTCCGAACTGGAGCAGGTAAAGGAAAACCCCAGACCACAAACACTGCGGGCTCATTTGGCTGACTCCCCTTGGGGAGCTGCTTAACTCAAATCTCCAGGAGATGGAGGTGGGAGCTGCTGCTGTCCTGGCCCTCCCTGGCTTGCAGGTGGGAAAGAGAGCCTCCCTGCTGTCCCAGAGGTCCCTTTCCTGAGCACCCTGGAGGGCTGTCGGCCTGAGCAGGGACCGTGACTTTGCTCCGAGGACAGCTGAGAATCTGAGCGGACCCATCAGTGCATCCTGGCATGCATGACACGGATGCCCCAGCCCCAGGATTCAACCTTCCACGGGGAATCTTTCACCCAGGCCTGAAATGCAGCCACTTCTGGGGTGAAACGTTGCTTTACCGGCACGTAGCAAGGCAGCAACAGCGCACAGGCAAGTTTAACAGGCCAGAGTTAAGAGACATGCTGACCAAACTGGAGCTCAGATGGACAAGTCGCTCAGGACTGGGTCTCATGAGAAGTGGGACCAGGTCTTTAAAGTCTCAAGGGCTCCTGACCTGGGTTTCCAATGCTCGCTGCGAGGGGTTGCTTCTACCAGAACCCCTTCTCCTGGCCTCGAGTGCCGATGCAGAGAGGACAGCATCGCCTCCACGTCACGGCAGAGCTCGAGAGCCTCTGGGCACCTCCAGTGCCGATCCCGGCTGCAGGACATGCTGCTTTGCACAGACACCGGTGCTGTTGTGCCGATAGGGAAAGTCAAGCCTGATGCTGCCTGTCCTGTACTGCTGCTCGGGGGCCGTGGCATGGCCCCGATACTGCAACTGCGTGCCCCTGACAGCTGCGCCTTTAAACCCAAACTCCAAGTCTTTCAAAGCCCCTGAAAGGACCTTGCCCCCTAAAATTACACAACCACTGCTGGAGGACTCACTGCAGAGAGGGTTTAGATAAACAGGCTCACATCCCAGATACTAGAAAGGCTGAACAAACAGCTTTCGAGGGCAGTGACCTCAATACCTCCCCCCACTGGGAAGGGGACTATGAGACTGGAGGTGATGAACAACACACAGGAGGAAGAGGAGGACCAGCGCATGCTGCGAAGGGCCAGGGAGGCGCCTCCTGCCAGGGGGACTGAGTGGAGTGGCCCCCGTTGCAACAGGTTGAATGCATGCCCCGCGTGTCGAGCCCTGGGCTCTCTGTGCCCGTCCTGCCCTCTTTCCTTGCAGCAGCTGGGTTTCTGGGACGCTGCAGGTCTCGCCCATCGCCTGTTCTGGGAGATCTGGAAGGAACTTTTCTATTTGAGCCCCCAAAATGCAGAGGCCGGGTGAGTCTTTCTGCTGTCCTTGCAGCATTGTGGAAACACCATTAGGGAGACCTGAGCATGCAGCAGGCCTGGGGGTCTCCTGCTGCATCCTGAGCCTTGAGGTCATTGGAGATGGTGGGTCCCCTCTGCCCACCCCCAGGGTCGGTTTGAGGAGATTTGCTTCGAGTTGTGGCTCATACAGTGGGAGCCCCGCATAAACTCCCAACACGTCCCACTGCTTAAGTGCATCTCTGTGCCTATGCGCCGTCATCACGTGCGCGTGCAGTTTGAAATCTGAGCTCTGTCGATCTGGACGGGATCCCCCCTTCCCGAGGG
>NW_005842103.1:2189301-2196602 GCF_000455745.1 Alligator sinensis
GGGAAACAGCAGTGGGCTGTGGGTTTCCTGTTTGCTTTGCCGGCCGGCTAGCACGGTCCTAGCCCAGCTCCGAAGGAGCGGTGCCTTTTACACTTGCCGCAGCACCGGTGGCCATCACAGTGCCCCAGTGCGGGTGGCTGGCCGCTGCAAGTTTTTGGAAATTCAAAACATGGCTGAAGTGATTTAAAAAAAAAAACAAACCCAACCAACCTACCCCTCTTCCTCACTGAATCATAGAAAATGAGGGTTGAAGGGAGCTCAGGAGTCGCATCTAGTCCAACCCTGCTCCAAACAGGCCCAGCCCCAACTACATCATCCCAGCCAAGGCTTTGTCTACCTGGGACTTAAACACCTCCAAGGATGGAGACTGCACCACCTCTCTGGGGAGCCTGTTCCAGTGCTTCACCACCCTCCTAGGGAGAACGTTTTTCCTAATATCCAACCTCAACTTCCCTTGCTCCTTGTCCTGCCATCTGCCCCCACTGAGACCAGCCCAGCTCCATCCTCTTTGAAACCCCACGCAGGGAGGTGAAGGCTGCTATTCAATCCCCCTCGGTCTTCTCTTCTGCAGACTAAATAAGCCTCTCCTCGTCAGTCATGTGCCCCAGCCCTCCCCACATTTATGCCAAAATTATCATCTTGCCGTACAACCTGTGCACAGAACAGAAGTGCCAAGGGGAAGCCATTGGCAATGCCCGGACAAGCCTCAGCTATTAGGGCTTCTAATGGAAAAGCAGCCGGACCCTGGACAACCGTGGTGCGAGCGGCGTCCCTGTCTTGTACTACGAGACTCCTCCGACACCTCGGGCGCGTTTCAGGCCTGAGGTGTGAAAGGCATCCAGCTAAGGCACCGCCGTCCACCGTGCCCCAGCTGCTGGTGTTTGAAAACAGGCTGATTAAAAACAGGGTGATAATTAAACAGCTCCCAACCGCATCTGGGCTTCCTGAAGAAAAGCTCAGCTCGTTAACAGTTTCCAAATGCCTGTGCAGGGAGATGTATCGCTTTGGCATGGAGTGGCATGTCGGAAAGCATGGCGTAACATTTCCGATCGCGATGGGCAGTCTCCTGATGCGTCAACACAAAACAACAAATGAGAAAAGCGTTCAGGCAGTCTAAGATGGTTACGTGCAAAGCAAGAAGGTGAAAGGTCCAAGTACCAGGTCAAAGGTTGCCTCGAGGGGTCGCTTCAGTGATCTGACAGCTGGCTGAGTCTTAATTAGCAGGCAGCGAGCACATGATGGCAATGGGCCAAAGGGGGATTTCAAGCATAACAACAAAAAACAGCAAGCAAAAGGTGCGTCAAAAGGAGAGCAACATTGTGGAGAGGTGAAGAGAAAAAAAAAAAAAATGAATGCATTATACAACATATTAAAAAGACCAGGCATGCACAACACGGGGCGGTCGCTAGCATGAATCGGACTAGCTCTATTAGTCAGCTGGTTTATCTCAGGAAGCTTCGAGGCAAAAGAAATACCCTCGTGGATGGTGGATTTAGCGTTTGATCTAAAATAATGGCACTGTGACTCACCACCCATCAGGCTATAAATACTTGAAGAACTAGCAGGTTTAGCAGGGGTTTTGCTATACAAAAAACATAGTACTGGAATGTATTATTCAAGAATAGGGACCGGCTGGCTGGACCTCAGGCTGATTTCTGCATCTGCTTAACACACACGAGTCCACAGCAAGGGAAGCATCCCTAATCCCACACCTGTCCCCGTCTGGAGACCAATAACCCGATTACACTCCCTTGATTTGAACGGGAAACCTTCTGTGCGGTCGGACCAGGCCCTGGGTGGGGTAAGCGTCTGCAAACTCAGGCCTGCCAGAGATCCCTCCCTGCCCTACTTAGTCTCGAGTGGATCCCAAATCTATGCGCCAAGGAATTAATCAGCTGACTTGTGTCGCGCACGATTCCTGATGGAAGCTCAGACCCCGTTCTTCCCTTCTCAAAGCATTCGCCTCAACAGATACAATAAATGCATCAAACCTTGAGACGTTAATGAATAATATAAACTGTTTTGGTAGCCAGGGTGTTGCAACATGCAATCGATAAATATTTTAAAGGTTCCAGTTAACGGCACACCAACAGGGTTAATTACGGTTTTGACAGAAGCCAGCAGCATGAATAAAACACGCGCTGGCTTCAGCTAAGTATCAGCGTCCCAGGGAATTCGCGGAAAGTAAAACTTCATGTGTCATGAACATGGGGGCTCTCCTTTCAGGAGGGTTCCCAAGACTTAGACTGAAGTAAAGCTGTTTCTTCCAAGAACAGAAATAACACGAAGGAGCTGCTACTCCCTTCTCTTGCTGCAGATAAACTGTGCAGGCCAGAGAAACCCCGTAGCATCAATCAGTTCCTCATAAGCCTTTCCAGGTACAACTGATCCTACCAGAAGGATAGCTGTTTTATTTCTACAACTACGGGCACAGCGTGAACATTGCTTGATGCCTGAAAGATTATTGCGCCCAGTTTTTGTTTCATCTTGGACGGAAAACACCCGTCCTGCTTTCTGCAGGGAAAGTGATTCAGTAAAACCCCATCAACCTTATATCCTGAGAATTTCTGAACTGGCACAAGTCCAGCGCCTTTTGAAATATTCATTTTCCACAGGGGAATTTACAACAGCAATAACTGTCCCAGCCCCCAGTCAGCTCCTCCCCGCAACTAGGACTTGGCTGCCTTTTTAAATGCACTGAGGAAGGTGATGCCAACAGATGCAGTTCCACTAAGTCAATGGGGCTACATGCATTTATTTGCACAAGCTGGCAATGATGGGAATCCCTTGACCTGCCTTCTGGCCTCTGCCTGCCGCTGTGCTGGTTTGGGGAGCGGTAACTGAAGTTCAAATGCACCCAGCGCCTGGGAGGTGGCATGGTACAGCTATCACCTGGGCTGGAGGTGCTCCTCGCTTCATAGGTCCGACCCCCAGAAAAGGCATGGGCTGCTTGATTTTTCTAGGCTCAGTAGGAGACATCTCGTCCCCACTGAAGTCGCTGGGCCACGATTTTACTCCTTGCATTAGACTGGGTTGATTGCTAGCTATTTGGGATGATTGTAATTCATTCTTCCTGACGCTGCATTAATCTCCGCTGCGTTTCACCCCAGAACATCCTGGCGGAAGAGCACGTGCTTTGCCATCTCGCCCCTGAACAATGAGATGTGATGCATCATTCAGTGCATCATGCCACAATGATTACAATGAAGGGGTGGAGAGATGGTATTCATACCGCACACACTCTCAGCTCATCATTAAGCCTCTTCCAAACGCTTTGCACTGCTTTTCAACTTATTGCACAAATAAAACCTTTTAGCAATGGCTCTACGGTTCGATACGGTCAGTCATGCCCTTACCATTGCAGCTGCAGCTGTCTGGTTCACCTGGTGTTGAGCTGCTTTGATTTTGGCTTGCAGGTGTGCAGGGGGGTGAAAGTACTTGCATTTCTCCCTAGAGCATCGCCCTTTGATGTAATCCATGCAAACTGTAACAGTATTTTCATTTGTGTCTATCATTGCAATATCTATCGGGTGAGCGTAACGGCAATCGTTCTCACCACGTGTGCAATTTCCACGCTGAAACTCTCGGCAAACCTTAAAAGAAAGTCACATCATTGAGTACAACGGTTAGTTACCCTTCGCTCAGCATCTTTGTCGAAGGGCGTCAACAAAGTGGGACACGTGACAGTCATCGGAGGCTGGGTCCTGATCCTACTCAACCTTGCTCACATTCAGGAGCACTGAGGGTGGGCGACTCGTGAGCAGGGGCTACTCCAAATCAGTCCCAACGCAAGGTAGCTAAGAGCGCTAATGAATGCGATGGGAAGTATGGAGCAGCGTGTGTGCACAATATAAAGCTTCCTGGGTGACACCTTAGCCCAGCAAAGCCACTGGCTGCAAGCTTCATCCCTCCCTGTGTGCTATGCTTTATATTAAGCCTCTGCCATTTTAACCTATTGAGGTCACACGGTTTAAAACTCTGGGTTAAAAGAAGCACAGTCTCAAGCAACACGCTGAATGTGCCAAAAGCAAGCTTTTGCAGGAGGAAGGCACTCTTGAGGGCAGGGGGAAGGCTCTCTCCCGGGAACGGGCTGAACTCTGACCCGTGCGGTGCCTGATCCTAGCTCATCCTGACCGGACGACGCGCTCTTTAAGCTGTTGCCAGAATCACCGGCTTGGTGACCTACTGACAAGGCCTTAAGCTCAACAGCCGACAGCAACGTTTCCATCCGAAGGCCCTGGCAGGTGGCCTGAACTGAGAAGAATCGCGCGGGGATGCGCCAGGCAGAAATCCAGCTGCCCTGTGGGCGGGTGGGATAAATCAGACCGGCAGAGTGTGGTGCAGGTTACATGCTCAGCGAGCAGAAGGCATGTAGCAGGCTGGAAAAGCAACCAACGGGGCAGTATACAGGTCAAAGCGAGGGCTTTGAAGTTACAGCAGCTTACGCTGGCGTCCTGAGTGATGTCTCCCCATCCCTGACGGCGTGCCTGGATCAGCCCGGATCCACCCTGGTTTCCTATGCCCTATTTCAGTCTACTCTCTAGGTCTCAAACAGTCACAGTGCATCTGCTAGGACTGCAGCTGAAAGCTCCCCAACATTGCTCGCCTAGATAAGGACCGACCTCCCTAGGTTGTTTTTTTTTTTTTGCATTTCTAATTAGGAAAAGATGCTTTTCCACTCAACGTGTTTACTTCGTGTTATACATCCCCACCATTCCCATCACCAGCCGGCCACCCCTCGCCTCCTGCTTCCCACAGCCCGGACTGAGACCTCAAGGAGTATCTTTCCAGGGGTCTCCAGAGGCCAGGATGGGGTCCTGCTCGAGTTCAGGATAGTGCCCTCACTTCCTCCCTGGCCACACTGTTATGGTGACACACGTCCAGCCTAACTCACTGCAAGGGAAGTTCTGCCTTGGGCTGCATCACCCATTTGGGTCGCAGGCTGGCACGGCTAATGTCTGCTGGTGTCTGCCCCCCTCCCCACCATCAAACAGCATTAGATCTGATAGTCCAAATACCTCCAGTTTATCCGTACGCATCAGTTTCTGACCAGCAGAGCCTCCTGGCACTGTAACAGTAGGATTTCCGGACACCAGGACAGGCGTATTTGGTAAAAGCTCTGCAGGGACCAAGCCCATCCCAGGAGAAACATGACTTAGGTAGGGACTAAAAGCCATGGTGGGACTTGTTGCAAGCGATGGAGTCACAGGAAACGTAGTCTGTAGGTAAGAAAAAAAAAACACAAAAAAGGAGATGAGTGTTACCATGGTGCCCAGTGTTAGTTTGGGCCGGCGGAAGGCTAGTGCGTAACACCAAACGTGCCTTCAGACAGCGTGATGAGCAACACCGAGACGTTCTGCTCTGCACTTAATTCATTTACGGCCATTTTGCAGGGATCCATTCATTCCTACCGACTCACAGCCACGTGACTCACTCTGACCACAAGGCACCTTGACTCGTAAGAACAACGTGTACCCATGACCTTTCTCAGCTTAATGACCTAATTAAGAACCCACGCTGGCAAAGAGAGCAAGGCCACGTTACCCAGGCATCGCACCCCAGTGAATTCATCCTCTTTGGTGCATCCATCCTACACACTCAGGGGAGGACATGAGGAAACTGGTTCGCTGCTATGACTAGACTGCTTCTGAACTCCAATCTAGCTCGTTTAAATCTAGCAAGGGCATCTCTACCCCATGCTGCATTTCCTCGCTGACCGTGGGTGGCACTTCTCCCCGCAAGCCGGGACGAAGGCAGTGCGTCAGAAGGCCGGCTGCAAGAGGCGATGGTTTTCTGCGCGAGATATGAAACAAAGGTCTTGGCTGCACTTGGCCATGAAACCTCCACAGCAGTTTCTAGTCAGGGAAACAGGGTTGTCATCAAAAGTACCCAAGCCAGTTTCCATCTTGGGTATTTCTATTCTGCCTACCTGGATGCCTGCAGCAATACCCGCGAGGATACCTCTCATTGCCTTCTTTATGCACACATCTAACGAGGGTGTAAAGCAGTGGCTTGGTGAATAGTTTGACCAAATTCAGTGGGATGATTTGCTGGCTTGCAGTTAAGTGCTACCGTATTTTGCCCCAGAAACAGCTTCATTTCAGTAATGGGTGAGGCTATTTTTTGTCCGGTTCCTACACGGTGGCACCCCGCCGTCTAGGGCACACTGGGGCAATGTTTCTGGGCTGAACTGCGGCACTGCCATCCACCCTCCTGCTGCCTCAGCACTCGACACGGCTCCCGCAGCAGGTAGAAATTTCCTGCCATTACGTATGAATCATTTGGCCACAACCGCGGGTCGTTACTAGCATGGATGCACTATGCACTTGTGCAGCCTTAAAACTCTCCCAGGACCATGCCAGCCCCTTCCTCCATGCATAAAATAAAACAATCGCTATCAAAAGAATCTGCACTCAAACGGGGCCCTCAGCTGGCAGCAGCCTTGGACTAGGGCCAGCGTGATGGCAGCGTGTAGCCTGTCATTGCCATCATTGGCATTATCCTTCTCCGTGTCCGTCTCCAGCGTAAAGTCGGGGTTGCAACAAAAGCCCTCTTTGCACAGTCGGAAATTTGCATTCCACTTCAGGCGGCTCGAGTTCCCCGTTCAGCCGCAGAGAGCGAGCCTGCTTGCAAAAGGATGCCAGAAATCACAGGGGTGCCTCCATCAGCAGATGTCTCCAGATTTATTTTTACGCTTGCTCTCTCAGTCATGAAGGGGTCTGAAAAGAAGCCACACGTGTACGTTGTGCAACTTGCCAGCTCCTCCTATCGCCACTCTCCCAGGCTAGGAAACACCTAGATGGTTTGAACTGGAATAAATTATCTCCACTCCTGCGCCCAGCCACGCGGAGCCTATATTCTCAACCCAGCAGTCCCCGGAAAGATTGCAGCTCCCCACGGTGGGCGAGCATCTTCTCTGGGATGACAAAGGGGTCGAGCGCTCATTCCCAAGCGTGCCCCCCGCTTCTCTCAAAAGCGACCAAGTCAGGGAAGCATCCCCCTTCGATCTGGCAGCACTGAATAATCCTCTCTCACCGAGAGGCGCTCCCAATTTTCTCCCTGCGGGCCTCAGCAGTGCTGGTGCCTGACCCAGGACCCGGTGCGTCGATGGAAGAGGGGAGTTATTAAAAGCTCGAGCACGCAGCCCTTTATGAAATCACTCGCTTTCCCCGAGCACTTCCCTGGGGCTCCCAAGCACCATTACACCCTTTGTTGCTGGAAAAGCTCTTTAAAGTCTTAACATACTCAGCTTCCCCCACCCAAAGAGCTGTGCAGGTCAGCAGGCAGTCGGCAGGCATTGC
>NW_005842103.1:2196633-2208461 GCF_000455745.1 Alligator sinensis
AAGTCGGCGGGCATTGCAGCCTGCTCCTCGAGGCAAGCGCTAGCAATTAGACTGGCGTCTGCTGAACGGCTGTCATCATTTGCGTGGTCAAGGCTATTTTCAGAGGCTCAGAGCCTGGCCGGTTCTCACCACATCGGGCGGGCACCTGCCACGAGCTGTCCAAGCTCGCCCGATGCACCCACTCCTGCACGGTGGCCCAAACTTCCCTGTCTGCCTGTGCGGTAGGATTCGGCTGCGCTCCAGGGGGTCCAGGGCTGGCCGAGCCGGCTCTACATCGTGGCCATGTCTTCATCCCCTCCCAATCAGCCTGGGGCCACTGCCAAGAAGCAAGCGCTGCCCACTTGTTCCTGCTCTGCTTGGCAGCTGGCATTTAGGCAGAGGAGCTTGCCTCGAGGGTCCTGAGCACGAGCTCTCCCAAGGCAGAGTGTGGCACTGGGGCATGATCCCCTCCAACCACCTCCTTTGTCTACTTGCTGACCCTTAGCGGGGACGTGATACCGGACATGCCCGCTGCCCTTCCCAGAGCCCCGGGGATTCCCAGCATCAGGGGAGTACTGACGTGGTGTCACGCCACCATGCATACATCCAGGATTTTAACAAGGGGAGGTGCAGAGGGTGAGATGCATCATCACACATGAAACAACACCTATTTTTCTCTGGTTAAAAATAAACTAGAAGCTTTACTAATGTGCTAGCAGTCTAGGGCTGTATTAGTCAGTTTGAGCGAAGCAAAAACAAGCAGAGCTTCACAGGAACGAGTTCAAAACAGCCGGCAGGGCTGTGAAATAGGAGCTCCGCGACCAGGAGCAGCCAACAGACATCAGGCTGGCAGAACAAAGGTGAGCTTGATTGGTTGAACATCAACACCAGTAAAATGATGAGAGGGTCGTTCAGATGAGTGGAACGAAGAGGTAGATGACAATGAGCCGTGATGTCAACGGTCATCGCTGCCTGACTACCAATGCCCCCGCTCCTGCCAGCTGGTGTTAAGCTTTGGGTGGAGCAGGAAGCAAAGGGAGGTACAAGTGCACCCTCCTGGATCCTGCCCTGCCCAGCGGAGCTCGTCTGGCCGGGAGCAACCCCCAAACACATGCACGTAGGAGGGAGGCCGCAGCATATGTGCCGGCTTGGCTCAGCCCTGCCGGTCTCAAGGTTTTGCAGCCGTCTCCTCTGCCTGTGCCAGTTTGACGCCCCGGTGCCACTTACTAAATGCGGCTGCTCTCCCCTGCCCTGCCCTGGGGTGCAGATTGAACCTCGGGAGCTTCACACTTGCTTTTGCTCCTGCTGCTCGCCTGGTGCCAGCCCTCCTCCAGCTGCTGGGAGCGAGCCAGAGCCTCAGCTGCCAGCACAAATCCCAGCCACAGCCTCTCCTTCTCTGCAGCCCTCTGTGAGGCCTCTCTGTGGGCTGGCGACCAGAGCAGCTGCTGACACTGCCAAGCCCGCAGGGTTTGCAATGCAAATAAGAAGGGGGGGGGCCTCAAAAATCAAGGGGAGATCAATGCAGGAACATGCCATCAAGGCTGACGGTGGTTTTTCTGGTTGCCGGGCCCGTCTCCCTGCCTCGCGCTGGGAACCCCCACCGGGCTTGCTCCATGCCGACGGGAAGGGGGCTGCTCCTTGCTGCGACACTTGGGTCCACTTTGGGATCCAGCCCCGGAGGCATGCCGGCGACTTCCCTGTATGCTGGCGACGCCTGATGGGAACTGCTACTTCAATGGTACTAAACCCCAGATCCGCACTCTCCTCCCTGACCCCATCATCCAGGCACTGTCTTCATCCCCTGCAAAGCAGGGCAGGCCATGAGGCTGTGTCCACAGTCCATTTTACCTACGTGCTATATCCTCTTATGTTCCTTCAGCATGCAGGCAGCTAGCCCCTGGTAAAACCTGCTGCCCTCAGACCTAGGAGAGGGCAATTTTAGTGCAGCACATGGGGACAAACCTCAGACTTTCCCAGTAACACTAGTGGCAGCAGCACAGCGCAGATCTTGAATGCACTCCCCTATAGGTCTGGTCCAAACCCCTTAGCTTGGTTTAAAGCACAGGAAAAATCCTAACTTGCTCCTCAACTGGGTCCACTGATCAAGGTGGCTTATAAAAAAAGCTTGTGAGCACTCTGAGTGTGCAAGACAATACGGCCCATTTGGTTTGCAAGGGCTTTTGAGTTGTGGCTAAATGGGCTTCAGATCAAGTATATCCGCATAACAGCTCTGATTCATCACTGATGTTTCCAACAGCCTGCCGGGGTATGGGACATGCAGGGCTCTGGGCCTGGGAGATTCAGGACCTGAAGGACTCCAAAATGCAAAGGAAACCTGGGGAGTTCTTTAGATGACAGCAACCCAAACCAAAGGATGCCGAGACGATGCTGGAAGTAGACATGCGTCTTTCAAGGGAGCTCATTCCCTGCAGAGCCCCTGGCACGTTCTGCAGCAACGCAGCTCGAGCTGCAGCCCCGGCCTCCGCAGATCTGTTTCTTTCTGCACACCGGGTCTGCGATCATTCAAGTTTGGGGCTGTCTGTAACAAATGCAGCAGGTGCAG
Organism: Alligator sinensis; assembly: GCF_000455745.1. NCBI lineage: Eukaryota > Metazoa > Chordata > Crocodylia > Alligatoridae > Alligator > Alligator sinensis. The sequence goes on from NW_005842103.1 coordinate 2,199,176, forward strand.
CCAGTAGGAGAAAGGCTAAAAATCTAAGGGAAACAGGTTACAGGCTGGTGGCAGGGCATTAGTGGCTGGCCGCAGTTAGCAAGATCAGGTCATTGATAATAAAAGCAATTACAGGAAAGGGATGGAGGAGGAAAAAAAAAAAAAAGAGGATCTGAAACAGCTGAAGAGGATGCAGCTAGGACAAGGTGGAGGCAGCACCCAGCTTCTTCACAACTGCTCAGCAAGGCAGAGAAAGGGGAGAGGGGCTGGGATTAGCAGCTAAGTGAACACGGCAATGGAGGGGACCACCTAAACTTCCTTAGTCTCTGGCCGAACACAAAATCCAGGCAGCACAAGAGCAGGGCAAAACGAAAGAGGCATTGGGCCATGCATGACGGCAGGGTGGGCAAGGTGGCTGGAAAGACCGGCAGCCCTGGAGCACTGGATGAACCGAGGGTGCCTGGATACCCCCAGGAGCTGTGTTTTACCCAGAAGGATTGGGAAGGGAAGCGGGGGGCACGACTGGGACCAGAACAGCAGGACACAGATGCGGGGGATCGAGTGTAGCAGATAGCAGGGTGCTTGGATGGAAAAGCAGCAGAAATGCACCTCCGCCGAGATGCAAGCCCAGCCTGCAAGGCACCGCGGGCTCCGTCCGCAGCAGCGGGGATCAGGCCCTTTCGAGATCAGGCGCTCCTTGCACGTTTCTCCGCTTCGTGGAGCAAGTGGCCTGCTGCTACGGGACCCTCCCACGGCTACGCGTGGGCACGGGAGCGTGGCAAACAGACGGCGAAGCCGATCGTCCCGGGGCTGAGCGTCTCTGCTCTGCCGGCTGCGCTTGGCCGGGGACTTTGATCTGTGCCGCGGCAAGGGCTGATTTTCTTAACAAATTGGGAGCTGTTTTGAATTTGCCTAATTAAAAACGTGCTCAGGCTGGCAAATCAATGCTGAAGGGGGGAGGAAAGGGGGGGGAGGGGAGGGGAAGGCTGGAAGCCAGCAGGAGGTCATGATGAATGCAGCCCCGACGCCAGCTCCACCCGGGCCAATAATGCTTGTTACTGCGTTGCCTCTGGTCCTTATAAGGGAAGACCTTGAAAATAAATGGGAACCCCAGTATGAAATGCAGACACACCTTTTGGTAGTGCTCAGACATGATGGTGCCAGAGCCTCTGCAAGACAGAGGGCCTGAAGGCAAATGGGTTGGGCTAGAAGAGAAACAGAGGCACCAAGAGGTGAGCTGCCTCACCCAAGGCCATGCAGCACATCAGTGGCAGGGCACGGACAGGCACTGAAGCCAAGCACCTGGACAGATCCCATGCTCTATCTCCTGGCCTCTCCCTTTACCAGAGCTAGTGGGGCCAGAGCTCAGAGAAGCACAGCTCTGCTTCTCCAGCCGATCCGGAGAGCCCTGGACACCTGCTCTGTATTGCCAGGATGGTGCAAGCCAGGCTACGCAGGCTTTGACAACACGCAAAGGCAAGCAGAAAGGATGGGACTGATAAGGATAGGTGACAGTGTTAATTGGACCTGTCTGTCATATTGATCAGAGGCTTGCCCCCATCTCCGCCAGACACACACCTCCATTTATAACAGAGATATCAATGTAGCCCCCGCGCCGCCGCCAAATGAAAACATATTGCAGCTACACGCCTTCCTTCTCGGCCTCCCTCAAAGCCAGCAATTAAGGCTTGGTTCCAGTTTCCCAAACTTGCCTTTGGTATCACGCACCACGTAAAACAGCCGAGCGGTAAGACTTTTTAAATACTGTGGGATCTGCTTAATTGGCACCTGCCTGATCTCTTTGGGGCGAGATAGCCAGCGGCTGAGATACGTACGCTGTGCTGGGTAAACTCACCGCTTCGTGTCAGGACTCGAAGGGCTGGAAAAGCAAGCTCGGTAGAAGGCCCGGCTTGAAATGAGATTAAATGAACCAAAAGCATTCACGTGCCTCAGCCTTGCTGCAGAGCGACCAAGGGACTTCAATGCAGGGAGTTTCAATAAGCAAGAGCCCAGGCACGCCCGCTCACTGCTGTGTCCAGGTTTGCAGGCTGCACTCAGAGATGGCAACACGGGGCTTCCTCTCTATTGATGCTGCAGGAAAATGACCTCTGGGATGTCCGAAATGGGTGCAGACTGGTGTAGGTGCCAGTCCACAGTCAGGACGCATTCAGCGCTGGTCCAGGTACCATGGTTCAAGCCCAAGGTCTCTGGCGCCCCGTCTACGTGGCTGCCTTTCAGAGTGGAACCGCGCTTCAAAATGTCGAGGCGCGCAGTTCTCGTGGACCTCTCTTTCTAAACCATCCCAGGCCTGCCCTGAAGCCGGTGCTAAGAAAACTTCTCTGCAGCGAGACCAGTGAAGCAGCGCAAGAGATGCCTAGAGAAGCTGTGGGCCCTCCATCACTGGAGGGGGGCAAGACGAGGCTGGTCGGCCACGGGGTGGGGAGGATCTAGACGTAGCGATGCCTGTGTTCGTTCTTCCATGGGTATTTCCCCCGCTTCTGGGCTTTGCTGGTCGCTCCCACCCATCTTCCCCCATCCCTTTTTCTGCTATGGGCCCACTTCTTTAGGACTTCAATGATTTCTAGGATCATGGATTTGTCTGGGATGGTTTGGAGGCGGTTGATCGTGGCCTGTGCAGATCCCTGCCAGCCCTGCTTGTCCATGACGGAATTCGAACCAGCTCCAATAGCCCTTTGGTGGACGTGGCGGGGAAAAGGGAAGTCGGCAGGTTTCACTTCAGGCCTTTCCTTGGAAGCCACAAGCGAACAAACCACAACCTCTTTTCACTTCTACCTTCAAGATGCATTTCTCTCCCACGGCATCACCGAGGAGGCCCCGCGCTGGCTATGGTTACTTCTGCAATGAAGCCATGAAGGAACCCAGGCAGCTTCAGAGACCCCAGAGAGTTTGCACTAGGTATGAATTGGGCCCCTGGGTTTTAAGCAGGGCAAGATGTGACCTTTCCAGAAGGGAAAATTGAAAGGTGTTTTCACAAGCTGAGCCATAAAATACAGTACAAAATCCCCGTGGAGGAAGGCCCAGCTGGGGACACGCCAGCCTCCGAGAGGCTCTAGGAAACCATCCCTATTGCTCTCTGGGAATTCAGGCCTTTCTTCTCTAGCACCTTTATTGAGCTGCTAGCTCTTCCCTTCTCTTCGGAGGTGCCTCTGAACAAACTTCTCCCCCCTGCACCCTGGGGAAAGGGTCTTCACTTCAGGAACAGCAGCCTGTTTGGTACCCGGCCTTCTCTGAGGATATAATACCAGGGTCAGCCAAACAACCCTCATGGACCTTATGGGGCCAACACTCAGGACATCGGGGTTCAGTTCCCCAGCTCTGCCATAGCTCGGGGCATCTCTCTCTGCATCCCTCAATCCCCTGCTCAAGGGGGGAACAAGGAGCAGGGCGCTGGGAGGAGACGTCTGTTCAGAGGCAGCTCGGTTCTGCATTTTTACTTTAGCCCAGCTGTACGGCACCACCACCACACCGGTCGGTCATGCCGGGGGAACAGCCTTCTTATTCCAGATAACGCGTTCAGCCACCGTTATCCTTCTGAGCAGGGAGCATGTGCCACCCGCGATCAGCGCTTACACGGATCTCAACGCCCGTCACAATCAAATCGCAGCTCAACGGGACAGACCGGGGATATTTCGAAGGGCGGCTATTTCACAGATGTCATCCCTGCCAAAGAACGACACCCAGCCCACAACGGCTGTCTGGGCTTGGAGCGCATTTTTATGGCAATAACCAGTCCTGACGTCGAGCCTGGGAATGAGGGAGGATTCCCCACTTCCCCGAGCCAGAGCTTAATCACCCTCTCTCTATAAAACCCAGGTCTGATCTTCATTTCTAAAAGTCGCTCGGGTACTTCTTGCTTTCTTTTGAAATGCATGCATAATAATAGGTATAAACCATCCACCCAACCCCACCGTACTCCAGAGATAGCCACAGGCCCCCCAGCCACAGAGCCAGCTTGCCACGGGGCAGTCCTGTGCCATCCTAAGTGAGTGAAGGGAACGCGTGGGCAAGAAGCAAGAGTTTCTCTGAAACCAGATCCCAAACACACATGTCCTGGTTTTCCCTCCCCTACGTGCAGAGAGGCTAATCTCTTACCACTGCACCTGCTAGCAGTGGCAATACTTGGGAGGAGGATTTAATTAGTGCAGGCCAGCTGGGCCTCTACAGGGAGGCACCTAAAGAAAATATACTGATCCGTGCACCTAAAGTCAAATCTCTCTCTTCCTCCAGCTGCGGGCCACATGAGGAAGGGCTGCCTTTGGGTGGCAAGCAGGACCAGCACCCAGGAGAAGGGGCTCTGGCTCTTCTAGGCACTACCACAACACCAGCAAGGAGCACACAGTCATACAGAAGCCAGCGTGGAGACACGTACAGACCCCACATGCATGCGTGCGGGTCAGAGACTCAGGGAGTCATGGCTTTTGAGCGCATGCTGTTGCAGCAAGGAGATCTTTTTAGATACCATATTTGCAACGACCAAAGGTAGCCACTGCCTGCATCCATCAGGGACCAGGACCTTCCTTCTCTTAGCCTGCTGGACCGCACGCTCCTAAATAACACCAGCCGCTGCAAGAGCAGGAGCAGGGGAGTGCCGCCCGCGAGGAACACGCGAGCTCGCAGACTGCTGCAGGTGGGGTCTGCATTGCATTCATCTTGCCTGGTCTCAGCCCACACCTTGGGAAGCAAGGGGTTCACAAGCCAAGGGATGGCAGGACGGAGACTAAACAGCTTCAGAAAGCTGCACGGGGACGTCGGGAGAGCCCAATTTCCGACTTGGTTTTCACACAGACCTTTCTTCATGCTACACCCAAGGGGCACCGTGTCAACCAAGATGGTTTAAGAACGTCCACGTGTACTGTGGACTCTGCAAGGTCTCCCAGGGGACTTGGGGCTGGCAATAATCTGTTCTCAATGCTTCCAGCCTACAGCAGGAGCCGTGCAGCTGGTGCCTGATGCCTGGCAGGGATGCCAACGAGGCATCGTGCGGGCACAGGGGCTCTCTCGCCCGAGCCTGAGCGCAGGATAAACGGGGAGGGAACCTGCAGAGAGAGGACCGGGCCGTCGCACGACTTACAATTGGCTGTAGCTGGGCGCCCGGGAGCATGAACTGCATTTGCTGTGCAAACATGGCTGCCGCGGTCTTCTGCTGGATCAGGTTGTTGCGTCCATTGATTTCGAGCTGTGTTTTTAAGTGTGGGGGAGGGTGGAGATATTTGCAGTTCTCTCGAGTACACCGGCCCTGGAAGGGAAAGGAGACAGCACGTCAGCGAAGGCAGCGCTCGGGGGCCAGGGAGACGACGCGCTCGCTAAGCCTCTAACGAACACCAGCACCTACATGGAAGCGTTCACCTGCCTCCTCTCCCCTCCCTTTGCTTTTTTAAAAACACCTGTGCAATTTTTACAGCAGCATCTTGCTCACGTGAAAAAGCCTCCAACAAAGCCCCCGGAGGTTTTGTTCAAGGGAGCCGATCAGATGAAAGGTAGACTTGGAAAATAAGCAAAAGACTATTGCAAATAGAAATGCTGTTGCGGTGGCTGTTGTGAATGGGCAGCACCGCCGCACCAGCGAGAGACACCCATTTCCTTGATTAGTTTTAACCATTGCTCTGCGGATCCGTGGACCCAACGAGCCCAGCGCCAGACTGCTGGAGAGCAGCTGGAAAGTGAAGTGAACTAAAAACAAAGCGCTGAGGCTGGTTGCCCCCCTGCCTTCCCCCCCACTTCCCTTTCAGACCCGAACCCATTACAGGAGGTAACGTATCATCAACAGAAATGCATCTGATTTGCAAAATTCATGCATCCTGCTTTGCTGAAGGTAGCATGAGAACTGCAGGGATGGGTTTAAAACAACCATGCTTTCTCCATCACAGCATTACCTTACGTGAAACAATACAGCTTCACTGCCACTATAGTCAGTAGGTCCCTCGCATCCTTTGCAGTGACCATGCCCGTTTCCCACCTGTGAAATGCTGCCTGGTTGAACACTGAAGAGGAGGAGGAAGGAGGGTGTTGCCCTAGCTCCTGTTACTCTGGACGGCAGAGAAAAGCATCACTAATATCACCGATCTGGGGGAAAAAAGCATTGCTCCAAATATTTAAACAGCACTGTTGAAAGCACAGGGCCTCTCCGCCAGGCCACTTTGTGCTCCGCGTTTAGAGACATCACGATCCCAATAGATGGTGAGCTTTTTGGGGCAAAGACCATCTCCTTGGCTATGAGCAGACATGGCCTGGCTTCACATGCAATCACCCTGCCACTGGGGCTGCTAGCTGCACAGCATTCCCTTCATTATGCTGCTCAGCAATACTATTGATAACGAGGACAACATTTCCAGGGCGGGTGTCCTCCTCTTCAAGAACCTGGCTTTGGAAACCGAGTTCCCAGCTGCATCTTAAATACTGGCTTTAAGGAAGGGAAAACACGACCACGTGATTCAAGGCCCTGCCAAACTGGACACGGGACTCCAGACGTGTCCTCCCCAGTGCAGACTAAAGGGGAAGAATCACTGCCCTCCATCTGCCGGCACCGCTCCTACCGATGCAGCCCAGGATGCCCTTAACAAGGGCACACTGCCGGCTCCGTGCCACACAGGCAAAGGAAGCTCAGAGCCACCTCTGTCCTCGCTGGGGAGGTTGGCCCAGCCCGTGGTGCAAGTTAGGGCTGCTCTCACTTATGCCGGCAATCAGTCACAGCTTCCCCGCAGGTGAGGACTGCTACGATCCCTCCCAGCCCTTGCATCTCCAGGCCCGGTGAGGCTGGAAGACGGAGGAGCCGGCTCTCTACCTGCCGCACACCCTTGGGGACCACGCTCGGCAAGTCTCAAGCCTCACGGCCCTGCAAGGCATCAGGCTGGGCCTGCGATGCAGAGGCGTGAGGCTGCTGCAGCCTGCTCTGCTCAGAGGGTGGGGAAGGACGAGCTGGGGATTTGTTTTCTAACCACTCGCTCTCCTTGCTCCCACCCCAACTCAATTCGAGCTGCAGCGACACCTCCCGCCCTCTGCATTAAATATGCACGCCGATAAATATTTAATCACTGGATGGAGAACGAGGCAAGGCGTTTGGTAGCTGACAGCTAAAAAACCTGCATTTAAAAGCCCGCTTCTGCAGGGAGATTGGCCTGGCTCATCTCTCTCCAGGAGGGGCACGGGGCTTGGCACCACCAGAGCCAGCCCTTGGCCGGGGCAGGACCGTGGTGGTGCCACCAGGTTGTTTTTCCTTCTGCAGCTGCCTGGCAAGGCCCTGGCCCAGGAGAGGAGCAATGCCCTCGGACACTGCTTGCAGGACAGGGTAGCAGGAGAAGCCAGCACTCTCCTCCCTGCTCCAAGAGGCAGACAGGGATAAAGCTAACTCCCCAGGTCCCTGCGTTACTAAACCCATGTCATCCACAGCCCCCAAAGTCTCCCCTGGCAGGTGAGAGCGGGGTGTGGGGCTGCCTTTAACCACAGGAAACCTTTTGAAACAACTGGCTCAGCTCCTGCGCCAAGAAGGTGGCCAGGGAGATGCATCCCCAGCCAGAAGCGGCTTGCATCGGTGCAAAGCAAGGGGCCGAGGGCACCCTTTGGATGGGGAGAGCCTTTGCCCCATGCCGCGATGGGCCAAAGGGTTGCAACGGAGAGCTCACCCCGGCACCCACAATCACCCGGCTTGACCCTTCCCAAGGGCAGCCGTTCATCTCGCCCGTCAGACGACTGCCACGCGGGACTGGGACCTGCACCGGCACGAGGGCAGGCAGCTGAGAAGCCAGGCAGCTGCTCTTTGACAAGCTAATATTTACAAAGGTGCTCTATCAGCCCTAAAAATTCCTCTCGGCCGAAAGCTGGCACGCAGGCCTTGGCCTGGGGAGACGTTCATTCCTACCAAATTTGGAATACATTTGCGTAGACGGTTTTTTTTAATATATTACAGGAATGGAGGGGGGGGGTGTGCTACTGGTTTTGTAAACAACATTCAGTGCCCTATTTTAACTTAAAAATGGGCTTCTTGTTCCAACAGAGACGTCTCGGATCATTGATCTGTCACGTAGAGCACCCCGGCTAGGGCTGGAGCGCTTTATTTTAAGGGTGGGAGCTACTTTAATTACAAATTGGGGCGTTGTGCTCTTTGGTGCCAATAAATTAGCATAAAGCCTTAGGCCCTGATGCTGAGATTGGACCTGGGTGGTCAGGAACTGGCACCCACGCAGAGCTTTGGGGGTCTCCGTGGACTCCACACCTGTGCTGGGGGCTGTCCACGCTGATCTGAGGGCCGCAGCATCAATGACTAGTGCCCTGACCATTCCCACTCCCTCGGGGCATACCTGCAAAGCCTAATTCAGAAGCATCACAGCACAGGCATCCAAAACCAGACCCCTCCTGAGGCTCATATTTGGATCAGAGGTACCGCTGAGTCTCCCTGCCACGGATGCATGTGAAGAGCTCACCAAAGTCAGGGTGGGTTTTTGCATCTCCTCTATCAAATGCTGGGGACTGACAAGAAAGGGACCTGGATTACAGGGACTGAACGTCGCAAAGCACATGCCCATGATTGTTTAAAATATCCCTAATAAGATACCTGCCCTTTGAAAACATCCCTTAGGCTCTACAGCAACATATCCAGGGCATTCAGAACAGGATCTGAAATCCCACATTTCCACAACGGTTCTGTCCTTTTAAAGCTTTCAGCAGGGTACGAAATATCACGACCATTTGCAAGGGAACATCTCAGCCTATTGTGATTAATTTTGAAGGCTGATTTCAGCCTTAGTGGAAGGGGTTGGGACATTATTTGGCCTTTAATTATCAACCTGTTCCATCAGCGAATTATCCATAGGCACGGGAGGTGTTGAGGGGCCAGGCGTGAGGCAGGCCACCTCTGCCAGATGTGGAGGCAGATGCAGCTAACAGAGCAGCCGGCGGGACTGGGCTGCACCCTGGCTGGCCCGGGAAGGCAGGGGGCTACAAGGTGCCACGCAGGACTTGGGGGGCATGGGGGGCAGCGCAGGACTGGGCCGAGCCTCCTGCCCACGACCTACAGGAGTCTGCAGGCTTGCAATGTGTTTTTAATGAAATCCACTCATTTCTCACCTTCCCGGACACCTTGCAAATATTGACTCCGAGGCAACACGTGCGCTCGCTCCCTGGCCCGGGGCTGGACACGAGCAGGACGAGAGGAAACCCTTGGCTTGCAGCAGATGCTGCCGCTGGCCTCAGAAACGAGCTCCCTGCAACGATCGCTTCCAGCTCCTCACAAAATGGAAGCAGCTTGTGATGGCTGGCAGCGAACGCTTCTGAGGGCCGGAGGGCACGTGGG
>NW_005842103.1:2208492-2213084 GCF_000455745.1 Alligator sinensis
TATATATATATATATGCACACATATAAAGACTCTCCTCACCCCTCTTCCCACATGCTCCCCACCCTGGAGGCTGCTGGCTTGTGATGCGCGGTGTGCTGCCAGCTCCAGTCACGCTGCTCTGCTCCGTGCTGTAAGCAGTTGGCATCGGAGGCTGGCGACGGGGCGCGGAGGTGGCTGGACAAGCTGCCTCACGCTCCCCGGACCAGGCCAGATGCTTCTGCAGCAGCCGCGGCAGGCAATTCCTAGCTCCCACGGCACGTGGGCTGACCCCTGTCCTTCCCACCCAAGGAACAATGTGCATCCAGTGGGTTTGCAAAGGAGGCCCTTCTCTTTTGGCTATGCCCCTGGGCCGGACTGGGACATAACAGCACCCTGAGGACCCCCCTGCCTGGGCAGCTGGAAGAGTGGCTGCAAGAGGCAGTGCAGCCTGTCTCCGGGCTGCTGGCTGTCAGCACACGGGAGCTGTTGGCATCACTGCTGTGCATGGTTCAGTGATCCCTGCCGCCTCCGAGGAGGCTCTACACGCTGGCCCTGATCCTTGCCTGGGTTGTGCCTCCTTCCCTGAAGGCCTCTTGGTCTCCACTAGTGACCCGATACAACAGGCGGGTGAGACGCGAGCAAGTCGAGAAGGGGAAACACTCAGGTGTGTATGAGCACAGCTTCTCCCTGCAGATTTGCTGGGCTCCTAGACAAGCTACAGAGCTGCGGGCCCCTTCTCTTGAAGCTGACACTTGCTGGAAACCTGAGCAGAGAGAAGGGACCTGTCCCCTTTCCAGGACAGCCAGCACATGCGCAGAGAGGGCTTCATGCTACAGCACTAGTGAACTCCACGCCGAGCCTGAAGCTCTGAATTGCACGGACAGGCCAAAGGCAACCCAAGGCAAGGACTGGAACAGTGCCCGGCACACAGGGGCCGGACCCGTGACCACAGTCCCATGGCACAGCGGCAGGGCGAAGCACCCGCAGCAGCCTGCTTGGTTTGGGGCAGCGAAGACATATTGGTGCGGTTCGACAAGCCGGAGGTCAAGCTGGCCCTGGTGACTACGGAGGCAAAATGACAGCCACATCCCTTCCTTGCACCCCAAACTGGCCTGCCTTAGCTACGCTTGCTGCCAGATAAGGGGAGACTCTAACCTGCATGTTTCCCCAGGCACCGTGCTGCTGTTTCCTCCAAAACGCCCCAAAATAAAACTGCGAGCGTGCAGAGACAACGTGCCACTTGGCAACCAAACTATCTCCGGCTGGGGCCACAGACCCCACGTGCCACCACGCTGACAAACGACGTGTGTGACCCAGGAGGACCCCACCTGATTTCTTTTGGGGGCCACGCTCCAATGTTCATCTAACCAAACTTCCAGGCTTTGCAGCTGAAGCCCAGGCGCCGCATCGCTCCAACCTGCCATCCTGTCCTGCAGCCGGATGCAATCCCGGAGCTACACTCTGCCCGTGCCTCGGGGAGCAGCAAAACCTTGTGATCGCACGCTCTGCTACCAGCACAGCAAGACTGGCTCTCCTCCCTCTCCTAGGGACTTCAAGGGCCCCTCTGTCACTGCAATCTGGGTATCTTGCAACCTGCCCTCTCCCACCCAGACAATGCATTTCTTCTCATAGCGTCTCAGCAAGGCAGGGCAGCGTCATTACTTCCAACCCACAGACAGGGAACTTGGGCGCTGAAAGATTAAGTGACATGCTTAAGGTGACTCAGGAAGGCTGTAGCAGAGGAGGGTTTTGAACCTAGATCTCCAAAACCCTGCCTCTCCTCGAATGAATTGGTCTCAACCCCTTTCTAGTCTCACTGCCTGCTTGCTCCTTTTTCCAGGCCCTTGCTACAGGACCCTATTTGCCATAGCCAAGTGGCTCATCCCACACGACTGCTTTCCCATCTGGCATGCACTCGCACATGGGGCTGGAACAAAGTTGCTGGTGGGAACAATCAAAACACAGCTCTGTAATGCAAGCAGAGCTATCTCCCAGCTTTTTCAGCAGAGGATAAAACACCTCCCCTTATCCCATCCTGAATGCCATCACGATTTGGATTCTGCCAGGCGACAGACAGCGTCAGAAAAGGAAAAGCATTTGGTCTTTTCTCTTCAGCATGGCCAGATGGTGATTGGAGCTGCAGGGAGGAGAATCAGCATGGATTACTAAACACGCTGAGGTTTGGATCCACGGAGCGTGAGATGCAGCAGAGTTCAGGTTTGTTTATCAAATAACGGGACGAGGACGAGTCCCGCGCGGCCTGGCCGGGACACGGGCAGTGGTGCCGTGCACAAGACAACCCCTGAAAAATGCCCTTTTGAGCAAATATGAAGTGGAATGTAATGGAAAGCACATGCCGTGTGGATTTTGCAATATCTGGGTGGAAGGCTGCTGCGAGCCTTCACTTCTGCAAACTTCCCACCCTCTCGGCTCCAAAAATATGTCCCTCTGAGGCTGACAGGGCAGGCTAGAGAAGCTGACTACCTCTGCAACGGGGACTTCCAACAGCCACTCAGTGCTAGCTCCTGCGGTGATGCGGGTGGGGGAGCCAGACACATCCCTGCATACTTCCTTGCCCTATTTTTGGGTTGGGTTCTATTATAGGGAAGCCCTGCTTTGCAACCGTGGCTGGGCTTTGCAAACTGAAGTTTTAATTGAGCTCAATTAGTGGCAGAAGCAGCTTGCTGATTCAAGCGTGCTGGTGTTTCGATGCAGCGTGCCGAGTCCTTCATTCCCTGGCAGAGACATTTTCACCCGGCCCCATCTTGCAGAAGAAGAAGAAATGCACGGTCATGCCCTGCCTGCGATTTGGAAAGCGAGGAGCTGCGACTACCCAGCGGCTCCCGGCGGCCGTGCACGACTTCAGTGGCAAAACCTGTCTGCCTCGCACACCCCTGCAGGGTGACACGCTCCGCCTCCGCGTGCCTCAAACAGGCTTCGCACCAAGGGATTGAATTTCCACTGGCTTCAAGGGGCTTGGGGTCAGGGCCTCCCTGAGCAAGCCTGGGGTCGATTCGGAGAGAGAACGACTGAACTCTGCCATGAGCTCACGTGAAAGCGGATGAGACCGAGCAGTGGGAACGGAGATTTGGGCTCCTTTGAACGGGGCGGCTCAGAGAGCCGCTCGGGGAGGTGTGCGCATGCATTGACGGGAACCGGGAAACTCCCCTGAAGCAAGACTAAGGGGGATCTGGGCACGAGCCTCTCCCAGCTGAATCTGCAGCATTCAAGCAGGCAGCCTGTTCTTCCTTCTAGGCACTGCGAGCTGAACGCTAGGAGCCTGCCAAGGAGACAAATGGTGAATTGGAAGGGTTTGATTAAAACTTATCCTGCCTTTAATTTCCACCTAGCTCTGGGGAAGTCAGGGAAATAACATCTTTGCAGCCCAGGGAGGTGTTCTACCACGTTCAGTAAGTCAGGAAAATGCAAAAAGCCAGGAAGGAGCAGACAACACACAGGTCCCTGCACACTCATTAGCTCCTGCATGCTCGTTAGCCTTCCTTTCTCACCCAGCACCATCTGACTTGGGTATCTGTGCCTCAAAGGGACACGAGACACTCAGAGGAAGAATAATACCAATATCATCTTTGCAAACGTATCCGAATGAAATCTGAAAGCTGCCAATAACCGACTGGGAGCCACTCAGTAAAACACCACCACAAAAATACCAGTAACCCTCTACTTGTTCTGTCTTTCTACTGCTTATGCCTACAGATAACACGGCAAATCAGCACCGCTTACGTGCATCGAGCACCTAGGAGTAATGAGATCGTACAGCGCCTCTGCAGCGTGCTCGCATCTTTAGCTCAGTGCATGTTCTTATGGAAATCCAAGGCCTAGACCGCAGTAGAGATGGGTGCCTGCCACCAGTTTGATGGAGAAAAACTAAACACAAGTAGGAGGAAGCTGAAGCCTGGCTCTTAGTAGCTGCATTTTCTAGCCCACAGTGAGCTCAGCACTGTACAAAGTGATGCTCTGTTTGGAGAGGTGCATCCTGCCGCCATTTGCTCATCTAACCGAACCCAACGACCGCAGCAGAACTGCTGCAATCTTACAGGGGTGTGCGAGAGAGGAAAGCAGCCCCTGATTTAAATGGGGCTGGGAGACCAGGAGTCCCATTCAACAGAAATAAAACTAAGAAACCAAGGGGAAACCCCCATGTGACTTGTTCAACAGTGAAGCCATTTCCTTACTGACAGCATAAGGGCACTTCTTGAGGCGGGACGTGTGTCAAGCGTTGACACTTGGCCATATAGTGCCCAGAGCAAGGGCACCCCAGACTGGGGCACTGGGTTTTTTGCAAACTCCATCTCTTTTGGACAGTGCAGGCAAAAACATTAAGCACCAAGTTAGAGGGTTTGGTAGGAAATGGACTCCTGCTGCGGGGATGTCAACACACTTATCTACCACTACTTTATAAGGTCTTTATCCCTGAAATATCTGCCTTGCTCACATGCGTTGCATAGCGTCCTGCATCTCACTGCAGAGAGGCAGCGGCAGCACAATGCAACCTGCTTTTCGTGCACAGCATTTATGGTGCCACCTTTTCTTCCCCAGACCCTCCTTTTTACAGCAGAGAGCCGCTTCAAGCCATTAAGCTACGGCGTCGAAG
>NW_005842103.1:2213094-2213485 GCF_000455745.1 Alligator sinensis
TCAGACTTGTTCGGCGCAGCCCATCAGGCGTAAGTATATACACCGCTAACACCTGCCCGAGCCAATGTTTTCTACAAGCAAGGGCGGCAGGGGTTTTCTGCATTCCCGCAGTGGTTCAGGCTCTCAACGAACGCAAGGGATGGGACAACTTAACACCCCAAGTCCGAATTCACCTTGCAATTTGGAAAGCTGAGAGCTCCTTCCAGGGCATTTACTTCTGCTGAATACAACGGTGCTCTGCTGCAAATCTCCAGGGCTCGGCGAATGGGCGATAGCTGCCCTGCTGCACTCAGATGCACCATTTTTATCCAAACTGCTGGTTATACTCGCAGATCCTTACAAATTCATAGTGCTTATTCTGCAGGGGAAAAGCCGGTCGTCCCTCCACCAC
>NW_005842103.1:2213516-2233053 GCF_000455745.1 Alligator sinensis
ACCGGCAACTCTTTCCAGCCCTGCTTCCTTGCCAACCTCTCTTCATATGCACCGTTGATAAAACCTGTCTACAGTCAATTAAAAAACACGCACTGAATTTAACCTATCGAGTCTGTGCAATGTGCGTTCTCGCTTTGAGCAACGGGCAGTGTTCACCGGATCCAGGGAATATCCTTCGACAGAAGAGGATTTTTCTTTTTTGGGAGGGGGGGCAAGGAGGAGATGAATTTGAGAGTCCAAGATCCGGATTACCACTTGGAACAAGTTGAGCTCCATGAAAGGAGGTGAATGAAATGTTTGTCCAAGTCTTCTTTTTAATTCAGCACTATTACATGCTGATCGTGTGGGATTTTGTGACACAAGTCAACAGAATAAAAATATCTTTGAACTGAGGACACAACACGCGCATGGGGATTTTTGTGAACAGAACATGCAAAAGGCTTGCAACTATTTTAGTCATCGTTTCTTCCTTTCAAGTACTACTCCACTACGCGCCTAGCATCTGGGAAGCTGAAAACACAACTAAAATAGCTTTTGTGAATATGACACCAAACACGACTCGTCTCCAAGCAGATCCTTCCATCAAACCCTCCTTGTCACAATATTGCTGGAGTGCCTGGTCAGTAATCATTAGGAACGGCTGCAAGGGCATCACGCAAAGGCCCGGTCCCCGCTCTGTGACCACAAAATGCATTTGGGGCAGATAGGAAGCATGTCCTTTTGCAGCATTAATATTCCCAAAGGGTGTGCACGTCCCTGGATGGCTACTGCCAGCCCTAAAAGTACGGAAGGCAGGTTTAGGAGGAAATCCTGGAATTTCACCGTCATCGAGTCTGATAACTAAGCCAATCCCCAGAGCGGCATCGCGCTGGCTTATGTATACAAAACTTGTAATTTCTTTCAGTCCCCTTTGTCTCCTGCCGTATTGTTCCTCCAGACTGCTATTATTCAGGCTGGCTTTTCAAATACCAAACACAGTTTTTCTCTTGTCCCTTGAACCACTTTTTCATTGCAAAGCCCATAATCCAATTCTACAACTTTCCCTGGCTGATTGAATCTCCCCCCAAGGTCATACGGGAAGTTGATGCTTCTGACCTTCCTCTACCTACAGTGTCTGCTGAATATTACAATTGAAGCCAGCAACTCCACGTAGACAGAAGCAAGCAAAGTACATTAAAGCCCAGGAGAATAAATGTTACGGCATTATGTTCATGAATACAAATGCAGGACATGTGGCAGCGATGGCTGCCTCGCTCCTTGGGGGTGCGCGGGGGAAAAGATAAATGGAGAAGAGCGCGGCTGGGAACGGCTCGGACCCCAGGGCTCAGCTCCTGCGTGAGGCGGGTCCCGACAGCGAGGGGATTCCCGCTACGGCGCCACGTTGGGGGAGGTTAAAAAGAAAGAGGAGTTGCGTTTTATTTAGAACTTGGCAACCCACCGCCGCCCGCCATCTGAGAACCAGCCCCGTTTCTCTCTGTGTTGCTGCTCAGCTCAGAAAACAGCAGCTTAATGGGTATAAACAATGGCTCCGGTTTTTTTTAATTAACTTTTTTTACAAAAAAAAAAAAAAAACACAATCCCATCTGGGCTGACAGTTCACGAGGAGCCTGGGAAAGTCCCCTGCGGCTTGCGACTGGGTGCACCGGGCACGTCACCCGCTGATACCCAGGTGCTCTCGCCAGGTGGGCGAGTGCGGCCCAAAGGCACGGAGGGAGGAAGGAGCCTCTCCCAGGCCACACACGCTATTTGGAGCAGCACCTAGAAGGCCAAGTCCGAGGCCCACGCACCGTGGGATGTGCTAATGCCTTGGCAGAGCTCCACCACTTCGGCCATCCACCCAGCCCTGCCGCGGTTTGCACTTTGCAGAAACCCATTCGCGCTGCCGCGCCGTGCATGGGTGAATGCGGAGACCTAGCCGGGTGCATCTACCGAGGACTTTCTAGTTCCCCTCGCCCAGCCCGGCAACCCTCAGACCCCCCTTGCAGAGAGCCAGGAGGGCACTGGGAAAGCGTCTCTCCTCTCCCCTCTCAGGACTTCTGACACCAGTGGTGAGCAACAGCCTCCAAAGCAGCAGCAGCCAAAAAATACCCCAACCCCACCTCCCGCGGAGCAAGTATCCCACCTGGGTTTGCTTCTAAAACCTGTGCTATTTGCTGGCCTGCCTTATCGCCAGCCACCTAAGCAGTCTAACACATAATTAGTGGAGTTGCATAGGGCTCGCGGCTGCCTTTTCTTCCCCCCTTCTCCCCGGTCCCGCTTCCACGTGCTCTTTAAATAGAGCTTGGCAGAGGAAAGCAGCGGGGCGGCCAATCTTTGTTATAATCTCCAGGGAAAGGCAGGAGCGGGCCATGTAAATATTTGCCATAGTTCCTTCCATGGAACAGGACATGCTGTAGCGTCCGGGGCAGAGGGCTAGCGGAGCGCACGGGCGCCAGCGAGAGGGCGACGGCTCCGAGAAACACGGTGCTGCGGCAGAGGGCGAGGGAAGGCAACCCTGCGCGCCGGCAGCACGTCGAAGCCCCATGCATGAGTAGATCCGGGCCCTAAGTGAGGTCAACGGGGCACATCCATGTTTTCAACCAGACCCCGTAAGTGCCATCCCATCCGGCACACGACGCGCTGAATTCTGCCGTGCATGGATTTCAAGCCCTGCTGCTCTTCTGTGTTGCACCCCTCCCACACGTGCAGCGTGAGCACAACCTCTAACGATCCGGCCTCGTTACAGAATTCCTGACATTCCCCAAATTCTCCAAGCTCTCATTGGAGAAGCCCTGCTCCCCTATTCAACCGAGCAAACCCGTCCTGTTGGTCTCAAAGGAACACAGTGCAATACAAATCCTTCCCGCTGCCCAAGCTGGCACGAAGGCTTCAAGGCATGTAATGAGGAAGCCTCATGTCCGCTTGACCCACGGCTCAGGCTGACCCACAGGCCTAGAAAAGAGAAAGGAGCTGCACTCGCAGGCCCCCCGCCTAAAAAACCATGTTTGAGTTGCTCTGCGTGGTGCCAGGAACGAGGATTAGTGGCTAATGCCGTTCGTAGAAACCGGCACTTCAGATGCTGAGAGGTTAATTCCATGCACCCGCTGCCTAAAATCTGTTCCCAGGCCTCTCCCATAAAGAAAGAGGCAGGATGCAATCCCGCAGCTTGCCGGGTGTTGTTTTGGAAGGACGCTGGCTTTCTCGCCCATGGCACGGTGCCCGCTGTGCCCTGCTCTCTGCCGCAGATCGCAGGAGCGATGCTGGAGGGTTGGACTGATCCTGAATTTGCAGCTGAGAGATGAGCCCCGAGTTCACCGGCAGCAAGCGGGCACTTTGCTAAGGCTCTTGGCACCCTCCGGAGTTGCATGATTGTTTACAGGAGGAAGAAAAGAGAAGGCCCCAAAGGCCCAGGCAGAGGGAAGCCCTCAAGCCTACAAACCCGCCAGCTCCTTAGCTAAGGGTTGATCAGCCGTGCACAGCACAGCTGCTACAGCCCTATGCAGCATCCTGGATCCCTTCCCCTTGTTTGGGATTGCATCGTGTGTGCCAAGGCCTGAGGGCAACCAAACAGGCTTGCTGGAGCCCTATATTGCACAAAGCGCGAGGACAAACGCACGGGTTGGAAACCACCGTTGCGGTCAGCTCAGAAATTCTCCTTCCTTGGACGACCCTGCGGGCATCGGACCCCTCGCGGGGTCGCTTTTGGCTGCGGGCATCTCTGGGGCTGTACTTACACATGCAGCAAAACCCCCTCGGTCCCTTCCTCCTTTCAGCCGGTGGAGATGGATCTGCCTACGCCTGGATCAGGTGTGCGCAGCCTGGAGGCTACCAGCGATTCACATGTGTGCCGAGAGCAGCTGCTCTGGTGAGGATGGCTTTTTCTGCCGGGCTGCGCTGGCCTTTCCTGAGGACATCTGCGGCGTCGGCAGAGGAGTTTCCACATTGCTCGCCCAGCTGGGATGCAGCACGCCTGGTGCCCGCGTGGGGAGCACGCACCTGCCTGCTGGAGCAGATGGACCCACTCCTGCTAGAAAGCCCCATCGTGTGCCTCTGCCTCTGATATCTCTCTTCCTCCTGGGACGGGTCCCACAAAAGGTAGCTTCAATTATGCATTCCTCCCGGCACCCACCTGCTTTCAGGGGCTTTCCTGCACTGACCAATATGCAACCTCCCCGTGGACAGTGCCCTTCCAGGGCTCTGTAGGTTCCTGCGGCCTGCTGTAAATACATGCCTGTGCTCTGCTTACCCTAAAGTCATAGGTCTATTTAGGCTAGAATATATAATATTGGTATGGCAAGGGTCTTAATCCGGCCTTGTGATTAGAAATGATCAGGAGTGATGACAGGGAGGCCCCGCGCAACACACAATACAAGAAAGCGAGGAAAAGGAAGCAGAGGTGAAGGGAGTTGACTAAAGCCACACAGCACATCAGTGTCAGAGATGAGAAAAGAGCCCAGGTCCCAGCTGGGACCCGCCTGCTCCTATGCTGCTCTCCTTCCAAGCAACCGGCTCCCCAGTGCCAAACTCCTAGCAAACGTGTCATGACAAGGAGACACGTGGCATGAGAGACCCCTCTGCTAAGACTGTGCTGCGATCTGCAGTGCCAGCTGTGAATGACATCCCTCGGGCCTCACGTGCTGCAGGGCCCGAGTTTTAATCCCTCGGTTCGATGCAGGGATAAGGCAGGGGATGGTTTCTCTCCCTCTCCCCTGCAACTCCCAGTGCCGGCTGGTATCATGGCAAGCCGCAACGTGAAGAGGAAGCACGTGACAGGCTCACGATGTCTGGCCTCTTTTTTAAACCGCTCATGTGCAGCCGTGATTCTGCAAAGGGCTCATCTCTGTGCACCTGCTCCAGGGTACTATGTGCTCAGCAAACCATAGTCCATGATGAGCGATACTCTCAGGTAGGCTGCCCGCAGCGCCAAGCTGTCCATGCTGCTGCCAGAGCCCCAGCCCCTGCAACCGGGCTAGCAATACAGCATCATGCTAGGAAGAAGTCCACCCGTTCTGCTCGCAGCATCCTATGGCAGAGGAGACAGGGAGCTAGGCAGTGTGAAGGGGTTTCCAAGCATGAAGCTGCAGTGTTTAGGCCACGTGAAAGCCCCTCAAGCGTGCAAAGTGGCCAAGGGACAGCTGGTACCCACCGCTGCCCGCCCGGGGCTCTGGATGCACTGGGTATTTCTGACAACGTGGAAGCCGTTCTCCAGGGGCTGCCCTTGAAGTTAGCAAATGAAAAAGGCTTCGTGTCATATGAGAAACAGAAAGGCCAGGGCAAGGCACGGTTGCTCTCTCCCTTCTCCAGGGCCACGATCCCAGGCTGGGCACCGTCACTGAGACGGGGGCCCCATCCTGGTCCCTCGCCGTCTGCAACAGAGTTCCCCTCCTGGAGGGTCTCTCCCTCTGGGCCTATGTCAGGGTTGTGAAGATGCAGCAGCAACGTGGCTTTCCCGGGAGGACAGCTTGGGAATTTGGCGTGTGCCCCAGGCCGGCAGAACCACGCACCGACGGTGCCCAGACAGCAAAGAGGGTGCAGGCATGAAGCCTGGGCACTCTCAGCAGCCTGCCGCTGCTCCTGCCCTGCTCCTGGAGACCAGCTTTGGCTTTGATCTCCCTCCGGCTTTGCAGTAGGCAATGCTTTAGGGCTCCGGATACACCGTCTGCCGTCCCCGGGTCATGCCTCTCCGCCGCGCTGGAGCAGGGCGCGGGGAAGACGTGGCGTCACAGAGCGAGGGGCACACAAATCGCTGTGCTGGATCACCAGCCACGCGTCCGGGACTCGCATCAAGGCCGCGCGGCTGACGTCAGGGGATTGATGCCGGCTCAGGCCCTGACCCCTCTCTCTTCTTGGTGATGCTGCAGTCCTCAACGGGGCTGGCTGGCCCCCGCAAAAGGTCCCAGTGCCATCCCAGCTACAGACACGCGAGGCCAGGCTGCCTCTGGTGGAAAATGTGAAGCCGCGTGATGATGGGGAACGAGGTCGCAGCGTCAACTTGGACGCTGGGTGGTTGCAAAGCAAAATCCCTCTCCCTTGGCGCACAGGCTGTCACCTTTCAAACCGGGTTCAGCCACTGACCTTCTCTTCCACTGTCAGTGACCTTATTAGCATTAATCGTGTTTCTAATAATAGCGTGCATTGCCAGCAGACCATCTGCTGCACCGTTTGCCTGCAAATCGTTAGAAAAGGCAAATGGGTTCATTTCAAATTTTTTCTTTTTTTTTTTTTTTTGGTTCCCAGCAAACAATGTTTCCTTTGGGGAATAATAAACATCTCAGGGCCCAGCTCCCAGCTGAAGCCACGTGTGCTGAGTGACGGCACGACCACGCTCCGGCTCTGCGTCGGAGCTCCACCTCCAGCCCCCTCCAAACCCGGGAGCTCACGGAGTAAGCAGATACCAGGGGCAGGACTGGGAGATGTCAGAGGTGATCGACAGCCGGAGATTTCACTGAGCACGGAGACCCAAAGTCCCAAGATGCCCTGGTGGCAGCATATCACAGACTCATGGAAAATTAGGGTTGAAAGGGAGCTCAGGAGGTCACATCTAGTCCATCCTCCTGCTCAAAGCAGGACCAGCCCCAACTGCATCATCCCAGACAAGGCTTGGTCTAGCCAGGTCAAAGATGGAGAGTCCACAACCTCTCTGGGGAGCCTGTTCCAGTTTTTTTACTATATCAACCTCTTCTCATATTATATACTTTCTACTTTATGGCTGAAAGTATACTGCTATGCCATAGCATGAAATAACCAATCTTTAATAGCATTGCAGTTGAACCCAGGGAGATTTTGCCTACATGCCCCATACCGTCTTTCAAACACGACTTTTAAAGGACCTGGCTGTGCCCAAAGCCCATGCATGCAGAAGCAGCTCTCCAGATGTGGGTATACTGACCCGCAGTGACTTCCAGGGCACTGCCACCCACTGCACTTTACACAGTGCCCATTACTGTAGCGTCGGGCCACTTGACAACCTTTATTGCACCGGTCTTGGCAATACCTCTGCGAGGCGGAGAACGGTACCACAGGGCTGTCTTTATACGAGGTAAGAGGTGCCAGCAGCTGTTTTATGTGCAACAGCAAAACAATACTAATACACAGCAGTAAAACTCTGCCTGGATGGGGCAAGACTCTCCAAGCACAAATTTAATAGCGAGGCAGGTTTTTAACCAGGCTTGGCTCCTCCGCAGAGTCCTCTCAAAGCTCTGGCCAATAAAAGCTAGATGCTGACACGGGCGAGGTCAGGAAACAGGCTCTTTTGCAAACCTGGCCTGTTCTCCTTGCAGGTACTTATAAGCATCCAAGCAGGCTGATGGCACAGGCATGCGTGATTAAACGCGTGCACCCTTTCAGAGGGGCAGGCTACGTGCCAGGACATTACAGCCCACAGGGACCGGGTTGCATGGGCAGAGATCGCTGTGCCCATGGAGTTGCCTCAGCTCGTGTTGCTGAGCCACTGCCGTTACTCTTGCTTGCATGGCACTATCCCTGGACCAGCGGAGGATGCCTTCATCCGTGCAGATGCAGGAAGCACTCGCACAGGATCTAGCAACCCGCTCTTAGGTGCAATTTATGCACCTACCTTTTACAGGAGCTGGGGAGGGAACAGGACCCTGAGCAACTGTGTGTGCAAAGAAGACCAAGCCTGTAATGCAGGGAGCACAGGCGAGGGAAAACCATGCCACCAAATACACCTGGTGCTTGGGAGGAGGCAAAGGGCAAGGCTTCACTCATGCACCCGCGACACTGAACCCCGACTCAACAACGAGGCATCCATATAAGCGCTTGGCTCATGTTGACGGGGAGCTTCTGCTTGCCGGGCAGTGCCCTGGGCAGGGGCCACGGCATGCTACCCGCAACATTACAATATGCCCATAAAAGGTCTCAAAATGCATCGGTTCAAAAGCAGATGCAGGAACCCAGGAGGGTTCAGACTCGCATCCCAAAAGAATTTTCTCTGCTGCTTTTTTAGGCAACTGCGAACAGCCGTCACCACTTCGCCGTCCTCCAGCCAACCAGAAAACCGAGGTTACTCTTGGCTTTCGTGAATAAGGGAAATGCTGCTGGCTCCGTCCCCTTGGGACATGGCTGGCTCATGGCTCAGCAGCCAGAGCTGGGCACCTCTAAGCACATGCCAGGGCTCGCTGGCTAGGGGAGGAGATGCCGACAGGGTGGAAAACCCCGATCCTGGACAGTCCTGCTGAGAGGCCATCCTCAGAAAGACAAGTTTGTGGCGAACCAGCCAAATTCCAGGGGGTTTAGGTGGAAATGTGCACACAGACCCGAAGGCTGAACTAGGTGTGGTGGCTGGAAGGGAAATGCCACTTGAAAAACCACGGGTTGGCCGAGAGGACGGCAGCGCCATGAACCTCCTGCCCACGCTCCATGCAAACCGGGCGAATGAAACGACTGCTCTGCTGATTGCTGCTTTTCACCCCAACCCAGCAGGATCACCGGCTCCGTGCGGCGCCTACACCTCCCCGCAGCAACGCACCCAGCCAGGCTCCAACCAGGGGGGCTACCAGAGCAGATTGGGCCCGGCACAAGTTACAAGGAGGTCCCCGGTGAGGACAGACATAACCAAGGGTACACCTGGTTGGCAGAGCTACATGACACTGCCCAGCACGGACACTCGGGAAGTCCAGGCTCGAACCCACCAGGGCTGTTAAAAACCCATTTCCACCCCAAGACAAACTCCTTTTCTCTGGCAGTACGAGAACTAGGGGTCACAACATGAAACGAGCAGTCAGTCAGTTTAACACCAGCCCAAGAAAAGTCTTTTTTATGCCGTGCATCACGAAAGCGTGGCACTCATGGCCACCAAGTGCGGTGGAGGCTGAGAGCTTAGCTCGATTTGCAAAAGGACTGGACCTGTCCTGGGAGGAAAGGGGCATCCATTGCTAATAAGCACAGGAGTGAGGGGCACAGACTCTGCATCACAACTTCCTAGCCCTTAAATCCTGGAGGTTGCAAGCAATATGCCACGTCACAGGCCCGGGGTTTATGGAGGTCACCAGAGTCTGCTCCTCTTCTCTTCACCAGTGGAGGGGTCGCAAAAGGCTGTGGCCGCTGGGTTATTTCCCATGGGCCAAAAGGGGATGAAAACATCAAGCCTCAGGAAGGAGATCGGCAACCCCTGAAGCAGCCAGGCAAGAAGCACATCGGAGAGGGACACGCCCAAGAGATGGCCTGGACTTTGACCAATGCAAGCAGCAAAATGCAAAGTGCTTCACCCACCCCAAGCAGCTGGGAGGAGAGCCCAGGACCTCAGGAAGAAGCAAAGGCCTGAACTATGCTATTTTGGCATGGTCCCACCCCGGCAGCAATGTTGCAGGGGGTCAGGGAGGGACGGCGACTCCGGGGATTGCAGCTGTGCCCCCATCCGTGCCAGCTGTGGATGCAGTCTCTCTCTGCCTCGGCTCCAGGCTGCCTTCTCCCTCCGACCACATCACAAATCCTGAGGTCATTCCTCCGGCCAGAGGCCCCTCTCCTGCCCCACGGTGAGTCCTGAGAGCAGATAGGGCCAGACTGCCCTGTTGCATCCCAAGGAGGAAGCTGGAGCCCAACAAGAGCCGGCGGCTGCCTCGGGCTGTCCCCGAGGTCCGCACGCCCACTGCTCTGTGCCTGCCAGACCCAGCCAGCTCTCTGGCATCAGGATTAGATGGGCTAACAGGCACTGAGCACCTCACTTGATTCTGGCAAGATGGTCAGTCCCGTAGTGCAACCCTCGAGCCAGATCCTAGCGTATCCGTGAGAGCCTTTTCCATCCGGCGCAGCAAAACGGGGCATCCATGACCTTTCTCCCTGCAGACAGTCACAGCCCGGAGAAGCGCACAACGCCCCTGGGAAGTGGGTCTCCTCGCAGGTCACTTCTGCTCACATCATTGCACCGGGCCATTCCTTGCTGCTTAGACAACGCCAGGTCCCACCACCCCCATGTCCTTGGGAAATGTTAATAGGAAACCTTAGGGACAGAAGATGCCCAGCTGTGGAGAGAGCTTGGGACAAAGCCTGCCCCTCTCCCAAATGGCCTGCTAAAGGCAACAAAGACCAGGCATTTCCAAAACACTTGCATTTATATATAGGGAGATACCCAGCAGTAGCAAAGGGCAGAATGGCTTGATCCATGCTAAATAAACCCAAGTCACTGCATACAGTGCTTTGATGGGACAAAAATGGGCATATTAAGCTGTTTAAAACAACCATATGGTTTTTTTTCTTGGCACAATGTTCAACATACCTATATAGCGTCTATTCTGTGTTCCAACATCTCGCACCATTATAGAAATAACTTGCATGGCTTCAGGCAAGCATATGGGTGCAACGTGTTAGGTATTCATTCACAGGACTGTCGGAGCAAGCCAGTGCTGAAACACTGGAGCCAATAATAGGGGCTTCTTCACAAGCAGTTTCATTCCCTTAATTGCAAAAGAATAGCCCTGGGGATGTCACCCTGGAGACACGGCATCCCAAAAGGAGCCTGAGCCCTGTGGTCCATCAGGCCCTTTGCAGGAGCGCTTGGTTTGATGGATGGCAGCTGCTGGGTCAGAGCTATCCTGAAGCCTGGCCTACCTCACACTGCAAAGACCAGGCACAGTACATGTGTGCTGGCACGATTATTAAGTTACCAAGCACATTATTGAGGAGTGCATGTGCACAGAATCAGACCCTCTTATTATTTTAAGTCTCTTTAGTTCCTTTATTCAAACTACCACCCTGGTTTTACTGGCACTGCAAAAATACCCAATGACGACAGTTTTCATACATGTTCCTCTTGCAAGCTGCACTGAAGTATATGCTGGAAGCAGCACACAACACCCAGAACGCCTGTCAAACTTTTAGTAGTAAACTGCTTGGTTCTGGGTCAAAAGTGGTCTCTACAAAGCTAAAGAATATGAGCACACCCATGTCAGCCAACAGAAAAGAAAGAGTGCAACCGTCGCTCACCATTATGCATGCGACTGCCTTGGCGTGTGCAAGGTGCAATGCCCCAAAACAGGCTCTAAGGCTCAATCACTCCTCTAGATGTGTTTCCAGAAAACATTCATTTTTAAAGAAGAACCCAGCTAAACTGAGCTCAGTGACATGTGTGATACTTCTGATAAGTTCTGCAATCTTTAAATGGGAAGCCCATCTCAAACAGGAGGAACCCACTGCAGGCAAGATAATGTGGTACAAGATCAGTACCCAAGCTGCGAGGGACAGCCTGGCGTGTCCGAATCCCACGATCAGTGAGATTTGGGAGGTCAGAAGGAATTTTCTACACTAACAGCAGGTGCCAGGCGCTGCCAGTCTGTTATGGGAAACAGAAAATGTGGATAACCGGTTCTGGATAACCTCGCCTTGTTTCTAAACTGCAGCCATTATCAACATCCCGCTGCAAACGTGAAAGCTTGTAGTTCAGCCTTGGCTACTTTAAAAATAGGGACAACTCAACGTTGTGCTTTGTACAACTCTGTGCTTTCGTTGAAACTTTGGACAAAACATTAATTCCATGTTATATGTATTTATACATTTCAAGGCTGTCAAAGAGCTGACCATAGCAGTTCGAGAGAGTCAGGTTTTCAAACTTGATCCCTGTAAATCCAAGTCTGCCCACCTGAGATCTTCAGCACACTGCTTTATTCGGGAGGATCAGAAGCCAACAGCATTGGCTTCTGATCCTCTTGAACGCACATAGGCACACAGTGCCCCAAGAAAACCAACCAAGCTTGGGCATTTTTCAAGCATTAATCACATTCTGGGCACCCAAAACCTTAGTTGCACAAACCAAAGCCCCTCTGAGAAGCCCCACTGTCTGCAGGTTTTTAATAAAATCCACTACCACGGTTCCCTGCCTGAGTGACATCACTTATCGATGCAAGTTTCTAGTAATCCAGTAATGTCTTTTTTAAGCTTGTTTAAAGATGTAAAGCAGCAGCAAAGCGCTCGCACTGACAATTTCCTGGCAAGGCAATTAAAAGCAGAAAGGTTTGCGGCAGCCAGTTAGCAAAGGAAAGGTTTAGTTACTAACTTAGTGGCAGACTCCTAGAGCCCCGTGGTACGCCTCTGCAAAAACCAGCAGCCCAAGTTCGGCCCCCAGAACAAGTCCCAAGGGTTTGCGTACGACGAGCCTACCGTCATGTCTGATAACTTCTAATTAAAATGCAAAATTAAACTATTTTCCTTCATCTTACTGTTGTTTACCCCAGAATTAGAGCGACCGGTGTTGTAAAGGATGGATGGATAGGTGGATAGGCCAGCTAGTTTTTATAACACCATAAGTACCTTTCTCCCCTTTGCTGAAGTTTTATTTTCTATTTCATAGCTTCTTAAACTAACACCCCTCAGTGAAACATAACAGATATCACTACGCCTCATAAACCAGCAATATGCTGGGAGAGCATTTTTTTTCCTCCAGTGCAAGCTGAACAGCATTATCCCCAAATGACACAAAACCCCACCGACTATTTCTGCACTGATACCCACCAGTCCGGCCCGTCAAGGGCAGAGATAACAAAAGGGAAGCCTGGACAAGGACGAGAAAATACTTCATCAAAGATAGCAGTAACCAAATTCAAACAATCCTGCTTATCTTACAGAATAATGAAGAAGGAAGGCAAGGGGTTGGGGGGAAATGTGCAGTCCCGGTATCCAATCCTATGAAGAGCTTTTAGAAACCCTTTTTTTTTTTTTTTTTTTAAATCTGCCAAGGAAAAATGTCCTTCATTGCCCTCGCTTGGGAAAGACTCCTCCTCAAAGAGCCAGGCTCGCGGGACCTTCATACCACACTGTGATGTCTTCCGTATGTCCTACTGACACGACACGCAGGGGAAGACACACTCGCGCCCAAGGGATGCACAGAGCGTTTTGCAAGTCCCGGGCCGCTGAGCGCCTTTCCCGTGGCTGGGACTGCTCGGTCCTAACAGAAGCACAAGCATTGCACAGACGCTGCATGCCACCCGCTCGCCGCCACGCAGCTATTACATGCCGAGTTATAAAGACGAGCGTATTCTTCTAGCTTAATTGGGGGCTGCGACTTGGAAAAAAAAAAGCCAAGTGGAGAAGTAACACCACCGGTCCAGATAAGCAAGCACTCAGCGAATACTGGGGACATTACAAGACAACAGGAGACACCAATCAGCTTCCAGCATCCCAGATTCGGTCTCCAATAAAGAGAAACAGCTGTTTGGCCAAAGCTGGAAATGGTCAAAAGGACACAAAACCGCTTCTTGGAGCAGGAGAGCAGGCAAAATTCAGGAGAAGCCAGGGGGGCAGGCGGCTTCAAATGGCTTCCTCCCCACGCGCCTGGGCTGCAAGTACGAATAACGAGTTGGAGAAACCGCAGAAGTTAAATTAAGAGGCCCCTGCCTTGAGGCTCTTTGCAGTGAGTGCAAAACAACAAGGTCCATGGATGCCTCCCAGGCACGGCCCTGTGACGGCAGGGTTGGCTGAACTGGCCACGAGTAACTTGGGCGCCGAGAGCCGTAATAATAAAGAGCTCCAAGAGAGGAGGTGGCTTTGGCCTTGCAACTTGGATGGGAAACATCTCTTGCCTGGAGCTATGGAGTGCCAGCGTGAGCTGAGACGTCTCACAAATCGCTTCTTGCCATTGCCCACAGGAGCCTGGCAAGCTCCCCCATCACTCAAGAGCACAGCGATGATTTTTGCAGGTACAACGTGATGATTTCAAAATCAAATATGTGCTAGGGAGAGAGCTGGGAGTTGTAGACACATTCCTGAACACCTCCAACAGCAGTTCTGCAGACCAAAGCCCTGACCTGACATTTTTCACCCGTCAATTTGATAAAAAAACCCATCCCGGGCTCAAATGAAACGTGGACTGTGACTGCCAGAGCAACAGCTCAGGATAATTAAGGTTATTAGGACAGAGTAGCTGAGCCAATACGTTTCTCGGCTCTGTCATTAGTTCAAGGGGGACTTTAGTTCTAGATTTTTCGATAGCATTATGACTGCGATCCCTAAAGTGCTGCATAAAAATGATAAAAAACAAAACATAAAACCCATTTAGGGATTGAAATCCAATTTTTATAGGACTCAGCTGAAGAGTGATGCTGAGGAAGTTATCAAAGATGTTGCAAACGCTAACATTCAGACCAAGTTAATAAAGCAGACTGCATTTGTGGCACAGGAAAACACTGGATCTGAGGAACAAAGCAAGCATAGATTTAATGCTGAATGGAAAATACTCCACATTCATTCTAGACCTGGGGGGTGTGTCTACATGTGCATTGGGGTGTTTTTTCTAATGCGCATTAAATTTAGTACCTCCAACGTGAGGTACTAAAGAAATGTGCACTGGGCTGCCTTAATGCACAGTAACAAATGTGCGCAGTTTTTACCTGATGCTTAAGGTGCAGTAGCCTATTTTACTGCACATTAGCCTAACAGCACTTTTTTATGTGGTGCTTTAATGCGCAGTAAAATAGGCTATTGTGCATTAAAGCGCATGTGTAGACGCACCTGTGGGTCTAAACCAGGGTGCTGTGAGACCCCGTCAGGAGGTGCACACAAGGAGCCCTGCTGCAGGGGACTCTCTGATAACCCTAAAGCAGATGGCTTGGGCTGTCGTCCTTCCTAGTCCACCTCTCCCTCTAAACTCCTCCTGGAAACGGAGGCACGCGGGACCGTTTCAACAGCAGTTCTCAACTGGGGATGCTGCCACACTCCAGAAAGCGGTGGAGCGGTGCCCTGGCACTGAGAAGGTAGAAAACCACTGCCCTAGACCCTTTTTCTCATTTCCCAGAGACAGCTTTACCAGGAGATACTTTAGCCAGCGGGGTGGTTGTACATGCCAAGTCCATTTTCACCAGACATGATGCATCTGACCTGGGCATGTCTGACAGCGATGCACAGCTTAATGAGCACTATTAGGGTCCAGACATGCACCTAAAATGAGGTTAGGGTCTAAACATGCCCATTATCCTCAGACTCCAAAAAGACCGGTGGAAAATGGAGTTGCAACACTCAAAGCGGATGCTGAAAAAGACTGTAGCATCAGACCCCGATCCGTACGACACCAGCGAGCCGCGGCTTGTCATCCACAGACGGCTTCGCTGGGATGCTTTCACCAAAGAAGTCGAGGTGGGGGGAACGGTGTGCTTGCGGAAACACTGAGACAGAGCTTTAAAAAGCACCTGGACATTTAGGGGTGCCGGGAGCTGCCCCCACAGCATGAAGAAGATGCCGTGTCCCTCTGTGAATGAGCAGAAAAGGGACAAGCAGCAGGGGTGTCACTGGCAGCCGCCTCTCTGGCGTCTGAGGTCGGCCTCACTCCAGCTGGCTGTTTCCAGAGAAGGGGCACAAAGTCCATTGTTTTGCCTGAGAAAGTCTCAAAGAGGCAACAGCCACAGTGGGTTAAGGACCAGTAAGGCCCAGGACCGAGCACTGCCAAAACAGCCCCTGACAACACTCATGCTGGTGTTTCAAACCCACATGACAGCTCTGTGCTTCCCAAACTGCAACTGCACTGTTTTAGTACATCCACTGAACAGGCTAGGTTTGACCATTTGGCATCCAACAGTACAGACCTGCCCTTGGCCAATGGCTGGTTTTATGCTTAATATTACTTATGGATATTCCTTTCCCCGGTTTACTTATCGCTATCCCTTCCCCTGGCGAGGAAAGGAAGAAGCGGTGTTGGGAACTGCACCTTTCAGCGGCTTGGTCTCCCAAACCTAGGGAAGGATGGCTGCAGAAGCTGCTCTGCAAGGCAAAGGCAGGTGGGATGGCATGATTTGTAGGCAGGGAAGAGGTCCTCTTTTCAAGCCACTTAAGGCTAGAGTGATCCCTGAACACCCTGGCAGGTAGAAAGCTGCAGAAATGCCCCGACCATCCCATACGGATGGGCCCGGCCTTCCTCATGTAATGCCCAGCATGGAGCTTTGCAGGGGTGTAACCAGGGTGGGGCGACTAGGACAATCGATCGAAGGCGGCATAAAAAAGCTCCCACCGGCAACCACAAAATTGCCGGCAGAGCAGCAGCAACCTCAAGTCACTGCTGTCCCGGGCATATCACTAGGCGGTTGGGTCTTTGGGCTCTTCTCAGGTGCTGGCTTGGTCGGAGAGTCTCCGAGTTGGCTACAGGAAGCTGGTGGAGGGAGGGAGGGAGGAAAGCGTGGGACGGTCCCTGTAGACCATCCCTCCTGGTGCATCCCTCATCCTTCACCAGTGGGAAAATGTGCATTACTGCCATTAAGGGGGCCCAGCTCGACCCGCAGAGAAGGATGGACGCCTGCGGGACAGATAAAACCAGGCCACGTGCACGAGGCATTTGGTGGGGAGCCCTGGACCGAACTCTCCTTCTGTAGCTCTCAGACATGGTCCAGTACGAGAAATACTGGCCCCTGCACACACCACCCATCGCTGCGCTCCTTCTAGCTTGCAAGCGAATGTTAGAAAGTTTAAAGTAAACACATTAATCTCTTTACCCAAAATATTTGTGCTGCTGCTGGCTGCGGTTCAAAAGTTTCAAGGGCACAAGAAACATTCACCTTTTTTTTTTTTTTTTGCTGATAAAAATATTTCGGTCTCTTGCTGTCAGCAGGCCAGTAATGTCAATGCACATTTGAAAGTCACTACAGAACGAAGGGAGCACCGAACGAGCAGGAGCAAAGCTAAATGCAAATGACATGTCTGAACTTCCGGGACTCACCCTCTGCCTGAAGAAGGGCGTTTGTGCCCAAAAGCTTGCAAAGAACAATTTTTCCAACTATTTAGCTGGTCTAATACAAGATATCACTTATACCCAAAGAACCCCGTCTGCCTACGAACTTCCTGGAGAAAGGGAACAAAAGCAAACAGACAAGAGGTAAAATGATGACAAAGTAGGCCTCAACTCGGGTGCAAGCAGTCCTCTTAACTCTCGGGCCACCAATTAAAATGAACCCACGGCGTACCTAGCAAAAGTCAAAATTCAAGGAAAACCTTTTAAAGCTCACAAAAGCACCAGCTCCACTCAAACAGGACAGTCCTTCTAATCCAACAACACATGCAGAAGCCAAGGTTTTTCAAAGGTGACTCGCGGTCTTGGTCGCTGCATATGTTTTTCGTGCCCAACCTAAGACGCTTTCGTAGATTCCTAGGAAGTGCGGTTGGAAGGGACCTCGGGAGCTCATCTAGTCCAACCCCTGCTCAAACCTAGTCGACAGAAATCAAAAGCAGTCGAGTTCTCAGCAAGTGCCCAAAAGAGTGTAAGAAAACATTTTTTTCCAACTGTTTAGTCGGTCTAATAAAAGATATATCGCCTTTACGCAATCTGGCTCTGAAATCCAGGCACCCTTAACACATCGCACTGTCGGCAACTCGAAACCAAGACACTGAAAGCCTGGTAATTCAGTCAGTATCAAAGTCTCCTCTCAAACTTTGCGACTGGGAATAAAGCAGCGTTTGCTTCCTGCAAAGTCAACCACACGCGAGAGATGATCGGCAAAAGCCTTAGCTCTGACTCAGCCGCGATTTGCATAGCATGTGCCTTCATCCCTTCTCCCCCCGCATGGCTGTCCCCCATCCCCCGCTCTCTCAAAGCACCAGGCCTCAACGTTGCAGCCGTCTGGCCGGTCCCGCACGGCAGTGCAGCGTGCCGGGGTGATGCCGCGAAGCCTGGTTAATTATCTAAAACGCTGGTTTTATTTCTATCTACTGCAACCGCATTCCAGAGACCTCGCCTGCCTTGGCAGCCAACGGGCTCCGGACATGCACTGATCTTCGGCTGTTGTTTTCAGCTCTCCACTTCCCTCATTTCACTTTCATTTCCCGGCCGCAACCTGAATTCTCCCACGTCGGAGACAGTCGAGCCAAAGGGACTCTCCCCTCCCCGTAGTCGCATCTGCACCTGGGTCCAGCCCAAATACACGAAGTACGGCCCAGTTTAGGGGTTTGCTATCCTCTGCAAGGACACGGGGTGCTTGCATGACACTGCAGGAAGCGGGTGGTCGCCGGTCCAGACCTTAGGGGCTATAGTCCACCCAGACAGCATCCTCCCGGCAGACACGCGCTTGCAACCGCTTGCTATATGCACCTTTCCCATCCCAGCAACCGGAACGATTCGGGAAGAGGAGGAGAGCAAAGGAGGCTTAAGGCAATGCACATGTTAGACAGTCCTCACCTTGAGAGAGTCAAAGCAGGCAATAACTCGACCATTTTCCACATGGCAACTCCGTGACGGGTGGGCAAACTTGCACTCTGCATCAGATCGAGAACAAGTCCCCCTCTGAAATTCTCGACATACTTCCAAAGTCAGCCATTTTGTATCACGGACCAGGGAAACGTTTACAGCCATATTAAAAACAAAAAAAAATTAAAACGCAAGCAATCACACCCTTCTTTAGGACGATATCACGGCTGATTTTTCTTGTCTTTTTTGTTTTCTTTTGTTTTTTTTAAAAAGGGTAAAAAAGTGAATTCAAGTTAAACGCGAAGAAAGAACTAACTTGTTGCTTTGGTAAAATTTCTATTCATCAGCACTTAGGTTTTCATTTAAGTCAAATTGCGTTTGATTAAACAAGGATTAAACATAAAGCCAATCATAAAATAGAAATCTTATCAGAAGAACTGAAAATTCAAATTAGAGACCAGCTCCTAAAAGTGCAATCGTAGAAGTTAAAATATAAGTGTTATATTTTGTGCCACTGCCGAAGTTACTTGGAAATAACTGGCAGACTTTCAAAAGAATTCTGTGCTCTCCAGTTAATGGTTTCAATTATTCTTGCAAAAAAAAAACAACACAGGCTGTTGGCAGCACTTCACTTTGTGGAATGGTCTCGGTCCTCGGGGGGAAACTTGGGTCGGTTGGTTGTTTGTTTTTTTTCCCTTCTATTTCTTGCTTCTAAAAATGACAATTCGCGAGCATCAAAAATTGCAAAAGGATGGTACAATGTTGCAAAAAAAAAGGAAAAAGTATTTGCTACATACTCAGGGAAAGGAAAAAAAATGGCCGAGCAAACTGAGTGTAAAAGGTGAGGGGGGGGGCCTGGGGGGAGGATGGGCGAGTTGCCGTCAGGGGATGAACTGCAAGCGAACGCCAAATTAAAAAAAAGGGGGGGTGCGGGGAAGAGAGAGGCAGCCCCAGACAGAAATCCAAGCAGCCGTGGCTTCAGGAAAGGCACTTTTCAGCAACCTGCGGGGAAAAGAGAAATAGAATCAGCTAAAACAATACCATCTCCCCCTTGGCAAAGTCTAGCGTTCAGAAACAAACTGCATTCATCTCAACAGGAAACCTCCAGACACTGACAGTGCGGCATAGTGCAGTCAGCCATTGTAGATAAAAAAGGGCATTTCCCACATGAAGCTGCGCATGGGAAGAGGAAACCACCAATTAGATCGACTCTTGCAGCTGAACGTCTGGGCAGCCGCCCAATGCAAGGGAGCGTCTCACATGGCTCTCTGCTGGCAGGCGTTCGTTTTTGTGCCCAATGCACAGAAAATGCCTTCGCCTGACGCCGCGGCCTCCGGCGCGTTCGGGAGCGCTCTCGGCGCAGCCCAGCCCCGGCGCCGCTCCCCCGCGGGAGCCCGGGCGCGGCCTACCTGCTCCTGCATCCGCGCGGCGCGAATCCCCGGGGAAGCT
>NW_005842103.1:2233083-2250273 GCF_000455745.1 Alligator sinensis
GCGGCCTACCTGCTCCTGCATCCGCGCGGCGCGAATCCCCGGGCAAGCTAGCCTACCGCGAGCAGCGACGGCATTGCTCCCCCCTCGTGCACGCCACGGCCACAACGCAGCCAGACAGAGATAGGGGAGCCCCGAGAGCAGGGTGGAGCGCGGCGGACGGCATGGCGGCGGGGGGCAGACAGAAAAGAAATAGATTCTTCTTCTGCCCTTTTTAAACAGGACGACGAGGAGAAGAAGATTTAATTAATTAAAAAGGAAAAAAAAAACCCCAAACCAAACAAACGCACACATGCATTCCCGCTCCCTCTGTAGGAAGCTCTCGGCCCGCAGAGTGTGCACAGCGTTCGCAGCGTGCACGGCAGAGGGAACGGCCTCGCTTCGGCTCCCCTACACTAACGGCTACGCATCCTTACGGTGATTTGCTTAACCCGTTCTTCCCTGGGACGCGGCCGCAGCCGCGTGCAAAGGCGAGGGCCCGAGTCACCGTCGCATGCCTATAAATCTGGACTCCACGAAATCAAAAGCAAAACCGCCATGGAAACTCGAGACACACGCACCGAGCAGGGGGAGGAATTAACTCCTTGTGACCGGCTGCCTTTTACAGCCAGGCAGAAGGCGACTTAAATGGCTGGATGGGTTCGGAGAACCGGCAGCTCCGGGGTGCTGGGCGATCAATGACTTCCAGCTGCTTTTTAGCCTTTGTGTGAGGCAGCACGTGAAGTCTTCCCTGGCATTTCCCAGACTTGTATTAGATGCAATTAATAAAGCCTGATGGGATTAAGCTCTTTCAGAGTTTCTGAAAGCAGCTTTTTCCTTTTTCTTTTGGGGGGGGGGGTGTAATATATTGCATAACAATATATTTATTGACGTTTAGATTACATATTAGGAAAAGCTCTCTCGCGAGGAGGGTGGTGAAGCATGGGAACAGGTTACCCCGAAAGGTGGTGGCATCTCCATCCTCAGAGGTTTTAAGACCCGGCTGGACAAAGCCTCGGCTGGCCCTGCTTGGAGCAGGAGGTCGGACTAGATGCGACCTCCCGAGCTCCCTTCCACTCTCATTTTGTATGAACTTCTAATTCACACGGGCAAGCTACATGCCGGCCGAGATCAAACTTTAAAATAACAAGGAATAGAAACCTGCTTTCCCCCGAATTTTGATCCGCGCACCGTCACGACTTGTTAGCACACTGCAAGCGTGCTGCCAGGCCAAGCACACACGCGGCGAAAGAAGGGCAGGAAAATACCCTGGTGACACTTCTGTCATTTGCTCGACATTAAAAACACATGCACACAAACACATTCAGAAGCAAAGTCCAAGTCTGATCTGAGGCAAGTGAAGCCAGGGGCAAAAGTACTGGAAACCAAACCAAACCAAACAAAACCCTGCTCTTTGCAGCCTGAGGTCTGGGGAATCAATAGGCCAGCGGGGCCTCTGCATTTCTGCACATCAGGTGGAGAACAGAGGCAGTGAAAGTCGAGATTTACTGACATCTTTTAAACTTCAAAGGGAAAGGAGACAGAAGGTCTGGCCACACTAATCTGGTCCGGGATGGAGAGGCTCTCTCCCTGCCAACCGTGACGTTGCACTTCTGTATTTGCATGGGGCTTGCTGACGGCCGCGCTCCCGATCCTGCTCAGCTTAGCACGTAGGAACAGGCGCGCAGACACCTCTTCCCAGACAGCTCCGAACAAGCTGGGTGCAGCGCCCAAAAACAAGCCGGCACAGGTCGGCCGCGGGCGGGGTCGGGGAGGAATGCTTTTAGGAATGATCCTCCAAGCGCAGCTGCTGCCGGGGGATATGAGCCGTCTCCTACTCCTTTACGGACCGGAGCATCGCGGGCCCAAACCGGCCACTTGCAATAACCCAGCTAATGAATGTCGTCTGTTTGCACGGCTCTGTTCAGCCTGCAGATCCCCTAGCATGCGACCGTGCCCTCACAGACACGCACGTAGTGCCCGAAAGCTTGCAAAGAACAATTTTTCCAACTATCTATTTGGTCAAATAAAAGAGATCACACCTGGTCTGCCTATGTCTACCCACGCGCACGACAAGTCATTTGTCTCGTGCTCTTCCTAATGAAGGAGCAACGTAAAGGGAAGGATACGACACGTTCACGTGGGCACGTACGAGATTAGGGAGGGCGGCACCATTCTGCTGCTGCCTGCCGAAGACGCGCTAGGTGCTGTAGCCAGCAGGTTTCTGAGAAATTCATGTCGCCAGCATTGTGTCTGCCTGCCGCTGACTCCCTGGCTTGATCGACCCAGTTGCAGCTAGGTCAGCCGGGGACAGCCTTCGATGCAGGCCCAGAGCTAGGCTTGAACTCACCCCTCCAGAGCTGCAGCAAGATGCTGGGACCGCTCTGCCACCACACCCTGAAGCAAGTGCAGTAGGAGCCACTCCAGATGCCTGCAGATACAGCAGGCAGCTCTTTCAACCGTGCAAGCAGCACCAGCCACTTCCCAAATGTCATTGATCTTGACAGCAAAGGCACGGCTGAAGCCAATGTAAACCAGCATGCTCGCTCCTGCCTACCAGCCCCGTCTCGGCTGTTTCCACAGCTAGTTACACGCTTACTCACAGTCAGCACTCGGGCTCTGCTCGGCTGTTCACACCTTATTAAGGCTTGTTACCTTGGCGCTTATACCACTGGGTCTACAGCGGCCCCCTTGACCTTGATAAGACCAGCTTCAGGCCTGCGAATAGCATGGCATGAATGCCGGTCAAGGTGGACTAGCACAGCACCTCTCAACCTTTCTGGACTGGAGGCACCCCTCCCATGCTTGTGTGATTTGAGTGGCACCCAGTTGCAAAACCTGATTTATATATTACCGCGCTCACCGCCTTGCAGAGGGGCTGGGTACTGGGGGTAAGAGATGTGCCAGGCAGGGACAAGCCCGAGCCTGCTTTTCCCTACCTAGCCTCTTCACACCCTGCTCATCTCAGCACCCTTCAAAGGATTGTTTTTTCCTCCTCTCTGCAATGTGAGGAGTAAAGCGCTGCCCCCCACAAAGGTTCACAGAATGAGAAAACCAGGACAAGTCGTAAAGCGCCGTTTTTGGTAGCTCTCGCTTTGCCGGGGTTAGGGAGCTGCTGCTAACTATGCCAGGCCGGGCAGAGCTCTCCTCCCAGCTTACCCAATGGGCTGATTTGGCTGCAATTGCCAGAGAAGAGGACGAGGACCCCAGCGAGGAGGTGAGCTGGCAGGTTTATTTCAACAAATAAAGGCCCTCCGGGCTTTGCAAGAGACCGTGACCGGCCGAAACGCGGCGGGGGGCCGCACGAGGGAAGTCAAAGGCCCCAGTCTGGCTGCTACTAGAGCGGGGCTCAGGTCAGGGATGCCCTCGGCAGGACGAGCACGCGACAGCCGCTCGAGGTGGCGCGAGGACACACGGTCAAATCCCGCCTGTCCTCCATGTAACCGATCCCTTTCCAGGGCTTCGCGCACCCCTGCCCCCCTTGACGGATGCCGGCTCGCGTGCACGCTTCCCGACAGCGGCGTTCGTGGAGACCGTGATTCATGCGACGGACGGGGCTGATTCAGGCAGCTCCCCTGCGGACGCGACGCCGTTTAACGTGCCGCTCCATCCTGAACAAACACCGCGGTGCAAGCTGCCTGGTGGGGTTCCCTATTTACCATTCCTCCACCATTTCCAGGTCACATTTGCACTGTTTAGAAGAGACGAGACCTTTTATCCTAATTGCTAACCCTAGCAGGCAGAGCTGTTGAGATTTTTTTTTTTGTGTGTGTCACGCGGAGGAGAAAAGCCACTGGGGGAAACAAAATGGGGAATGAAACGCAAAAGGCATACTGTGTGAGCCACTTCATTAGCATCTTTAATCCTCGAGTTGACACATCTTGTCAAAAGGAATGAATGACTTCAAGCAAAACACAGGAACACAACGGCTGAGAGCCCATCCTACCAGCTCGGCAAGATCGGCTTTTAGACCTGCCTCGAGACAGACGAGCGGTTTTGATCAACTTCGGAGTTTCTCTTCGGTTAAGAGCGTGGACCGAGCCAGCAGTAATGGGTTAAACGCCCATTGACACCGAAACAAAAGACATTCCCTGCTTTTTTGTTGACTCCACTAACTGGTCAGGTCACTACCTTAATTACTAGCCCACATCGAGCATCACAGCTTGGGTTGCGCTGTTCTGTATAAAGCATTACAAGTAGCTCAACCAACACGGGCTCTGCCTGTTCCCCAGGGCTGCTAGACAGCGCTACAACTCTAGTTCATTGCTTTCTGCCGGGCACAACCCCCCCGCCCCGAAACCTCGATGCTCCCGTCACTTCTCCCTTAACATCCCCGAACAGTGAAACGTTTCATTCGCCAACTGCAATAATGAGACTTTAATGTTTCCAGTATCGGAAAAGCTTCCAAATAAATGCGAGGTTCTTGCAAATACTTCTCAAGGCCACAGATGCTTTAGAGAGAGGAAAGATCAAATAGAAAAAAAAATGGTTTCTTCTTTCTTTTTTGGTGGGGGGAACTGAATCTAAAAAGTCTCAGCTCAGCCAAACACAACTTCAATGAGGTTTGCACGCCTCCATCACCTCCTCCCCCTGGTTGCTGACTTTGCTGCAAAAGCCTCCTCCGTGCCAAAATACCGGAGATAAAACTGTAGCCTCCTTTTCCAAGTTGTACCTCCTTGTGAGCCCTCGACGGGATGGGCGAGGTGCGACGGGGCGGCATTTTACTTGGGGAAGCTGGCTTGGAGGCCAGAGAGCGAGGGACTCCAGATGCAAAGGGAGATTCCAGGTCAAGTTCGCGGGAAGGGAAAAAGCACCTTTCTTCCCCGCCACCTCGGCTCCCTGGGACCCGGCGGGCACGCAACACCCCAGCACTGCTCGCTGGACCCGTTTCTCACTAAAACACAGGGCAAAGCAGACTGGATCTCAACAGTTTCGGGGACACCAACTGGTCAGGCCCAATTTTGCAAAACACTGAAGCCGACACTGAAGTTATCCTGCACCTGGGGGAGGCTTAGCCCACGCTAAAGCTTTTTAGACTTCGGTTCCCTACAGCCCCCTTGCAAACAGACCTCCTATTGACTCAACGAGGGTTGCAACGCCAGTGCACACAGTAGCACCGCCGGAGATTTAACACCAGCTCCCCTATATTTAGAAGATATTTGTGGTTAACGGTTGGCCTGTGTACATATACGGGGCAGAACCAGCTGCCCCTGCCTTTGAGAGGGTTTTTTTGTTGTTGCTGCTATTAAGAGGGGAAATCATATTCTGTCTTAACCCTGCCTTTAACTTGCTTTTTTTTTGTTGTTTAAGCCAACACTTTAGGCACTGGAGAGACACTTTGAATATTTCCTTTGTGAACATTTTGTACCTGGACATTTTCCCCCTCGGGGAACAGTTTACTTAATTTAAGGTAGACCAGAGCAGCGAACAAGACATAAAACCTCTTTTGTTCGCCAAGCAGCGCCCTGTGAAAAGGAACAGATTTGCAACTTTCTCCTCCGCGGCTCTGCCCGAAAAGTTTTTGTTCAAGGTCTAGCTGCAGCAGCTGGGGGCTTTGAACGGTCCAATCCAGCCCAGAGCTTTCTGCACGCCTGGCCACAGAAAAAGTACAGTCTTGCCACGGGAAAGCCACGTGAGCAGGGCACGGGCTGCAGAAACCGAAGGGGCAAACGTGGCCTCCAGATGCACCAAGCTCAGAATTGCCTCCTCTTGCACCTGCTTGTGACTCCACGTTCAAGGAGCTGCTTTTCCAACATGCGGCACCTTGTGAAGAAAAACCTCCTCCGTCCCCAGGGGAGGAGACCGGAGCCCCGCACGGCACCACATTTCGGAAGGTCCAACAGAAATGCCTCATGAAAGCACGCACGGCCCTCTTGAAGATCAAGGCTTGGTGCTCTCCAGGGTTGCAGGGCTGCATACTGAAACCCAGGAGAAGACAGGGGAGCAAAATCTGCCACCCCTAAGGCCTCCTGCTGATTGGGGCAATGCCAAATGATCCAAGGGAAGCCGGACACCTACCTCACCATGAAGGACGGGAGCTGGGGAGCCACAGAGACGCACGCCATCAAACGTGCACATGTGGAGGAGGAGCAGATTTCCAACGCAGATGCAAAAAAGCACCCTGGGGAATTTAATTTCCCACCTCGCAGGAGCACACAGGCACCGTATTCACGGACATGCCAGAGCAAACAGTCACCGCAGGAAACACCCAGGAAGGGAAACACGGGGCATTTGCTTCTGGGACCCGCGAGTCCACTAGACAGGCCGGGCCACTTGCAACCCACGGGGCTGCTCGCCCTGCCCCTTCCCGAGCACAGTAAAGCTCAGGATACAGTGGTGGAAAGCTCTCCTCCCTCCCCAATCAGCCTGTGCAAACGAATCTTCTCCTGAATATTTCCACAGGCACAACGTCAGCAACTGTCTGGCACGATCTGCTTTAACGAAGCCAAATATTTTGCAAAAACGCTGCTATTTAAGAAATGACTTCGTCTCGTTCTAAACAAGACCACAGGCCCCGCCGGAGTCCTGGATCCGCTCGGGGCGTCCCCGCAACAAGACGCCCTCGCGGGGCTGGGGGGTGGCGGGTCCGAGTGTGGCTGGGTCGACCCAGTTTCCATGTCTTTAGCTAAACTGGGTTTCTTACCAGAAAGAAAAGGAAAAAAAAACACACACAAAAGAGCAGGGTTCGTGCTCCTTCCGGTTTAGGATTTCCTGCCGCAAATTTATTTTACAGGCTCGCGGAGGGCTTGATCCTGCGGGGAGCTGAGCACCTCCCTGACACGGCGACGCCGGAAAGGGATGACAAAGACTTTCCTCACATCCACCCTTGATTTTTTTTTTTTTTTTTTTCCTGCAAATTGAGCCTGTTTCTTCGGGCCCTCCCCTCTGGGGCAAAGGAGAGCAGCTTTTCACTGTCCCCTTTAAAGCCACCTCTCACCCGCTGCAGCTGGGCCTCTCCCGTCACCCATATCCGAAGTGAGCCTGGCGGTCCTCAGCAGCTGTCACCCCCCGTCCCCGTGCCGCCTGGGACAGGATCGGGCCCGTGTGGACCAGCCACGTGTCATCCCATCCTGCACACAGCGCCCGCCACGCACGGCTCAGACATCGCTTGCACACAAGTGTGCGCAGAAGAGGAGAAAGACCGGGGCCCACCCAACGCCTGCCTGGTAATCACAGGAAATAGGATCAAGAGGCTGTATCCCACATAATCCACCTGATTATCCCTACTCAGTGCTAGAGGATAGCTCCCAGAAACTCTCCTGGCCCCTGAAGCCACCTGGGCTTTGACCTGGTACTTCCCCATGCCCAGGCAGGAGCTCCTGCAGCCCAGCTCTGCTGTGCCCTGGGTACGAACGGGAGACCGGAGCAAACATCAGGGAGCCGCACGTGCTGCAGCATCACCCCTCTGCCCCAGAAAGAAAGCAGGGGCCGGGGGAATCCTCCTGGGATGGAAACCCCAGGCAGCCAACCTCGATGCAAGGCTGGCTGCACCCTGATACTGGCTTTCTCCAGCACAGACACGATGGGGTTCAAGTCCGTAACAGCAGTTGAGACAGACAGATCCGCGCTGCAAGTCACTGCCTACGGTGCTTTTACATTGACCCGGTTGCACTGAATATTGCGTGCACCGCCTTCCTGGGCACCTTTGGCCTGCGTGCTCATCCACGCACGATGGAGTTCGCTCACCAGGCAAGCCAGCTAATAATACGGGCTGGTACACATGCCTGCAGAGGAAGGAGATGGTGACTTGGCCTTTGTTTTGGATTACTCCTTGGCTGCATAGATTCACGGCAAAATAAAAATAGTTTGTCTTTTTAGCATTCTTTCTTGGGCGCATTTGGGTAAGTAAGATGCGACTTGGCAGCAAACCCGTTGGTGCAAGCAAACCACACCAGACTACAACGCAGTCATCGCAAAGCCATTTCTCTGGGCCAGACCGTAATTTTCCCTTTGGCGAGGGGCACGTGGCTTCTGCCTCATTCGAGTCCATCTGAAACACGGGAAGGTTGGAGAAGGGAAGAGTCCTGAAGAAGAGCTGGAGGCGTCTGCCTGAAATGCTCCACCGGCGGGTGGGAGAATTCAGGACCTGGGGAAGGGAAGCTGCTAGCTCGCCGGTGCCCCTCACCCCAAACCGGCTGCCGAGCCTGCAGCTACAAAGGAAACTCTGCGCAGGTTTGGCAAGAGGGAAAACACAGGCCAGACAATGAAAAACTCCAGCTAGCGAGGGGAGGGGAGGGTGGTTAGTAACCTCAGATGGCTCATGGCCGGTGGGAAAGCCAGGGGATCGATCAGGGACCCGGAGCAGCAAAGCATGCCAGCCAGCTCCCCGCTACTCCGGAGGACAGGAAGGATCGCACCTCACAATTGCCAGGCTGCAAAAATGATGGACATGTCAAGACACCAGAGCCAGATTTCACAGTGCCCCATCCTACCTCTTGCCAGCATCATTTGGTAGATGGGAGCATGGCCAAACCCGCCGGTACCCGTGGTACTGCCATCCTCGAATTCTCCAATTTCCTTGGGCCCAAGAAGGACCCAAGTGCTGCATAATGCGACTCGTAGGAGCTGTCACATGGGGTCTCGGGACACAAAGGACGTTTTACTGAACAGACACTAGGATAGAAACTCTGGGGGCCCAAGCTCAGTCCCTACCTCAGTTGTGGCCCTCCCCATCTGTAAAATGGGCGCAATACACCTAGAGACATGCCCCAAAGTCACTGTATTTTTACGGGCAAGAAAGAAAAGCACAATGAACCAGGACTTCAGCAGTCCAACAAGAGGAAAGCCAGGCCCACCTGCTGCAGTCTCCCTCCCACGGTCACAGAGGCAAGACACGCGGCTCAGGTTCGAGACCCCGATGCCAGAAGGACCGGGGTTGCTCTGCGAGACATCCCTCGGGCCGCAGGGTGAGAGGGGCCGGAAGCCGCCTGTCCCAGCTTCGCAGCACACCCAGCAGCCCATTATTCATCCTTCTCCCTCTGCCTGCCAGGCAGGTACATGGTGCTTGCAGAGGTTGAAAAGTCCTTTGGCTTCCGCGGCAAGGACTGAGTCACGGACATCAATTAAAATCTCCAGATCTTCAATTTTCTTCTTAGCTTCCTGCCGCTGTAATGCGATGGCTCCCAGCTTCCTCTCCGTGGAAGCCATAGTGACTTGAATCCCTTCCAATTTCCCGTTTGTGCTTGCAGCGTGTTTTCTTGCTACAGCAGAAAATGTCCGACTTGCCGGGCGGGAACGGTGAATTCAGTCCAAGGTGAAGGTGGAGACGTTTGGCTGGCTGGAGTCCAAACGCGAGTCAGCACGGCCCCTCCCCGCAGCCGACCCCCAAATGCCGCTTTGGAGACGAGGGTAGGGCAAATCCACGCTTGACTAGCTGCGATCCCACAGGGACTCAACCGAGTCTGCTGAATTCGCACCCGGGAGCATGC
Organism: Alligator sinensis; assembly: GCF_000455745.1. Taxonomy (NCBI): domain Eukaryota; kingdom Metazoa; phylum Chordata; order Crocodylia; family Alligatoridae; genus Alligator; species Alligator sinensis. The sequence goes on from NW_005842103.1 coordinate 2,242,488, forward strand.
ATGAGAGATGGTGAGAGCGTCAGCGGGGGAAAACAGTCCTCACCAGGGATGGAGAGGCTGTAGGTGTCCACAGGCCCAACTAAAGGAGCCTGGGCACGTGCTTGCAGGTGCTGGCCAGAAGTGCAGTGCTTCAGAGCACCTCCCTGGGCCCCTCTTCTCCTCCCCCATGTCTACGGGTTGGGAGGTCAAATGATACCGGACCTTGAACGCCACCCAGTCCGCACCTCAGGCTAGGGGCAGCAATCCAATGTGATGCACGGTGAACATAAAACTCACTAAGCAGCGTGCAAACTTATCACTGGCATGTGACAGCCACGTACAAGGGGTCTACAAATACATGCACGCACAGACGACTCTGAAAACCAACACACACACTCAGACTAACTCTGAAAACCATCCCTGTTCAGATGACCCAAAGTAACCGGCATTTTGCTCTCGTCTAGTATTGCAAAAGATTTTTGCTTCTATCAAGGGGTGAGAATCAATGACACAATATTTGCTGCTACACAGTGTGTGCATATGTGTGGGGGGGATCAATTCTGATAGAAAGTAAACTGCAATTCTTCTGAGCATTAAAGGCAAAGAGGTATATGCAAAGCAGCCTCGGTGCGGACTCGGTCGGGAAAAGCTGGCCTCTTGCAGCGACCGGTAACATGGATGTGTTTGTTCCAGAGGAAGTCCAACGACCTTGTTTTGATTGCACGGCTAAGAGAGGTGTTCCATGGAAACGTGGCAGGGGAAACTCCAACAGCAACAAGGGAAAACTTTGCTGCATTTTATTTTTAGCATGAGAATACTGGGGAAGTTCTGCAGGAGCAAAACTGCACCTGTACGACAACGTGCGCACTGCTCCTGCGTGATCACATTGGGTCCTGCATGTCCATTTGCAGCAACTGAGCCCTTCTGGGTGGTCAGCACAAAGGTCTCAGGCAGGGAGGAGGGATGTGGTACCTGGACTCTACAGCTGATGTAACAAGGGATTGTATATAAAGCAGGGATGGCTACTGGCTGCTAGAGCTCAAGAAATGGGAGGAAGACATAAGCCACCAAAATGCAAGCACCTTCTGTTGACACACAAAATAGGGACTCTTACACTACCTTACCGTGGGTTCAAACGTGGAAGATTCGAGCATCAAGTGTGCTTCATGGCTAGAAGTAATCCCTGAGGAGTGATGTGAGCATCACAGGAGCGGTGACCTCCCATTTCTTTGTGCCAGGCAACATGGGGCTTGCAGGGCGAAGAGAGCACACGGCACCAATACCCACGACGGGCAATGCTGAGCTGCGCTCCTCATGGGAAAGGGCTTCTTGCAGAAGAGGCCTTGCCAAGAGCAAAGGCTACATCTGGGATTAGGGACTCAGCTGTGATTCCCTGGGACCAGGGCATGATGTCCAGGCATGGCAGGCAACGCAGGTGGGATGTAGCCCACCACAATCAAGACCCTATGGCAAATGCAGCAAGATGTAATCACAGAGAGAGAAGGAAACAACTGCCAGAAAGGAAAGGAAAGGAAAGGAAAGGAGGCATAAGGAACTGCAGACATGGAGGGGGTTTCAGCTCAAGTAGAAATCAAGGAGGGGAGCGCTCACCCCATCCCACCGAACAGGATGAAGAGCCAAAGGGACCAAGGCTGGAGATGTTTAAGAGCAAACACACTGCTGGGCGTTCACTGTCTCGTGTGCTGCATTTGGGGAGGAATAGGACTGGGTCTGTTTTTACCTAGCTGGGGCACACTGCCATTCCCAGCCTAAAATACTGTATTTTCTTGCATCCAGCAAACCCTGGAATATAACACACATCTTATTTTTGGAAGGCCCCAAGAAAGGATAAAAAAAAACACCTCCAACCTTGGAGTATGAGATCTGGGATCACTGGTCCAGGGTTGTGCACTCACAGACCAGTCCAAAGTGTGGGGCTGCATCACCTGGCCAGGAGGCTCCCTAAGGGTCCCAAAATTTGGCAGCAGCAGCGTGGTAAGAGCATTAATTGCCATGGTTCCCAAAGTCGTGGCAATGAATGCTGCCATCAATCCCACACCAGATTTCTGGGCCCTTAGGGATCTGTATTTCTTGCATCTAAGTGTACACCCCAATTCCCCCCAGCAGGTTTTGGGGGAAAATATGTGATCTGCATGAGAAAATATGGTACTCCTTGAGGCCCCAGCAGAGCGATAAGGCTGTCGTGAGAAGAGATGGTCGAGAGGGGAAGATGAGCGAGTGCTGCTACAGCTGGGCTCACGAACACCTTCATCTGTCCAGCAGCTAATTGCTGCCCGGCGCTGAACTAGCTCCTGCCTGCGTGCGAAGGAATTTAGGAGGTGCAAAACACACAGCATCCCTGAGAAGGTCTCTGGATCAGTTCATCGGGCTGCGGCTCTGCACGTTGGGGGGAAGGAGGACATCTCCATTGCAGTGACACATGCAGAAGTGGCAGAAAAGGGTCCCTTTGGAAGCAGCCTCATTTGCTGTCTGCAGTTCACAGTCCCCCACGGAGCACAGCCCTGCCGTGGAAAGGACCCTGGGCTGCTTGAGCAAGGAACGAGCCCCGGAGAAGAGGAGCAGGCCAGGATACAGGTTATGAACTGAGTCAAAAGTCCCTTGAAAGGATTGCCAACAGGTTCTGAGGATAAATAAAAGGGGTGATCCCAGGCCGGCTCCGAGGATGCTCCCAGAGCCCAACACCACCCTGAGACACTCTTAGAAAATGCTACAGACAACGCATGGGCTCGAGTGCTATCTCCCAAGGGACTGTCCTTTTGGGGTGCTTATGCATGTAGCATCACGGAAAAGTCAGGCTGGAAGGGACCTTAGGAGGTCACACCGAGCCCAACTGCCTGCTCAAGGCAGGATCGTCTCTCACTAAAGCATCCCAGCCAAATGTTTGTCCAGGTAGACGTCCAATATCTGGGCAGAGATGCAATAAGGAAAAGTTTTTAGCAAGTTGAGTAACTTTGTCTTGAGAGAGATGAGTGTGTGGTCTACCCTGGTCAGTAAAGGCCAATCTTGGACGATGGACCTCAGCCCATTTCCAATCCTTTCCGTTCATCCAAAAATCAGCAAATTTCCTGTTTCAGTCTCAGGCCTGGGAGGAAGTCCCATGGCTAGAAAACGACCGGTGACCTTGCATGCAAGAGCTGCAAATCCAACTCGCCAGTGACAGAGGAGGCTCTTCTGCGGGCTCCGGGCACAAAGGCACTTTCACAAAGATCAGATTACCTCTGCCCAGCGCCACCGCGGTGGAAACTTTAGAGACTGCATTCGGCGGTGGCAAGAGAATACTGCCCTGCCCACGCTGCAGAAACTCCCGGCCCAGCCGACTCCTGTTTCCAGGGGCAGTATGGATTTCAGGCTCACAGAAACATGATTTACAATTAAGCAGTAATGATCCAAAACTGCACGGGGTGTTTCATAGGGGTTAACGACCGACTGGGAGGAGTTACGGTAAGGACCATTAACCTAATCCGCTTTTAATCATCTGGAAATGCCCCGCTGCCATTACAAAATGAACAGAGATCTTTTTTAACTTTTTTTTCCCCAGGGTTCAAAGAAGCCAGGCAGTCGCACCGACATCATAGCCGAGCACGTTGCAGGCCTGGGCCACGTGTCAGAAATGAATACCTAGCACCTCAGCTAATGGGCAGCCTCGTTATCTGATGCAGCAGGGCTTTATCTTTTGGCTCCTTGCCCTTCAAAGGGGCAGCACCCAGAGCAAAGGTGATGCTTACCCCACGATCTGAGTCAAACCCCACCAGGTGATAGAGCAAACATGATGCACCTTAAACTTGCACCAGAAGCACGGAAAGGGAGGACCTTTTTGTGCTTCTGCCTTTTTTCAGCCCTCCATCTTCCCTGAAGCTCATCCCGTACCACTCTGCCTGCCCTAGTGAAACAATACCGCCGCCAGGCCTCTCCCTACTCAGCGTCCCGTGCCTTTGGACAGCTCTGCATTGCACCGATTTGGGCCAAGACCCATAAAACTCAACATCGCTGGATGTCCAGCTGGGCCCTTATCCCAGGAGCTCCCAGGGACAAGGTCTCCCGTGCCCGCAGTCACATTAGACTCCTATTCTGACTATGTCCGGGTGAAGCCCTGACCCCTTTGGGAGTTTTGCTGAGGACGTGATGGGGGCTGTTTTTTCACCCACCGTCCTATGCCTGGAAGTGAAGTGCAGACCACTTCTCCATTCTTCCGGCAACGTACATGACCAGCTGGGCAGAAGTGGCAGGCAAGGAAGAACATCCAGCAAGCGAGGAGAAGCACAAAGCAAAAGCCTCCAAGTGCTCGGGGGCTTGGAATAGGATTCATGATACTGGCTGGAGTTTGCAGCGTTGCACTCACCGGGCTCCATAACCGCGGCTCCACCCACAAGGGCATGGATGTTTTTACAGGTCCACTTTTAACCCTCTCGGCAAGCATTTTGCAAGCATGCCACCTTCAGTTCAGGAAAGCAGGGTCGATTTTTAAGCCTGGCTCCCTCCTGGCCCAAAGAGATGGGGGAGCTGGGAATACTGTAGGCATCTTTGCTACACAGATGCCCTGGAGTGGGTCCTAGAGCCAGGAGCCTCCAAGTGCCATCCTGTCACGTGCTAAAGCATCCGTGCAGCAAAATGACCGTGCTAGATGCATCTCGCTACCAGAGGTGACCACAGCGGCTGCACGAGCCTAAGCAACCCAACTCCAAACCCTCCAGGGCTCCTGAGGATGCATTGCTGGTGCCCAGAGCAAGTCAAAGGGTGCGTTGGCATGACACGGGCAGGCTAGCAGGTGCTTCCTTCCTTTTGGCTCCTGGAGGAGGATGCAGTGGTCAAGGTGTACAATATGCAGAGGTGCCCCAGGATGGGCAGCTGGCTTGGCCCTTCCTGTTTCTCACTCCTAACACAGGACTCTTGTGGTCACGGGTTCATTTGTGCAAACCAGGGGGAGCGTCTGTGCTTTTCCAACTTCATCTGCCTCGTATTCTCCTCCCTACCTGGTGTCTCCACACATGGGCCATTCAAGGAAAGCTGATTATTGTTCAGGAGTCCGCCGACTCCAGAACCGAGCTCATCCGCTGCTTTCCAATTCCCCACTTTAATAACGCTCAACGCTTTGGGCTTGTTAGCAGTGTTTGCAATGGGCCCGTCTCCGGGCAGCAGCAAAGCCAAACCCCGTAGCCCTTACTCAGGCCAGACCTACAAGCACAGTTTGTCCTTAAACAAAAAGTTTTAGGTCTGCACGCTGCCACCAGGATGGTAAAGCATCGGCACTCAGCCTTCACCAGCTCCAGCGCGCACGGGTCCCTGCACAGCCCAGAGACACATGGCTGGTGCCTGCTCGTGGAAGGAAGCTGCCATCTCGCGCTTGCAAGCAGATGGGCACGGGGGAGCTGACCAGGAGCATGGGGCAGAGCTTGGGGCACGGGCCGACCAGATGCACACCTGCACGTGCAGGAGATTCACAGAAGACGACACGCACCGCACTGCCCCGATGCACAACACAAACTTGGGACTCTCCCGGCACACTGGAAAGGCAGCGCAGAGAGGTGGCCTCCCCACGGCTGGAGGCGAGGAGCCCGTCTTCTCCGGAGCACATTTCTCCGGTATATTAAGCACGAGTCATTCTTATGCGAGGTCTGCCCTGTACGGCTGCCAAGGTCAGGCAGTCCTTGCTGCCTCTGCTGCAGAAAGGACGGTTGCGCAAGTTTTCGCTGGCGCATGTGGCTTTTTTCCCACGCGTTCTCCCCGCTTCGTTTTCCCCGCCGCCAAAGCCCGTGCATCATGCCCATCGCCAGATGACGCTTCTCTCCCCAGACTGCCGATAGCATCTCACCCAGAGCCCAAAACCCCAGCCTCCCTTTTCCTGCCAGGATGGTCAGCATAACCTCCCGAGCACCCTATCAACCCAGCCGCAGTCAGAGGACTTTTGGGGCAGAGGACCTCAGCCCACACCTGTGGAAGTTTGCTCTCACGCTTGCACTGGGAGTGGTAGATAAAACGCCCGTGTATGCGGCTGATACATCGTGCACGCAGCTGTATGCACCCCCTGGCAGCCACCACCCGGGCAGGGGTGGGGTTACGCCACCTGAATGGGCAGGGTATGTGCACTTGCAACGCTGCACAGACGCCCAGGGGACAGGAGGGAGGGAGGGAGGGGGGCCCAAGGACTGAAAGCCACATGCGCCGTATTTCAAACACAGCTGCGCATTTCTCCACGCAGGCCAGGGCCAGGGCACAAGGCTGAACTCGGGGACGGAGCGATGCGGGGGCAGCAGTCACATTCAGACCTTTAACCAAGGCCAGGACATTAATACTTTGTGTACCATGATGCCCTTCCCCAAGGCATTTTGCGACCACTAAGTAAATCAGCGTGCTTCACGCAGCGGTGTGACATCTATCTCTTTGCACGTGGAGGAGCTGAGGGATAGGCAGGAAAAGGGTCTTGCCTGGGGTCACACAAGTGAGGCAGTGGCAGGTCCGGGACCCGAACCTTGGGAATGTGCCCTGCTGTGCTCGATAAACTCACTGCCTCCCTCCTTGGTGGTGGGCTGGGAGGGGACGGGAGCGCAGTATCGGTGTCAGGCAGAGGGGAATAATGTCGTTGAGATGTAGTTTAACCACAGGCAGAACATGAGGTTAATTCTTCCTGGTTGCTGGGGGACTTCCCTTTATGTTCAATACGGTGAGCTCTCTCCACGGCACTCAGCACTGCATCTCTGCTCACCGGCATCAACCTCAACCAGAGAGGACTGGTCTTTTGGGTACAGCAATGAGCCCAGATACCAGTGTCCAGCCCCACCGCAGACGCCCAGGTGCCCGTGGGGAAATCACTGCAGTTTCTGCACCTCCGTTCTCCACTCCAGACCGGGGATAATTCTCCCTGCCCTCTCTTCGAGGCAAGGCCTCTATACAGGGCCAGCAGGAGGGAGCCCATCAGTACAACTGGATTATGCATCCTCATCAAAGCAGCAAACAAATTATTCTCACTTCCCTTTTCCTCCCAGCACGGCAGAGACTTCCAGGGATATTCAGACATGCAGCTGATAAAGGATCCAGCCACCAACGGAGCTGGATGCTGGGCAAGCACACTGCACTACACGGGAAAGGGCCAGCATCATTGATGGGTGCAGCCTGCCGGACTGAGCACGCCGCCTTTGTGCCAATGAAAACGGCTACACGATACAGCAGGGTCTCTATCACGTATCGTGTGTGCGCGTGTGTGCATGCACATGTATGCATACATACATATACACACACATGCACGTGCACACACACACACAGATACATAAGATATATATTATCTGTACATAAAAGATATATAGATTATATAAGATACAGCTGTGTCTTACATTTGTGGGGCCCAGGTGGAAATCACAACCGAAAATGAGCTCAGGGACTCGAAGGAGAGAGCCGCAATCATTCTGCTCAATCACCCCGCGATTGCCTGCCTCCTAGATGGAGAGGCCCACAACCCCAGGCGGCGGGTTGAGTATTTATGCTGTTGTTATTTCCTCTCGTATCAAAATTATTAATGGCCTGATGTGAACAGTCATCACAACTATCAGTGCTATTTAACCGGAGTGAATGCTTGAACTCGGAGAACCTTCTGGCACGGCCTTCTCAATCAAAGAGATCTCATCGCGTCAATGCCTTTAATCAGACCCATTCTCCGGCGAGGACTTAGTGGTATGTACTTGATGACACAGGGTTGCACAGATTAGACACCTTTACATAAATGGAAGCAGCCAGTGACAAGATTTAAAATGAGATTTTCATAATCGAGAGATAGGATAGGCCCATTTCAGCCCTG
>NW_005842103.1:2250283-2263246 GCF_000455745.1 Alligator sinensis
CTAATTATGATCCTGGAGAAACAGCTAAGTATGAATTTGGCCCAGCAAAGGCTATTCTACCTCCACCATAAACCCATAAAGTCAGAGAGAAGTGGGGCTGGAAGGGGCGTCCAGAAGTCCAACCCCTTGTCTGAGGCAGGACCGTCCCGATCCAAACCATCCTGGACTCTGAAGGGTTTTTTTGTTTTCACAGAAATTTTTTCCATTGAAAAACCCAAAATCCTCAGGTTTCACAGAGGGAGTGGTTGGGCTGGGGGCGGGGGAGTTGGCTTTTTGACTCCCAAATTCTGAAGAGAACAAAAAAAATTACATTTTCTACGCTGCCCCGCCCCCCCCCCCCCCCACCTGTTGTCAAAGAAGCTGTTTTCTGCCCAAAAGTATTTCAGTGGAGCATTTTCTGTCTGTTCTGCTGCCCTAAAAGGCTCAAAATAAAACCTGCAGCAATCAGCACTCCCATCACACCCCCTTCACCCCTCTCAAAGATGGGTATGAATTTACGGAGGTGGGGACCATGCTGAGTCTGGCCCTCCTTCCAGACACCACATCTTGGCATCCTCTCTCCTACCTCAGTCTGCCCAACCTGAGAAATGGGAATAATGGTATCTCCTTCCACAGCAAAGGTCTTGGAGGTCTGCAGGCTGGAGGGAGGCTGCAAGGGCAACGATGCTGACTTTTCATAGTTTTGCTTTCTGTCCCAAAGCTTAAACTGCAAGAGGAAAAGGAACTTCCCCCACCCTCGAGTGCCACTTTCATTCCCTTACTCTTCCCGTATCAGTGAAATGCAGGCATAAGCAGCAGCCAGGAGGACACAAGACGGGGGTAAGGTAACGAGCGGGCTTGGAGAGGTCCACGGGAGCAGAAAAAGGTTTTGCAAAGAGGTTCTCTCACAAGTTGCCCTTAGTGATTCGGGGCTTAATCCAGCACTGAGCAAGAGGCCTGCATGTCTAACCCTTCAGCAGGCCAGAGGACGCCGCTGTCTTTCCGGCTAAGGAGCTCCAGAAGCCACAGCTGCCTGGAGGAAGTTGAAGGCCAAGGCTTCAGCCAAAGACATTTGACTGAAGCCACAGACCAGCAGGGTGGGAGGAGAAGGCCGAGCAGCTGCACCCAAGGAACCCAAATCGCAGAGAAGTCAGCGGTGGCTGCAAGTGCTTCAGAGGCAGCGAAGGATGCAGGGCACAGCAAGGGAGGGAGGCGGCGAGGGCCAGAGTCCAACTCCAAAGGGAAAGGCCAAGTGCAGCCCCCTGCCAGCCATCATCTCTAAATCCTCTTTGCTGCGCGGAGCTCTTCTTCACCCTTGTTCCCTTTTAATCAGGCCTGACCTGCAGACGTCAGCCTGCTTTCAGCTAAGTCAACGCAACTGCCATGTCCAGGAGGCTGTTACAGAAAAATCTGACTGACACTGTTGGCAGGAGTCCACAGCCTCCCTCTTGGTCTAGCCCCGACCCTGCTCCTTTGCTTGCAAGCTTAATCCTTTACCTTAAGGGCATGGAGAACGTGCCGGGTCTCCAGCGCGGGCTTGTCTATACGCCCTCAATCCCGAGGCTGCCACAGCTCTGAGATGCTCTTTTGATCACATCGTGCAAACACCACTGTTTATTGACTAAGGGCTCTCCAGAACCCAGAGTTCTTTAAAAATATATGATACTATATACACACACACTTCCATGTGTATGTGTGTGCATGCATGCATGTGTGCGAGCATGCATATGTATACGCATACATATATATACACATACATTTCAGTGCAATAGAATGCACTACTCCACTTGTGTGTGTGTGTGTGTGTGTGTGTGTGTGTATATGTAGGTAGACAAGGTTCTTTGGGTAAATGGGATATCTTTTATTAGACCAACTAAATAGCTGGAAAAATTGTTCTTTGCAAGCTTTCAGGCACACCCTTCTTCAGGCCTAGGGAGAGTCTGCTGGTGTTTGTGTGCTCTCCTGGGTGGAACAAAAGCTTAAGCCAATATGCATAATGCAGGTCTGTGAAAATGCAAATGCTGGCAGCGAGCATCAGAGACAACAGGTGCAAGACAGGTGGTGGGGGGCGGTAAATGTTGACCTGGTGAAAGAATGTAGCTGATAAAATGTAGAGAAGTTACCTGGTATTATTGGATGTCAGGCAGGTTATAATGTGCCATCAATCCAATGTCTACATTTAGTCCATGATTTTTTGTATCCAGTAGATTTATGAAGTGAAGTTCGTAGGCTTGTCTATGAAAGGTGTTTTGTAAATATATGTATATGTGTGTGTGTGTGTATGCATGTAGGTGTGTGTGCATATAAAATCTACACACACACACACACACACACACACACACACACACACACACACACACACACACAGAGCACACTCTATTGCATCTGGGAGAAAAGCCAACCAAGACATTCACTTAGGACTTAGGGAGGTAAATCCAAACTCCAAGCACAAGCTGCAGGGCACAAAGATGCGAACAGATGAGGCAGTTCCCCAGCTACTGTGCCAGCACCGTGCTGAAATCATTCCCCAGCTCTTCCTATCCAGCTTCCCTGAATGGAGGAGCCAGGTTATTGGCACCACACCTGATCCACGTACAAAAGGACCCTCGTGGGCCCACCTATGTCACTCCCTGGCTACGGCTCCTGAACAAGGAGAGCTCTGCTTGCAATGAGAGGACTTAAAAAGGCAGTGCTGGACTGTGGCTCACCCTGTGTGCCCCTGCCCCACCTCGGAGCCAGAAATGGGGAAGCCATCTCTAGAGAACTGCTGTTTGCTTTCTCGCGCTGCTAGGAAAGGAGCAAAAGGAGGAAAATGCCGCTATTCCAACACATCAAAGGACATGTGCTTCTGGTGTCCCCTGGGCTGGAAGCCAGAGCAGCACAATGCACCCCACAAGGCCTGGGGTGCTTTCCAATAACCACAGCGCTGGACAGCGTGACGAACTTCCCTAATAACTCTTGCAAAGTTACATTTCCCAGCTCATCCTCTGCTTAAAATATGCATGGCCTTAAAACCTCAGTCCCCCCATTCCAAGCCATGGCACCCAAGAGGGGTCCTCTGCACCTTCCCTGAGCTTTGGATGAGAGGCTAAATGTCCACAGGCAGTAAATTGGTGTTGGAGGGATAGAGATGGGAAGTCAGAGAGAAAGTAAATGTCAGCTCCTCAGCTGGTGTTTAGCAACCGAGTACCAGGAAAGTCCACGCGGCTCCTGCAGCTCATACAACCGGGCATCTGACCCAAATAGGCTGAAGAAGTAGCGTGCAGAACATGTTATCTGGAAAATAACGGGGGCTTATAACATGCAAGGCCTGCTACGATTACAGCCGGGCAACATTTTGGAAAGCAATTTATTCATCTCCAAAAAAATGCAATTTGGGTGGGACAAACTGAATTCAAATTGTGAGAGGTTTCCACTGCGAAAACCAAGCAATTCAGGAAAGACAAAATGTTTTGTTTCAGCGTGTTTGAAAAGGGGCGGTTGAACCTCCTGTTTTGAAACAATGCCTCAAACACCAAACTTAGCTATGGCTAAAAGAGAAAGGGAAAAATAAACCCTAAAACTATGAAACAAATATTTGGCAGGTGCTTGTTTTGGTGGGGAAAAAAAGAAATCAAACCATTTTCATTTGGGGGTTGCTCCGAACTGAAAGTTCAGGGTTTTTCCCCGCCCCCGATTTCTCAGTTCAGCCACCAACCTGCTAAATCAATCATATGCAAAGCTCCGATCACAATGTTACAATGAGGAATTAATCAGGGCATATAGCTGAAGATGCCAGATTACCACTGGCATGGCATTAGCAAGGGATCCTATTAAGATACAATTTATATGGAAACACTGACACAGTAAAAACTAAATTAAACAGATCCAATGAAAACCTACTGTATTAGTCTAAGGACCACTTTTCAAGTTAATTCCTTGTGTTAAAAAAGAACAAAAAGGAACTGAATCCAACCTAAAATTAAATTAAAGGCCTAATCTAAATCCAGGAAAATACCATTCCAGTTAAGACCCCGATTCAGAAAAGCACGTAAGCATGTGACTAATTCCCTGGCCTTCAATTGGATTTAAGCCTGGGCTCAGGTGCTTTCATGAATGACCGAGGCAGGCTGCCACGTGTTCCTGCACTAGGGGTTCCCACAACCGTGAGCTAGCCTGGCGTGCCTTATAGCCCACGCGTGCAGCCGTGTTGCATGCAGCAGGGCTAAAATTGAGCCAAGGCACTGTTGCCAGCCAGGTCCCTAGCTAGGGTGCAACACTGCAGGCGAGAAAGGCAAAGACTCATTTTCTTGCAAGAAGATGTCCCATGCAAGCTCCCAGATCCCACCCCCTGCTCCACCCTGCCTGAATCGGGGGATTCTCATACTCATGCCCCCTCACTCTCTGGGTGCCTGCATCTTCTGGACCAGCAACGTTGCCTTCTTGCAGGCGTTTAAACTAAAACCCAGCAAACAGGCACTGCTGAGTACCGCAGGGTGCTTTGCTGCAGGGTGAGACACAGCGACGGCATCCCAGCTGAAGGCAGGTGTCGGCACCAAGCCCCCTTGCCCCCAACACACACGTTAATGATCCATATCCCTGCCCCAAGAGTCCCCAGGTCAGTCTCTCTGAAGGCCCTGAAGAAAGGCCCTAACATCTCTCCAAACTACTCAGTATTGCCAACCCCCCACCCTGCTTCTCCCATATTCCCTGGACCATCGCGGGGACACCACTCCAACCCCATCTCAGCGGGTTGCCAACACCTTCCCAAAAAACACTTGGGCTGCTGCATTCAGGTGCTCCCAACAGGTGCTTCTGCCAACGCACGGGGCACCTGCAAGCTCTGCACCAGATCTCGCTCATGGAAGTCAAGAGACTCGCTTTCGGAAACCGCTCGGCTGAGGTTCAGTTGAGAGAAACGCAAGGAAAGCCACACTTCTCAATGCCCTTAAAATGCCAACACATCCTGATGTCAAATAGAGGCCCACTGCAGTGCTTCAGAGAGCACCCTGCAGGCTCAGCCCCTCCCTAAGCAAACGAGGGGTGCTAATATATAGATATATGTCATATATTAAGTATTAATAAATATATTCATCTAGAGTTATCATACAGAGGTCTGGGGAAGGAGAATCACCAGCTATTCTTCCCGACAGTCCCATTTTTTAAAAGGGAAACTCAAGTGAAACAGCTAAAAATCCATGCCCTTCTCAACAGCATGCGATGGCCAACGGCACTCAGCTGCTAACGTGAAACGCACACAAAACGGACGCCGTTACGATGCACAATCAGCTGCTGCAATTCATTCCACTTCCATTTTTGTTCGTAGCCCGTTACAATTTTCCGAGTCTCGTACAAATGGGCGCGTCCTTGCGGCTGCGTATGACACGCTCGTGGGGCAGGGGGAGGAAGGGAGCATTTTTGTTCCTGGTGCTTTGTTTCTTTTATTTACAAACCTTCTCAGTGGTGGTTTTAAATCACATCCTCTTTTTTCCTTTCCTCAGAACTCCCCGTGTGACTTGGTATCTTTGTTCTCACAATGGCAGCGATGAAGATATCCGTCAACTGGAAGCAAACAAAGTCACCAGCATCGTTTCCCTCGTTGCAAGAGGAACCAAGTGTCCTTGCCTTTCAACCCTGGATTAGGAGAGACAATCCAGAGCACCCAGGAAGTACGGTCCTATTGTGGCCCAAACTAGGGGTTAGACAGAGAGCAACAAACTCATTTCACTTGTAAATGAAACCAGACCGTCCAGTCCAGCCCAGGAGCCATGAAAGGCCAGATCCCAGTCACCTAGCTGCCCCACTGCACCCATCAGGGATTATTTTACAGCCGCCACCAGTGAATGTCAAACTGGACCTGGAGCACAGCGACAGCAGCCAAGACACCTGAAGATTTTCTTTTTAAAAGAAAATACGGTTTCCCCATTTCATCACGGAAAGGTGATGGATCAGTGATAGAAACTCCCCCCTCCAACATACAAACCCCCCCAGCTTTTCACCGCAGAATGACAACCCCAGTGTCTTAAACCAGAGAATCAGCCCCAGGGGTTTACAGCTGAAAATCAGAAAGATCCACGCAAAGAGCTTCCCAGGCTTGTTTCCATCCATGTTTTCCTACAAGAACCTGGCAGGGGGCAGCTGAATAACTACGCTGCCCAGGAACGTGAACTTGCAAATCTTTGCCTTCCAAGCAAGGACCCCGATTGTGGACGTCAGAGGGACGGGGCAGCGGGGACCATCCTGCGTCGAGCGGCAAGGAAACGCGCTTCTCCGCCCAAAGCGCTGGACTCTGCAGCCCATGCCGTGGATGTCCTGATTTCACCCGTGTCCATAATGCACAATCAGTCCTACAGCAACGGGGTTGGCTGTTCTGTCCCATCCAAATTTATAGCTATTGCTGATTAAAATGTATCTGCCCTTGGCTTCAGCTTCATCTTCATCTTCCGGATACATTAAGCATTACTCTTATTAAATCAATATGTTACTCTCCGAGTTACACTGTTGCATGGAGGGAAAAGGTGGGGGGACAAATAAAGACACAAATAGCAAAAGCCAGCAGCTTGCCAAGAGATGTCAATAACTGCTCGATACTGCCCGGCGCTGAGCATCCAGCTGCGGTCCTGGGCGCTCTCACGTAGTGAATAGTTGAGGGCACATCACAGGAGCTCCTCGGACTGGCCATGCCCTCTCAAATGCCCCTTCTTGCAGGGGTGCAAGGTTTCATGGTGAACCGGGGTTGTCGCATCACCCGAGGGAGGAAAACTGGACACAGCTGATGACAAAGCCCCTGGGAGCAAACCCCAGCTGGTTTTCAATCTAAAGCCGACTCTCCGGCACCTGGCAGCAAACAGCTCAGAAGTTGGACATACAGAAGACCACCGAAGCAAACCCCAGTACCGAGGACCACCTAAGCATACTCCAGCTCCTTTTCCAGGTGTCTCTTTCTACTAAGACATAGAACAATTTTAATTTCCAGCCACGGAGAAGAAATCGGTACTAGGCACCGCTCCTCACACCACTTTGTTGGCTTGACCCTCCAGAGAAAGGGCATTGCCTTGGGAGGAGCCCACCAGCCGGGCACGAGGGCTGCAGGGCCAGCATGAGTGGCGACTACGTCCTGGCAGCTCTTCTGGCCAAGTGAAAGCCTTGGAGTGAGAAAACTCAGGGGGACGTAACGCTGCACCCTCTACAGGGTAAATTAAACACATCTGCATAAATCAAAGCGCTGCCCACCCCCTTTCATCCGGGGCTGGTCTCTGTTCTCACCAGAACAGGTTGCAACAGAGCCTGGGCTCCAGAAAGGGCGCAGGGACGGCGCTACAGGATGCTCTGAGGCAGGACAACTCGAATGGGGGACAGGTACGAGGAAGGCAGTGCGGAGGCCTCCGTCCTACAGACCGGGAGGAAGGGGCTCACTCCAAGCATCCCGCGTTGCTCAAGACTCCCCACCTGGAGCAACTGGCCCCTGCAAAGAGCAGCTCCAGGACCAGACAGCGGTGCTCCTCGTCGGGACCGGACCGGACCAGCGGTGCCAAAGCCGATGTCACGGAAATGACCCAGCGCCAGAGACGACCTGGGAACGCTGGCTTTTCTGGACTGGATCAACAGGCGGAGGCACCTCCCTGATTGCCACCGAAGCTAGTCAGCCTTGTAACAAAGATGAGGAGTAGGGCGGGGATCGTTGCAGGACTGAATATCAACCTCAACCAGCCAGACAGCTAACACACGCCTAACACGGCCTGGGTTTTGCATGTTGGGGGCGAGGGAAGGCATATGTGGGCCTGTCGATGTGATCTGCGTGTTCCTTGTTTTTTGGTCTTCCTCCTTCCAGTTAGCTGAGCTGCAACTTCTTCCCCTACCCCCACCCCCATGACACACAAAAACCTTAACTAAAACAGATCTGATCTTGCTTATCTGGATGCTGACGCCGTCTGACGTCCTGCCCCTTGGGCAGGGGTTGGACCCGATCATCTCTCTCCCTTCTAGCTCCAATACCTATGAACCTATGATCTTCAGGTTATCAGGTGAAGAGCTATGTCACCTGGACTACTCATTGCTCCGATTCGTAGAGCCATCACAAGTCAAGACGGGTCCATTAAATTCACACAGCCATCTCTAATCAAGACAGGTCTGTTAATTAAATACAAGGGAGGAGATGCTTGAAGAGCAACACGTTACCTAAAAGGTCTTGGCCCTCTCCGTTCGGTTTGCTGCTGTGCACGAAGACAGCCCAGAACTGAGGAGTTGGTTTAAAAAGAGGGGCAAATTTTGCTGGAACCCCCCCATGTTTTAAAGAAAAAATCATTACTTTTTTGACTAAAATGATGATTTTTTTTGTTAAAATGTCAAGATTTTGACAAGCTCTATTATGAAGAGAAACCCAGTGCTCTCAAGGATGTCACCTCATTCATAAATGTGAATTTGAATAAGGGCACGATGCTTTATTTTGAAATCGGGTGGTTTCACGAGCAGCCTAATGACGGAGAAAGTATTCGAGTGGGATTAAAACCCAGGGCTGATCGCTCCTGATGGATCAGTCCTCTGGGCAAGTCCTATTCTGTCGGGTCCTAAGCAGAGAAACGCATGGCTCCTTGTTCTCGCTCTGCCGGGTGAGGTCACCCTGTCCACCAATCTTGCCATTTTTGTTTTGCAGCGTTCACATCTCCATTAATTGCTTTAATGACCAATCCATCAAGCAACTGGGAGCCCTGGCAATGGGCCGATAGTGCTGCTTTGTTAAGGACTGAAGAATGTGGCCCAATAACAGACATAATCTCCTGCACTTCTATAGCACCTTCCATCTCTAGGGACCACAAAACAGCTCGCAAATATTAGTGAATATAGGTCCAGCACCCCTGCAAAGGAAGGAGGCATTATCCCCAACCAGCACAGACTAATAAAGGGACTTGTCTACCATCTTGCTAAGTCCAAAAGCCAGATTTCCCCCTTTCTCCCCCATCCCGACTCCTTTCCAGTGCTGAAGCTTAGGACCAGCCTTCCCTCCCAATGCAATTTCCAAGGGCCTCTGCTAAAAAGTGAGTTTTCTGCAGTCCCAAAACAGCTCCTTTAGCCCTGCCCCTCCAAAAAGCAGGTCAAAGCAAAGAGCAAGGCACAAACAATAGCATCGCCATCCAAAACTTAAGTCAGGAGCTGCAATACAGAGCCTCCGAAATGCAAGAAACACACTGTTCCCGGCGTCAGATTTATTGCTGCCTTGCAGAAGGAAGCCAAACGTCTTAATATGGAAAAACACGGCTGCTTCTGACCCAAACAGATTGGGAACAGGAAGTAAAAGCAAATTACCCAGCTGCGGCCTCCTCAACGTACGAGCAGGAGCAGAGACCCAGGGTTTCCTGCTGCTGACTCTCCCGATTCACGACTGCCTCGGGCGCTTCCCCCCAGGCCTGAGCCCGGTCCCACCACGGGCAGGAGGAACGGGATGTGAACACCCCCGAGAAACAGGGAATCCTTTTACGAGTCCAAGGCAGCAAGGGGAAGGAAGGAGAACATCCCCGAAAAGCCATGCTCTGCTCTGCCCGCCAAATGGCGCGGCTCTTGGGAGGATGGATTCTCGGCTGGAGTAAACCGATGGAGCAATGGATCTTGCCCGCTGACTCTACATGGGCGCATCTGGAAGCAGACCCGGGCACCGGGAAACTGGGCCGAGATTGAAAAATGACAAAAGCCAGGCCTTAAATGGTTAAAAAAAATAAATCATGGGCTCTTAAACCAAAATGATGAGCTCTGGATTCTGTTTTTCTTTGTTGTTTGATATCCAAGACAAAGCTTTCAAGTTTTACTCTGCTGTTAAAAGGACTAGAAACCTGAGTTTTTTTCTTCTAAATGAAAGCTAGGAACTGTGTGCAGTCACCTGACTCCCGGAGCTGGGGCTTGAAGAAAACGCAATCCGCTATTTCCCAAAGTCTGCAGTACCCATCGTCAGAGCCGGCCACACCAAAAGGGCCCTCTTCACAAACGACCCGACCGCGAGTGCCAAACGCGCTGGCGTTAAAAGCTCAGCAGAACAAAACGTGACACACCAGCCACACAATGCAACAAAACCGGCACTTGACAACAAGCGCGTGCTAAACGAAGCCTTTCCATCCAACCCCCAAATTAAAATCCGGCTTTTGTGAAGGTTTGCAACTATTATTTTTATTACCTCAAGCAGCTATCGCTACAAGACCTGAAAAGATCAAGCATCAGGTAGTAAAATATTTAATAACAGAGAACCTGAGTTTTTTAAGGTTTTTTTGGCTCCCAGCAGGAACGGGCCAGGTTCTGGTCTGGCGTCCTAAGCGAGATCCACCAGGTTGAGGCTGGCATCAGGGCGGGCAGAATCTCACCCCAAAATGCACACAGCTTTTCTGGGGGAAAAGCTAAAAAGAACGAGCACGAGGGAGTAGCCGTATATCTCTATAGCTACCTATACATCTCTCTCTCTATATCTATATATAGATATATCTATATAGATAGATATCTAGACATACAGATAGATATAGCTATATAGGTATCTAGCTATATCTAGACATATCTATCTATATGTCTAGATATCTATCTATATCTATATAGGTATCTAGTTATATCTAGACATATAAATAGATAGATCTATATAGATAGCTACCTATATATCTATATATAGATAGATATCTATATAGATCTATCTATCTATATCCTTCTATATATCTAGAGATATTTATAGATATATATAGCTAGCTAGCTAGCTAGATAGATAGATTGATCTACTGGGTACAGCACAGGCTACGGCTTTTCTGAGGACATTTTGTACAGCACATTTGCGATCCTGCCCCCGTGCGCGCGCACGAAGACGCTCTCCCACACACGGCAGTGTCGAGCTCCTACCTCATATTCTTCTAAATCTGTCACCTTCTCATTCCCAAGAGCTGCTTGGGCCGAGGGGCTGCGCGGCGAGGCAGGAAGCCCTCTTTGCACTCATGTTATCGCCGCCCGAAATCCTCGCTGCGCCCAGGAAGCCTCCGGAGCAAATCCGAGTTGAGAAAGAACAATAAGCAGGCGTCAGGAAAGGCAGCCGATTCGGTCAGAAGTGCCGCCAAAATCTCGCCTCTTTCTCCGAAAAGGCCCTCCCTTCGGCCGGCTGCCAATCAAGCCGTGATCACGAGGCCGTTCCCAGAGCCTGAACAGAGTTCTTATTGACACAGCTTATGTCTGCGGCACGCAGCCCTCTGCCAGGCTTTCAAGAGCAGATCGGATTACACAGACACATTCTCCCCGATTTTCTGCATCCACAGGCCTTTCGACACAAAACGCCGGCCTCCAAAGACGGGGGTTTTTTCAGCTCAGTACCCCTGCATGTCCTTGCTCAGAAACAAGCCCCTTCTGCCACTGGACTCAGGCTAAGGAGACCTTTGCTCCTGCAGAAATCCCAATTAAAGTGGGGTGGGGGGTGGAAATCAATCCAAAGGACTATCCACAGGGCAGGGATATCAGGCCTGTCATGGGTCTTGAGCAGCAAGCAAAATATCTGCAGACCCAAGTTCAAACTGGGGAATCATCCAGCCGCCAATTCTGGCCATCCCACGTTAACCGTGGAGCGAGCAGACTCAAAGCACAGACCTCTCATCCATTTATTCACCAGGCACACCGGGAAGGGCGGTCCCCCAAGCCGCCGACACACGAAGAGGCCTCTCCCGATAGGCCGACATTACAATCAGAGTGTAAAAAGAATTGGCAAAATGCTTTACACCGACAAAAGCGCTCTTTGCCGAAGATGTTCAGGTCCTACTAGCGCAGGGGGACCTTGGCCTTCATATTCCAGCTATGCAGAGGGAGCTGCCAGAGGAAGACGCACATCTTTGCTCAGAGAGCTAAGACGCGTCGATTTTTTAAAAACTAAATAAAAAAATCTAGGAGGAAACGTGGAACCTGTAGCGAACAAGCCAATGCGTTACGCACAAGACATTAGTTTCCCTGTCGAGAGAGAGTCATCCCCCAAGTCGCTTCACCGGAGCATAATCGAACGTCCCTGCTGAAGTTTGACTTCTGGAAAGCAGGCACGCAAATCAAGGGAGATTTGGACTCGGGGCTTTTTACATGATTTTAAGGACGAAGACATGTTTTCTGGTAAATAAGGTGCCTCTCCCAACCTCTCCCTCCTCGGTTTGTCATCGTGCTCAGTCCCAGGTTGGTGCTGGAGGGTGCACCGCGGGTGCTGGTCACTCCCAAACCTCAGGGCAGTCCGAGCCCTGCAAACCCATGCGTTGCTTGGTGTTCCTCGCACGAATAAAGCACCCCAGCACCCCGCGTGTCCGCGTCACGCAACCCAGGCCTCGCAGACAAGCCAAGCTTTAACCGCACAGCTGAGAAACCCATGGGAGAGGGATGCATTGCTGCAGCACCCTGCCTCCCAGCCCCTACGTGCAAGGCCCCATAGGGGCTCGAGGGAAACCCACTGCGCAGAGGGCAGGTGCGTAACTACCCAGCACCATCCCCCTGGCCCATCAGAAAAACAAGCCGTGTAAAGATGTGAGGGGTGCCCTACCATTACTAGCACTGGGGAACAAGCCCAACGCCCGCGAGGGTCCTTCTGCTCTTCCATCCCCCCGCTCCCACAACCGATCGCAGCCCAGAAACACCCGGCGGGTGAAGCAGCTCCGAAACTTCCCCGACGCCACGAGTCTAACGCGGCTTAATGTCATGTGTGCGCGCGTGGGGAAGAAATCCCGTCTGCAAAACAGCCGCCGTTCACCCCTACGGGCTCCCGACCCCCGGTCTCGCAGAACAACCCCACCTGCAGCCTTCGGCTCCCAGTTTCCCCGCTGAGCACCCCGCCCCGCTAACTGGACGCCACCCACGACCGTCCGGCTGGACCCTAGAGACGGACGAGCCCGCGAAGGGGGTGGGGGTTTGCCCCTGTGGAAACACAGCAGGGTTTGGGGTCTCGGCTTCCCCGCGCCAGACGCGTCCGCGCCCTAATGCGGCGCACCGACAGACGGGGAGACGCCACCCCAGGGTGCGGAAAGCAGC
>NW_005842103.1:2267500-2285791 GCF_000455745.1 Alligator sinensis
CCCCTCCTTGCACCCCTGCACTTCCTCTTTTGCAATCCCATGCAGAGAGAGAGTCTGGGGCACCCTCACTGCACCCCTGCACCTCCTCCTCCACAGCCCCATGCAGAGGAGAGCCTGGGGCACACCTTGCTGCACCCCTGCACCTCCTCTTTCACAGTCCCACGCAGAGAGCAAGCCTGGGGCACCCCTATCTGCAGCCCAGCACCCCCCTGTTTGCAGCGCCCTGCAGAGGAGAGCCTAAGACACTCTTTGTTGCACCCCCTTCTTCACAGCCCCATGCAGAGAGTGAGTCTGGGGCACCCCGCGCTGCACCCCTGCACCTCTTCCTCCACAGCCCCATGCAGAGAGAGCCTGGGGCATGCCTCGCTGCACCCCTGCACCCCTTCTTCACAGCCACACACAGAGAGCAAGCCTGGGGCACCCCTCCTTGCAGCCCTGCACCTCCTCTTCCGCAATCCCATGCAGAGAGAGAGTCTGGGGCACCCTCGCTGCACCCCTGCACCTCCTCCACAGCCCCCTGCAGAAGAGAGCCTGGGGCACCCCTCCCTGCACCCCCTTCTTCACATCCCTCTGCCCAGGGAGAACCTGGGACACTCCTCCTTGCACCCCTGCACCTCTTCTTCCACAACCCCATACAGAGAGCGAGCCTGGGGCACCCCTATCTGCAGCCCCTGCACCTCTTCCTCTGCAACCTGCTGCCCAGCGACAGCGTGGGGCACCCCTCGCTGCACCCCCTGCACTGCCTTCTCCACCGCCCCATGCAGAGAGAGAGCCTGGGGCACCGCTATCTGCAGCCCCCTGCCCAAGTCCTGGCTGCCCTGCTCCCCTCACCTCTTCATTGACATCCGAGGCCCCACCACATCCCGGGACCTCCTGGGCAACCTCCTCCTGCCCCTGCCCGTGTACGTGACCAGGCCGGGAAGGCCCCGGGGACTGTGGGGCTGCTTTCCTCGCCCTGCTTCATCCCCATCTCCGAGCAGAGTATCGCTGGGCAGTGTCCGCTGGCTCCTCGGCCTCCTTTGAGGGCCAGTGGGTGCTGTCCGGTGAGCTCTGCCCCCTTGGCACTCTTGTTCTGAACTTTGACCCCCAGTCCTGTCCCTGTTTTCATTATTATTTGTGCAAAGAAATCTGTATCACATCACTCATGGCCCCCAAGACCAAAAGGAGCTTATAGTTTCCTTGGCAGGCCTGGGCAGGGGACTCCCCCCGGGGATGGGATGGAGTATGCCCTCCACCAGTTTGGGATGGCACCAAGCTGTGGGGAGTAGGGAATAGGCTGGAGGGTAGGGCTAGGGTTCAGAGAGACCTTGACATGCTGGAGGATTGGGCCAAAAGAAATCTCATGAGGTTCAAGTGCAAAGTCCTGCACTGAGGAGGGAGCAATCCCCTGCACCGGTGCAGGCTGGGGGTGACGGGCTGGGCAGCAGCTCTGCAGAAAGGGACCTGGGGGGGCAGGGGACGAGAAGATGGACAGGAGCCAGCAGTGTGCCCGTGGTGCCAAGAATGCGACTGGTATCCCCAACTGCATTGCCAGGAGCGTAGCCTGCAGATTGAGGGCAGTGATTCTTCCCCTGTGTTCAGCACTGGGGAGGCCACATCTGGAGTCCGGTGTCCAGCTGTGGGCCCCCTCTACAGAAAGGATGTGGGCACATTGGAGATAGTCCAGCAGAGGGCAACGAAAATGGTTGTGGGGCTGGGGGACAGGACTGGTGAGGAGAGGCCGAGGGAACTGGGCTGATTTAGTCTGCAGAAGAGAAGACGGAGGGGGATTGAATAGCAGCCTTCACCTCCCTGCAGGGGGGCTGCAAAGAGGATGGAGCTGGGCTGGTCTCAGTGGGGGCAGACAACAGGACAAAGAGCAATGGGCTCAAGTTGCAGCAGGGGAAGTTTGAGTTTGGATATTAGGAAAAAGTTTGTCCCTAGGAGGGTGGTAAGTCCTGGAACAGGTTACCCAGAGAGGTGGTGGAGTCTCCATCCTTGGAGGTGTTGAAGACCCGGGCAGACAAAGCCTTGGCTGGGATGATGGAGTTGGGGCTGGTCCTGCTTGGAGGAGGGGTTGGACTAGATGTGATCCCCTGAGCTCCCTTCCACCCTCCTTGTCTGTGAGTCTATGGTTCAACCGTGCCCCTGAAGAGCTGGGCAGGGGTGCCACCATGGGCAGAGCCAGGCTTTTGCCAAGGGGGGTGCACATGCTGAGGGCAGCACCCCGCAGAGCACACACCTATGTTTCTCCTGGTAAAAAGAAGCTAGAAGCTTTACTCATCAGCCAGGGGTGGAGTGATTCAGCCTGAGATGGAAGCCAGACTGAATAGGACTTCATCGGAGTGCGTTAAAAACCCATCAGCAAGGCTGCAAAATAGGAGCTGTATGAGCAGGAGCGGCCAATGCAAAGCAGAAGGACACAAGAAAGGCTAGCTGGCCTTTTCATCAAGAGCCTTCAAAAGAAGAGAGGGTGGTGAACAGTTTAGCAGGAATCAGGTAGACGCACTGGTATGATGCGGAAGATAAACCTAAATATTTCCAATAGGAATCTGCAGTGTCCAAAACACCCTGCCCTGCTGTGGTCCAGCTGAGCCCTTTGCAACAGGAGAATGGCTCTAGGATATTTTTGTCATCAAAAAAAGGAGTGACAGTGAAGAACTGGCATGCTCCGAGGGCGGCCTTGAGCCTAACCAGATTGAGATCTGGTGTCTTAACCCCCCAGCCCATCTCACAGCAGCTCTGAGTTTCCCTTCAAATGCATATATTTTTTAAAGTTCAGTTTCAGCCTCAAATCCCCCGTGTCTCCTCTAAACGCGATGCGGATCCCATACCCGGAGGCCTGTTAGCACAGAAGCGGGGAAAGCTCTCTGGCGTGTTTCCCATCCACCTTGCCAGCACCGCTGTGTTGTTTCAGCTATGGGAGGTAGACTTGCTGCTACGGTTCGCTGCCATTCTGGTTTTGCTCAAAAACTGCACCCACGATGACGCGAGAAGGGGAACCTAGACACAGCATGGAGCAGCCCTAAATCCGTGCAACCTGTTCTGCATGCGGAAGGAGAATTTAATATCCTAGCCTGCCTAGCTAGGTGGTTTCAAAGCAGGCTTTCCAGTGCAGCCCACAAAAATATGCCATGGCCTGCTTGGGTTGCATGTTCAACTCTGCCTGGCCTTTGCTTTATAAATCATCAGGTTTGAACTCCCACCAAAGATTGTTAAACATGGCTGCTAGTCTGGGACCCGAGAACAAGTCACTTTGCTTCTCTCCCACACAGAGGCACGGTCTGAATCAATGTGCCACTGTTTGCAAAGTTATTTGCAGATGGAAATGGCGGCGGCAGCAGCGCTATCTGCTGCCAGCCAGGCTGTAGCAGTCCCAGCGCTAAACACTGTGTGTGGAAGAACATGCAAAAAAATAACATTTGTGGAAATTTCCCCTCGATTTCAAGGACAAGGGCATAGCACTAAGGAGAGGAAAGAGGGTCAGGCCGGTCAAGACTGGACCGGTCCTCAGGAGATTTGCCTCCTAATTGTGGCTCTGCCACTGAGTCACTGTGTGACCTTGGGCAAGTCCCTTAGACCAGTGACTTTTTGGGGGGACCAGCTTGAGAGTGTCTGGGCTAAAGATTCAGACTCAAGTCAGCCAAAGCCACTGGCCACAGGTGGAAACATCAGCCTTGGTCATGTGGCGTGTCAGTGTTCGCTGTCTGCCCAATCGAGAAAATAACGTTCACCTGCTTCACCAGGCAGTTGTGTGCATCAGTTAACTAACAAATGCAAGCAAAATCTGCAAAGACATAGGCAGAATAAATCCAGGTGTGCGCCTACCAGGCCTGCAGGTAACTCTCTTGCCCGACCGAGCAGGAAGGTGAGGGGTAGCATCAGCGCAGCACAAATACTAATATCACATGGACACGGGTGAGTAGAATATAAAGCGATCGGTGGCAAAAATGGATGCCTGATGCTTAGAGGTGAGCCTGTCCGGCAGAGGGTGAAGGAGGATGCTCTGCAAGGAAAAGGCTGTGGTACCATTCACAATATCTGGGTACCGTGAGAGGAAACAGTGCATGAAGCACAGCAGCCAGGCAAGACGCTCCCGCTGGGATCTGACGTGAGCAGGTTGCCTTGGCTGTACCTGCATGAGGAGCGAAGAGGAGAAGCCCAGCTCTCCCTCCGTTGGACGCGAGCTGAGCCCTGAGGCCAGAAGCACCTCTCGTTCCTCTTCCCATTAATCTCCCTGCCCTTTGCAAGGACCATCCCTTCTCCAAAACCTCCATTTGCAGTCGCCTCACGGAAATCTGATGCTGGCCGGCTTTGATTAGCATCAACCGTTGACACCAGGAATGCTGAATCATGAAACCAAAGTGATAAACAGGGTTATTTATACCCCGGGAAATTAATCCCACGCCATGCAGGGGCTGACGCAAGGGACCGGGAATGGAGACGCTTGGGTTTCAGTCCCGCTTCTGACACCCTGCGCGACTGTAAGCAAATGGTAATCTCTCGGCATAAGGTGGGAGGAAGAGCAGAGGATCCGACCTGCTCTTCCTAGGGCACCCAACACTGCCTGCAAAGTCAGCATTATTGCGTGGAAGAGCTGGAAGTGTCTTGGGGCCAACCCAACGCTGCAAGATGGATTTCCACAGCTTCCTACACTCACAGAAAATGGGGGTGGAAGGGACGTTAGGAGGTCACATCTAGTCCAACCCCTGCTCCAAGCAGGCCCAGCCCCAACTTCCCTGCACCGTGTCGTCACAGCCACCCAGGACGACTGAATATAAAATACAACCAGTAGAAATCTCTCCAAATTTCACAGCCGCATGGAGCATAAGGGCAAAAAGGCATCTGCTACTTGGGCCACCTATGAATCACAGGTCATGGCCCTGGGACTCCAGGATTCAGCTCAATACTTCCCGCTCGACTGAGGTTAGACTTGACCCAAAGGAAACTCTAAATTTGGATCATTTCTAGCACCAAGTAGCATGTTTTGTGCACTTGCTGCTGGTGTCACCACAATGGAGATGAGCTGTGCATGTGGGGGGGTTTCGGGCTAAACACGTTTCCAATCTGACAGCGCTGATTCATCAAACCGAAGCTTTTCAGGGGCCAGGAGAAGCTCCAGGAAAAACAAAACCATTTCCCAGGTCCCAGGCAGCTGATGAAAATACGAGAGCGTGACACAGCCCGGTGATGGAGGTCCTCTCCTGGTCTGCAAAAGACCCTGAGTCAAACCCTGGCATCGTGCAGTCAGAGTAGGGCCCCCAGGCTCTTCTGGAGCAGGTGTATCTCAGGATTTCCTGTGGGAGCTGTTCCACATTGGAGGCAGAGCGAGCTGTACATTGGGCCAGAGAGACAGGTGTTTTCTCTCTCTGTCTCTCCCTGGTGAGTGCACAAAACTCTAAGAAAAGGCTTGCGTTTCCGTGCCAAACAGGATCATTTTTTGCTCAGCCGGTGGGAAGGCCAGCACTCATCCAGCTCCCAGTGCAGCCTCAGGTGGACCTGACAGGTCTAGGTCCACCCGAACCTCACCAGGCTGGCGTGGTTAAACCCTGATGGCACCAAACTCCTCGCTCCTCATGGGAGAGGGGTGCTGTGAGCCCAGGCTCCGTCATGCCGACGAAGCCCAGCATGATCTATAGATAAAAGGCACTTATGCAGCTGCAAATGATGGTTTTCCTTCGTGCATGGGCTCCTATTTCTCAGGCGCCCTGCAGTTTGATTGCACCCGCACCCTGGCAGCGGGGAAGGGAGGCTGCTCTCCCGGTTAGTTTTAGAGCCACTTCCCAGCTCGGTGCATCTGCTTTTTTCGAAGCACAGGCCCCGTTCCTAGTGTCTGCCTGTGGCAGCCTACCGCAGGGCTGCTTGTCAGGAAACGCTGCTTCCTAGCCTGCAGCTCGTCTCAGTAGATATGTACTTGCTGTGTAGTTTTTGCACCTTTGCTGATGACTATAACATGAGCCTCGCTCTGCTGGGGTCCCTCCAGTGTTGGCTGGAGGCATGAGACCCATCCATGGTGCACTGGCTTTCCACTGGGGAGCCCTGAGACCCTGCAGCAGTGCCCGCAGGAGGAGACGGACACACGCTGTCCTAGCAGGCACGAGCCTCTGAGCTTCTCCAGCCCCGCTGAAACCAGGGGCTGCATAGGAGGGGTTGGCTAGGTTTGGACCCCCGAGGGCTGCAACCACAACAAAAGCACCAGCCCGGGCAAAACCAGCCCTCAAACATCAAGCTGCTTGGGGCTTTCCAGGCCAGAAACCTTTTCCCAGTCAGGCAAACTGTGGGAGAGCTGATGCTCTGAGGGTCACAAGCATTTTGGACATCCACTAAAGCATCCTCAATGGGTACCATGGCCTGACTGCATCCTCACACTGGGCCCAGTGCCTTTGATCAGGATGCCACATATCAAAACACAGACTAAACGCTCACCTACAGTCTCCCCCACCACGAAGGAGTAAGATTAGAGCTCACGACCTTGGGGATCTAAAAGCACCAACCTCTTACCCTAGCAGATGTCAGGTGCTAGCTTCTGTTATGGCTGGTTATGTGGCTAATTCCCCCAAGAAGCAAGCTAAATATTCTGCCATCCATCCACTGCCTGCATCTATACAATGCATGTATATAAATATATATTACATACACACACATCATATAAAGGAAATGCAGTGACCGTAGCTGCCTGCAGAACTGCTGAGACCAAAGAGGGCACTAGACCTGGGCACTTTTTCAGGAAGTTTGTTCACAAACAAAGCATGTCCTGGGAGGGGAATCTCATCCTCTCTGCAGCTTTCCAGGTCCAGGTACATCCCCCTATAACAAATTGGCCGGTGCATCATTGGAGCAGCCCCTGTGGCCTGAAATTCCCATCAGGAACTGGGACGAGCAAGGCTGGGAGCACTGGAGGCGATTCCAAATGGAAAGAGGGGACCCGCTGCAAACTCCAGTGTCACCCCTTGCTCCAAAACCCACCAAGCCCATTGTGCTCTATACTCACTGTCTGCCTGTTCTGCCATCCCCTGGCCAGGCCTGCTTCCTCCTTTTGCTTGCCCTTCTGCTCTCTAAACCTCATGCACAAAATTGTGGCTCTCCATTAAACTCCCTCTGCTGTACTGGAGTCATCTCCAAGCCAGAGCCTGCCCAGTACAAGCTCGGATGCTGTGCTCCAGAGCTCACGACAGAAGAAACTCAGACTCAGGTAACTCAGCCAAACCAAATCCTGCACCGCTGAAAATGTCTGCAGCTTTTTTGAACGGTCACCGCTGGAGGAGAGTCACGCATGTTTTAACCAAAGGCAGGGGCATTTCATCTAATCCCCTAGACAACCACATATTTTAAATCCCTTGTTTCTAAGTCATGGTAATTGTCACCCCTGCAATGAGATGAATGCCCCGGAAGTATAAAGGCGGCCTATTTTTATGACTGTATTTCAGCAAAACCCATTTCTCATGGTCACAAGTTAACACTGTCGAATGCGTCTCTCCCAAATCTTACTCACCGCATGCTCTTTTTGGAAGCCTTGGGACTGATTTCTCTGGCTTTTTCCTCCTTAAACAATTACTGCAGCACCCAGTTACTGAAAAGGGTGGGAGGGGGAAACACACACACACACACACACACACACACACACACACACACACACCCCCCCATGCTGCATTTTGGTGACGATGACAGATTCGGTAGTGTGGCTTGTACGCGACGTTGTGATTTTTTATTAATAAGTCTGCAGTGCAGAGAGCTGCTAGGCAAGGAGGCATGTCTCAGCATGGGGGGGAAGGCCTGGCAAAAAGGATGCAACATTTTGGGCAGTGATTCTCAACCAGGATGCCGTGGCACCCTAGGAGCCTTGAGATCCTTTCGAGGGGGTTGCAGGATGCCGTGTAACGTTAGCATTGTTAGATGTGCAAACATGATTCACGAGATCAACCCAGAGATTTCAAATAGCATCAAAAACATTCAGCCCTGTTCTGAGTACTTTGCAGCAGAAAAATTGCTCCAAGATTTTTCCGTCGTCAAAAAACAAGCAAAAGCTAAGAGCTGGCATTTTCCGAGGGGCATCTTGAGTTGAATGAGGGGGTCTTGAGTTTAAAAAAGGTTGAGAACCACTGGCTTAAAGTAAAAGCACTGGAGGCCCTGGTTATACAAAGACAAGGCAGGCAATGGGCCGGGGCTCCAGAGGCTGGCTCCATATAGTCTTACCTGGCTGGGATGATGTAGTTGGGGCTGGTCCTGCTTGGAGCAGGGGTTGGACTGGATGTGACCTCCTGAGCTCCCTTCAACCCTCATTTTCTATGATACCGGCAAGTGCAACCAGACATAAAAATGCTTGCACCCAAATCTCTGCCACTTCATATTTTAAATGAGCTGCGTTGCCCCGGCCAAGAGCTGAGGGTAGAAAACGTGCTCTGTGTTTGCACCTGAGCTTCCCCCGGAGTCTCAAGTGAATGCAGTAAGCACCTGTTTTAGCGCTGGTGACAGGGGAGGGATGGAAACCCCTTGGCCCAGAGACTAAAAACAGGCTTGGGCTCTGTGCTGGCAGAGGTTTCCCCACAATGCCTCGAGGTGATGAAGCCAGGCCCCTGGCTGGCCAAGCAGCCCGGACTCCTGGCACCCGCAGCGAGCTGATGGACGAGCTCTGGTGCTGGCGGGTTTTGTAACGGGGGCAGCTCCTGCAGCACGGGGCAAGGGGGGAGGCAGGCCAAGAGACTTGCTCCCCACGGCGCTCGGCCAGCTGGATTCATCCATCCCCAGCCCAGCCCAGCCCTCTGCAGCTCTGCAGGCTGGATTGCCCTGCAGGATTTGAACTGCTTCGTGGATGGAGCTGGAAGGGGAAACACTCCCTCTGACCCAGCAAGAAGCCAGGCAGGGTGGAGACACGTCATTGCATCCTTCTTTCGACTCAGTCGTGTGCAACAAATGCTTCGGTGACTACCTGGAGGAGGCCTCGCACCTCTCTTTTGGAGCTGCCCACCCCAAAGCCAGCTCCCCTCACCCCAACCAGGCCCCAGCCCGCGGATTTGCATCCCCACCGCGGGAGCCACGACCTGTCCCTGCCTCCAGCTCAGGGCAGGGAGTGCTTCTCCTAGGCCGAGGTGTCCGGCCACCACAAATGAGGGGCAGGTATATCGAGCCCCTTGGGATATTTCCCTGAAATGGTCCGTGCAGTTGACAAATCAACCAGGAGACAGGAAAGAGAAGCAATAAGGCAGGCAAGGCGCAAAGCTGGGGAGGCGACAGACCTCCACCTTGCCCTTTTCCACCAGAAATGCTTCTGCTATCAGGAAAAGTATTCCTTACCTGGCCCTGAAGTGCAGCATCCACATGCGATGTCCAACTGGACACGATTCCAGTTTCAAGCCGACGGGAGGCAATGCGGAGCAGGATGTTTCAGGGACAGCTGGACTCTTTGCTGTGCCTTGCACCATCCTACAGAACAGCCACGTGTTAGCCCTTCGGGTCGCTATTCAAGAGACTCGGGTTCGGGTTGGCTTGGACGTCACTAAGAATGAACTCACAATAAAACGAGAAAACCGCCTCCCTTCACCCAGCTTCACATCTCCCCGAGCGCGCGGCATGGAGCAGCAGAACAAAGCCCTCCGGCTGCGAGGATTCGGCGCGCTCGGGACACGGTCTGGTTTATGGCCTTTTCTCAAGCACCGCGCCCCAGCCTAGCATGCCAGGAGCGAGGCGGCTCACTGCATCCGTGCACGGTCGGAGGGCAAGGTTCAGGTCACACGCGGGTCCTCGGCGGAGTGACTCTGGCATCGGACCCCGGTCTCTGGGGGGCTTTTGTTTACCTCCAAAAAGCACCACGTTTAATTGCCGTCTCTGCTCAGGGGAGGCTCCGACGGGAATACGGGCAATGCTGCAAGGTAGGAGGGAGGTGTAATCACCAGAGTTATGTCGTGAATGAACAGATAGTTCACATAGCGTCTGCCTCCAGCTCGCCCTCGACTTCACCGGCATTAGGGTCACCATCTCAGAGCCTTGATGGAAGCCCCTTCACTTGGATGCAGTTAGATGGCACGCCAAGACTGCGCCTGGCCACGGGATGCCAGCAAAAAAGGAAACGAGTTGGAGGAAACTTGGAAACGAGCAAAAGTTGTGCCCGAGATGTGCTGGCTCCTGGCTGTTTCAGACAGATGGACTGGTCAGGTGAGAGAGATTGCTGGCAGACGTGATAGGGACAAAAAGGCTGACCGGTCAGACACCAGGAGATGGCTGCGGGCGCCCCGCATCGGTTCAGAAACCTGCAGCAAAGCACCTGAGCCTGGAAGAAAGGGGCTGTTTCTCAGGGATAAAGCCTTCTGCCTATGCATGTCTCCCCCCGCCTGAATTCGGAGCCAAGTCTGACAACCCGAGTGAACCAAGTATCAGCTTTTCCTGCTTTAGTTGCCACTGCCCAGCAGAGCCGGCTGGATTCCTCACCGACCGGTGCTCTCTCCATTTAAAATCACTAGCAATCGCTAGCAATGCAAGGCCAGCCACTGTGTGCACACCCACTGCTCCTGTACCACACGTGCACATGGGCACGTGAGCCACTTTCCACATCGCAGAGGGCACTGGAGGAACAACCAGTGCAGAGGCCCTCCGTTACTCCATGCACACGTGGTCAGGCCTGCTGAGCAACAAGGGGCTGTTTCTACCTGGGTGCAGACTTGCAAGGCCTCGCTTTAATAGCTGAAGACCTTCTTTGCAAGCATACACCAGGCTTTGGGCTGTGCCTATTGCAGAAACATGCATACTTCCATGGAAATGAGTCAGCCAGGTGCATCGTCACCTGCTTGCCCTGGTCATTCCCCGGCCAATAATTCTCCTGTAATAAAAAAGACAAATGAGAAAACAACATGTCTGCTTGTGTTTTGTCAAGCAGGAGCGCAGCTGCTCCTCCCAGGCTGCCCCGGAAATGTGGGTGGGAGAGTCATAAAAGCAGAGCTGGCACGGCTGCTCGTTGCATCTGATTGCAAGGCCTCGTCAGCAACCAAATTAATACCGGCCATTGGGAACGCCGTGCAAGGCACAGCTCCACTTCCCAGCCCTCTGAGCCCCTGGGTGACGGAGCAGACTCGCAGCCGGCTTGAACTGTTCCAGTCCAAGGTATTGCAACGAGTGGGTGGTCAGCCCCCGACGCGGCGACCGGGAAGGAGCTTGGATCTTGGCTGCCTTGCTGCCTCCTTTGTAAAGAAGGGTCACGGTCTTGTCTCAGATGCACGAAGCTGGAGCAGTGATGCACACGTATCTAGCGGGAATCTCAGCCCCCGGCTCGGCACTTTATCACCCCAACTTGAGTCCAGAAGAAAATTCCCCATGTCTTCAGACAGGCTTGAGTAGGAGGCAGTGAGAGAGGGAGAGGGAGAGAGTGTGTGTGCATGTGTGTATGCATGTGTGTACATGCACATGCATGTGCATATCAAGAGGGAGCTCCAGCCTCAGGGCATTTGCTCGGGGAGTTGGACTCTTTGCTACTCTGGCTGTTGCTCTGTTCACTTGCATTGGCTGAGTGACCCTTGGTGGTGCCCTGAGCACCAAGCCCTCCTTAGCAGTGGGCGAAGCGGGTCTCAGGCGATGCTGCCAGCATCTCCAGGCCCCAGGATACGGCAGCTCTTACAATCATAGAAATTTCATAGATTTCATAGATATTTGGGCTGGAAGGGACCCCGGAGGATCATCGAGTCCAGCCCCCTGCCCCAAATCCTAGAGATGTAGAGCTGGAAGGGACCTGTGGAGGTCACGTCTTGCCCACCCCCTGCCTGAGGCAGGACCGGCCCTGTCCAAACCACCCTATACGCACCCATTAGCTCAATTCTTCATAAACCTGCTGCCAACTCTGACATAGCACAAGGCATCCCATCCCACCCTACCACAGGTAAAGCAGGGTGTCTAACATCCTGCTTCCATTAATGTAAAACTCAAAAGACTCCAGGTAGAGGCCATGCCCCTGCTAGAGGAAGGCAACCCACCCCGGTCACTCTGTACCAATCTCACCGGGGGGGAAAATGCCTCCCTGACTCCAAATGTGGCGTCGGTCTGACCCTGAGAGGAGCTTTGGTCTTCCTCCTTCCCCAATATGTCTCACACCATGGCTGCCCATCGGGTCCTCCACCCTCACCAGCCAGCACCCAGCCATGCATCCAGACCTGCCATGAGGTCAATGCAAAGAGCCAGCCTGGCAAAGGGACTTGATCTTCAGCAGTCTGCATTTGCCTCCCCTGGTGCCAACATCAACCCTCTCCCGCGTGTCCAGCCGGCCTCTCCTACCTACCTGCACCAACCCTGGGGGAGCTCGAGAGAAACTCCAGGGCTGGGGGAAGGAGTCTCCAAAAGGATTTGTGGGGTGGGAACAGAGGGATGGTGGGGAGGAGAGAGAAGAAGTAATGGGCTGGCCGAAGGGAAAGCACAAAGCAGTGACGGTGGGCGCTGAGCTCACGGCATGGAAATCCCTGCACTTCCACGGTGCTTGCACTGCTGAGAGAAGAGGCCAAACGAGAGTGTCCAGCCTGGATTTGTCCCCAGCGTGTGCACCACCAGATGACTCACTAGCCGCCCTTCCAATGCCGGGCTCCCCACACGCCTCTTTGCTGCACTCACACGTGCATCCTGTGCATGTACATACTGGGTGACAGTGCAAATGGCTGTTTGCACACTCAGCCATGGTGACTCTGCACGAGTACCAGGCCTGTGATTATTCACACACATGTGAAGCCCTGGCTTCTGAAGGCTCAAGTCACGCATGTGCACTGCAACGATTTGCGAGTAATACTCCAACATGCCTCCGTTTCCTCAAGTCTAGGAACAAACTATGGACCTCACCGGGAAACTTCTCGGTTTTTAAAGTACCAGCTTTGCTGGCCCATCGCCGATGCTCTCCACGGTACCTTCTGCTGCCAGAAGGCCACCCCCTGCAAGACCTCTAGCTGACATGAAATAATCCAGGGATCACTGAAGAATAGGATTGCAGGTCCTTGTTACAGAGGTTAACACAACCCCTCTTGCATTGGAGGGTTATTACCCTCAGTCCTCTCTTCTCCAGACTAAATCATCCCCGTTCTTCCAGCCCATCCTAAACAGTCGGGTGTCCTACATCTCCCAGACTCAGCTGCCCTCTTCCCAGAGTATCTACACCCCCCAGACTCAGCTGCCCTCTTTCCAGAGTATCCATGTCTCATAGGCCCCTCTCTCCTCCTCTGTCACCGTACAAAAGGCTCAGCCCGAGATAACGGTGTGTTTGGAAGGTCACTGCCAGATGGTGCACCAGCCTGGACACTCTCCCCTGCCACAAAGCCAAGAGATGCATTATGAACCTGTTAGTCACAAGGGACTTAGGCACCTTTTTCCATGCTCACCGAGCAGGGGAGGGTAGGAAGGAGCTCTGCTTACCAAGTGCTCCAGATGGGACTGTTGCTAAAAGTGTCACAGCTCAAATTTTTAGCCTTGCACACTCAACCGGACATTTTTTCTCCCCTTATCCAGCTGAGCTTTGCTTCAGCTTCTGTGCCGCCGTTCAGGAGAACCAGCGGAAACCCTTCTGGGCTTGCTAGCTAATAGGAGACTGAGTGACTGCTTGGTTTTCTCAGCTGGTTGCCAGGTTTCTTCATCTCTAGCGGTGCCTCTCCTGGGGCTTGCAGTGAACCTGAGAAACGCGTGCAGATGGGAAAGGAGAAAAATGCAGCAACGAGGAGAAAAGGACCTGGGGGGACAGTGGGCAATAAGCTGAACAGGAGCCAGCAGTGTGCCCTCGGTGCCAAGCTAAGGGCATCCTGGGCTGCATGGGTAGGAGCGTTGCCAGCAGATGGAGGGCAGTGATTTTTCCCCTCTATTCAGCACTGGGGATGCCACATCTGGAGTCCGGTGTCCAGCTGTGGGCCCCCACTGCAGAAAGGATGTGGACACATTGGAGAGAGTCCAGTGGAGGGCAATGAAAATGGTTGTGGGGCTGGGGGACAGGACTGGTGAGGAGAGGCTGAGGGAAATGGGCTGATTGAGTCTGGAGAAGAGAAGACCGAGGGGGATTTGATAGCAGCCGTCACCTCCCCGCAGGGGGGCTGCAGAGAGGATGGAGCTGGGCTGTGGTCGGTGGGGGCAGAGGATGGGACAAGGAGCAATGGGCTCCAGCTGCAGCAAGGGAAGTTGAGGTTGGATATTAGGAAAAATTTTCTCCCTAGGAGGGTGGTGAAGCACTGGAACAGGCTACCCAGAGAGGTGGTGGAGTCTCCATCCTTGGAGGCGTTTAAGACCCAGGTAGCCAAAGCCTTGGCTGGGATGATGTAGTCGGGGCTGGTCCTGCTTGGAGCAGGGGTTGGACTGGATGTGACCTCCTGAGCGCCCTTCAACCCTCATTTTCTTTGATTCTATGAGAAGAGATTTTTTGCGGGGTGCTGTTTTCTAAACTACCACGGTTTAACAGCAGAAAACATTCAGCTTTCTTCTGTTTGGCCCTTGGAGCTGCAGCGGACAGGCCCCATTCTCGCATTCCCTCTCAGTTCAGAGGGAAAGATTTTCCGAGTCATACGTACAATGTTGCCTCGAACACAACAAATAGCCCTTCAACAAGCTGCAATATCCACAGCTCCTCGCGGGCCCGACAAAGGTGCCATTGTACTATTGCACAGCTAAGCAAACAAGCTGCTAACGTTGCTATACAGGCCTTATGTTTGCAATAGTCTAGCAACCGTTAACACAAATTAGATACTGGAGTCTCACAGCCGAGCGCGGAGCTGTAGCTCACTCCAGAACGGTCCCATTGCAATCACGGGGCAGCCTGCAGAGTGAGTCCCATGTGAGCAGGATCTGGCCATATGATTACATATCCGACACAGCAGCCTGCATTTCTCCCTCTCAATGGCTCACGGCATGACACATGTATGTTTGAGCATCATATTAGTATTCCTTGCTAGGAGCTCATACAGGAGGAGACAGACGGCATGTCTATCAGCATGCATCAGATACTAGACATTGCCAATAAATACAGAAAAAACCAAGGAGCAAATACATAAGAAAACATGCGTGCTTAGAGCTAGCCGTAAGCTGGTGCTCTTGCTCTGTGGGCAATTCTGAATTTTGCTTTTGAAATATTTCGAACTAAATAGACTAAAAAGCTGAAATTGCAAAACTTCTTGCCAAATTAAAAGGAAAAAAAAAAGCTAAAAATAAATCACTGGCACATTTTGTTCTGATGCCATAGAGTTTCATTTAAAACTGATGACTCATTTGCTTTAGAGCACCTTAAAATAGACATATTCGGTAAACAATGTTATAGTATCTATTTTATAGTCAGTCAACCTCCAAAGGAAAGACAGAAAAGCAATAACGCCACCATTAAATGTTCTGACGTCATTGAAAAGAAACATTGCGACTTGGTCCCATCTAAAAATGATATCAAAATCATCACTTTTTTCCTGGGAAATGTTTTGCTAAGAAATGTTTTATTAAGAAAAACGTGGTTTATATTGTTTTAAAGTGTCCAAAAAATGTTGACTCTTTTGGGATTTTTATATTAGTACCTCGTGATTTGGGGCACTGGAGGAGAGATTGTGGGAAAACATCTTCAGATATTCTCTTTTAAACATTTTTACATAGCTCCCTCTACTGTACACAGCCCAAATGTAGGATTTAACAAGTAAATGCCTTGAATATCATGGGATCCATGAGACCCAGGGTGCTTGAATATATCAATCAGGCGCTTGCACGAGGTTTTCCAGGGAATGTGTTTGCTCTCTTCGAAACTGTGTTGTTTCCCACAGAAAAGCAGCCACTGGGCCACTGTGATAGACTGACCCCGAGTTTTTGCACAGACACAAAGGATGTTGTCTGAATTCCAATGTTTTCGAACCCAGAATTAAAAAGTCAGAAACGATATCACATAATAGCAGCTCTGGCCTATTTTCTTCCTTCCTCTCACTTTTTCATTTATTCATATTGTCCGTGGGGATTCGTCTACCTATTAGAAGAATAAGGCTATTTTCCGAGTCTAATCTAAGAAAATAAATTAAAAAGTCTAAACCTTTCATTAGATCTCAGAGAGAAAATTTCTCGGTCAAGGAGAGCTGAGACAATCGGGGAAGACATGGCCAGCAAATAACAGTTATTAATTATGCATGTCCATTATACACATACATGCATGGCGGACCATCGCCATCAGCAGTCTAACAATGGGTCGCATGCCAATGGAGGTGTTAATAAATAGCACTGTTAATGATATAAGCAGTCATACCACACAAGAGATCACATTGTCAAGTATCTACAGAGCAAAATTACAGATCCAAGGTATTAGCACTGAAAGAAACGGAGTTGCCAGCTTTGACACTGAACTGGTGAAAGCTTTGTGCATCAGGCTGCAGCGAGGGAAGTTGAGGTTGGATATTAGGAACAACTCTCTCCCTAGGAGGGTGGTGAAGCCCTGGGACAGGCTCCCCAGAGAGGTGGTGCAGTCTCCATCCTTGGAGGTTTTGAAGATCTGGGTAGACCAAGCCTTGGCCGGGATGATGCAGTTGGGGCTGGTCCTGCTTGGAGCAGGGGTTGGACTAGACGTGACCTCCGGAGCTCCCTTCCCATCCTCATTTTCTACGATTCTGTGAAAACATAAAGGTTCCCACTCTCTTCTGGCTCAGAGCACCAGACACAACTCCTCCCCACCCCAAAATACAGAGATTGTCAATAATGACTTTTTCCCTGTGGTTTTTAGTCTTTGCATTTAATCAAAGGCCAAAAGCAGGGGCCTATTGGAAATATCAGCTCTGTCAGGGTCCTGGGTACATCAAGCATGAGTAAAACACCTGACCTTTGCTGTATAATGGGAATCAATGGCTCAAGTGCTCGGGATGCCCGGGGGAGGTTTCATTGCCATTCACACTGGGGGAAGTCTGGAGTGACACGGCCCAGTTCAGATAATTAGCTGCACTCTGAGCTGAGCATAGATGCTTAACGAGGCACTGTGCAGAAGTGGTGTTCTCCTTGGTGTAGAGACTGGGAAAAGGGAGGCAGAAAGGTGGTGAGACTGACCACAGGTGAGGGCAGAGAGCTAGAGCCAGGGGGGCCAACCCCTTTCTTCAGGGCTCAAGCACAGAGGATGAGCCCCACACATCCCCACCTACACCAGCCACTCTCACCTCCTTCCTCCCATGCCAGCTGGGCCCAAGGGCAGCCCAGCACATCGCAGTGCCCTGCTGAATGTGTGCAGCTCCACGCAGGGACCCTCCGCCGGACCTTACCCGCAAGACGGACAGCATAGCTCACTTACTCTGTCTGCCCCATGGAAAGGCTGCGTCCAGCTCACGGGAAGCTCCAGCATTGCAAACACAGGGACTCACCCTGCAAATCCCTGCACAGGCCCACAGGAAACAGGGGATGCAGCGTGGCGGGAAACGGCATGAAAAGTGGCACTCCGGCCGTGAGGCCGCTGCAAGTGGCAGCCCTTGCACCGGGAAGACAAGGTGCAAACCGCAGGTGAGAAGGAGCCTGTAGCTGCCAGAAAATGGAGCAACAATGGGAACAATGCTGCATCTCCTCCCTGCTTGCTCCTTGCTATCGAAAGTGGTGGCTCACCTGAGCCAGAGAGATACCTGCAGCTTGCCCTTCCTCCACCGCTGCCCTGGCAAAGGGGTTAGCACACTTCTTGACATGTCCCACACAGGCCCGAAGCACTAGCTCCCACCTGGGTCCAGGGGACAAAGCAGAAGGTGAGGGGTCATGCTAAGGGCCTGAGACCTCTCTAACCTCTACCGCAGTCCAAGGGAGTGGAGGATGCTTATGCCCTTCCAGCCTGGACCTCAGAACTGCTGCAAGGGCTCCTCAGTGCTTTCCTCCGATAACGAGGAATAAACCCAGGCTGAGGAGCACCCGTCGCTGCACCAGTCCTCCGCTGCAGCGGTCTGCGAGCCCTGCCAAGCCCTCCGGCAGCAAAGGCTCAGGGTGGGTTGCTGGAAGCGCCTGCCGGGTCTTGTCCCCGAGGCAGGGTACAGGTGCGGTGCTTGCAGCTGGGACCGGCTTTAATTTTCTCTGAAGGGACAACTATGGGCGCTTGTACACGTGACAAAATTAGCCTTTCAAGTGGCTTTAATGGCGTCACTGTTTACACGCGTGATGGCGTATTTTGTTTTGATTTCATACGCAGAGAGGATCCCCTGGGAGGACCCAGACTCCTGTGCTGTGCCTTGCCAGGCTGGCTCTGCCGCTGGCCCAGAGCTAGGGGCTTTAAAAGGTGCAATGCACAGACAGCCAGCGCTGAGGCTATCAGCACACCCTGTCTGCTCTTGCAGACCCAGTGCCTCCAGTGCTGCCGAAACCCTTTGACTCCCTGACTGCTTGTGTACTTGAATGGAG
>NW_005842103.1:2285812-2289198 GCF_000455745.1 Alligator sinensis
CTGGGATTGCCAAATCCTTGGTAGAAATGCCCCTCCGGGCTGGTTCAGTTCAGCAAAGCCTGTGCGGGCGGGTGCCCTGCTCCAGGTACGGACGCAGGTCCCCCATCAGGGTGCTGCATGGACCCCCCCTCAGGGTGCAAGCAGGCCATAAGGGTGGGGGCTAAATCTCTCTCGGTGCCTGCCTCTCTGCAGCAGGGCAGTGAGCTTCCAGTCCTTTTGCACAGCTTTCGATGCCAAATAAAATGGTGCAGAATTTGCTACGACCTCCAAACGCCTAAGAAATGCCCTAGAAGCACCAGCTGAGTCACCTGAAGTTGTTCCAGAGCCAGCACACGCAGTAGCTCAGTACTTTCCCTGGCCCTTTGCCCCTCTCCTCCTGCTTGTCCTGCGGAGAGAGGAACCGTGCATTTAGACACCGGGTACAGGGTAGTTTCTACCGCCCCGGGGAGCTTGACTGCACCGACGCTACCAAAGAAATGCAGTGATTTAGGAGCCGGGCTGTACCTACGCAGCCCACGCTTTGCACTGCCAAGAGGCAGCCCCGTCCATGCTGATTCAGCGTCGTGCAACCAGCATGCTCTTCACGGTGCCGGGGCAGCAAACGGCCAACGTGCCGGGCAAGAGAAGGAGGCAAAGGGCAGGCCTGCTGACGAGGCTGCTCTGCAAAATGCTGACCGGACTCAACTGAGTCCTCACGCGTTTGCCAGACACAAATTCAGTGCGTCCTGCCCTCAAACACGCCGGACAGGGACATGGGTTTGTTGGCACGACAGTGCAGCCCTGCAGGCAGGGCTCCCGGTTTGGGGAGGACACCGTTGCTGGGCACAGTCCCACTTGGTGACACCCTGAAGCAAAGGTGCAACGGCGCTGGTGGAAATGCCACCGGCTCACGCTCATCCCCATCCACAGCTCAGTCGAAACCAGCCTAGTCGGGCAGAGACCGGGGGGTGCTTGCTGGTGCAGCCCATCAATGGAAGCAGCAAGCCAGGCCCGAGCTCCACATTTACATCGTGGTAGGAAAGAAGGGCATGTGCCAGGACAGATGGGCACAGGACAGCTGGGCTAGAAGGGAATCAGACGCCCACAGGCCTCACAGCTGGCAGCAGTTAGCTTTCAAAGCATGCCTTGCCTTTGCAGGGAGGTTGTGCAACCCTTAAGTCACCCAGGGAGGGGACTGAGGTGAAGGCACAAGGGGCTGGGGCCGGGGCACGCCATTCACCGATGCCCATAATATACGGACAACAGATATTGCTGGACCTCCTGGGCAAAGCAGGTGGGGGGCACCCATTGCCCAGACCAGGTGGGTCTGCTATGGAGCTTAAATGCAGGTGCAGGCTTCTCACGCTGGATATCCCCAGGGTGCACGCACGGAGGATTAGAGGCATCTGCACATTCAGAAAGGAGCCTTTCCAGCCCTGCCTAATGGCCTAGACGAGGGCATCAAGACAAGCCCCACAGCTAAGCAGCCTGTACCCCTCCAGGGGCAATGCATCAAGCAGAGAAATCCTTCCTTCTCGTAAAATGTGAGCCTGCAAAATGTCCCCGCTCCTGGCTTCGTTAATCTCTTTAGCAATCTCCCGTTCCCAGGCCCTTGGCAGCCCAGCTGCTGACTCAAGGTTTAGACTCTGTAAAAAAACCATTACCTGGGAATGGATTTTTAAAGCATTTGGAAAATCTGACCCCGCAGATAACCTGCTCTCCCCCCCGCCTGGGGAGCTGGCAACGGGATAATAGTTACTAGGCGATGCTCTTACAGATGCTCTCATTAACTCTGTTTATCAGGAGGTAGGTGAAAAACTGCAGACCTCTCTGCAACTTTAGGTTCCTTTCTGTTGTTACACAGCGAGACGAAAGCTTCGGTAACGGCCTGGGAAGAGGGGGGGAAATATTTTCTTCTTTTTTAAGCTGGCCTGCTTCGTGCACTGCGCCAGATTTTATGCATCGACGCTCCTGCTCTCCTTCCCAGAGTCAGCGATACGAAGGTCTCGAGCCGTGTGCGTGGGCCTGGCAGACAGCAAGTGGGAGGGAACAAACATTCGGGTTAAAAAATAGCAGGCCGTGTTGGGAAAACAGCTCCGATTGTTAGCCGGCCTCAGAGGCAGGTGCTCACGTCCTGCCAAGGGCAAGCGTTCAAGGATCGTGAGTCAGCCCCCAAATTCCAGCCTGAAGAAATGATTTAAACATAACACTGTTTGGGCGCTTTTCAGCTCTGTACTATATTTTTTACGCCCCGAGCCTCTGGGGTTCAACTTTCCAAGCCCTGCTCCACGCCTGCAAGGGCAGGAAACTGCCCAAAGCATATAATAGCACGAAAGCATAAGGGCTGGAGGAAAGACACCCCGGGGGGATGCCCTCCTGGCACTGCCTGTGCTGGGTCTAGGATGCCCAGGCTATTTGCTCCAAGCAGCCAGGAGGCATTTTCCAGGACCACACTGAAGTATTTCCCATACCTTGTAAGCTGCCTCTTGCAGAAGGCTGACGGTAAGCTGCCGGATCCTGCTCTACACCGAGGCTCCCGGGGACACTCACCCCTCTGTCCCCTGGAGCCCTGCCTGCCCCTTCTGTGGACAAATCCCCCCGGGGGGATCCAAGTCCCGCACTTTGTCACGAGCGTGGGGCACAAAGGTTGGCTTTGAGCTGCTCCTTTGTGGATGGGGAAAGACCCCAGGGCTGGGATGAGGATGCCACGTCCACCCTGCAGGCACACGCCTGGCTCCAAGCCCCTCCACACATCAGCCCGCCACCCCCTTCTCCTCCTTTCCCATGCTAATAGCGTTGCATCCGTAGGAACCGTTCACATGAGGCCAGGCATTTCCTGGCTGATAAAGGCACCCTGCGTGAGGGGACAGACCCCGGGAAGTGACCTCCCCATTACTCACTGCAGCAAAAACAAGGACCAGGAAACTCTCCTCCCAGGTGCAAGGGGATGATAAAGGGAGGCAGGGTCCAGCGGTCAGGAGAGGAGGGGAAGGGTCCCTCAGCAGCCTGCTCCTTCCTTTTCTTGATATCCTGCGGGCAAGCAATGTGGTCAGGGCCATGCTAGGCCTGGCCACTGCTTCTTGTTGGCCCGGGGGGTCTGCGTGCTAGAGGAGGGCAGCAAGTGTGTGCTGGTGGTATTTGCTGGGCTGTGCAGCTGTGAGGCTCTCCAGGGATGACTGTGTCTGAATCCTCACGCCCCAAAGACGGGGTACTAGGGGTCTGGTGTGCTCCAGCTTGATGCAACCCTCTTAAAATAGCAGGGTGGCAGCGGGAACGTGTTTTTGCAAAGGTCCTTGCATTACAGAAGCACTTCTTTCTCTTCGTCCACCCCAGCGCCGCCTCGGTGCCAGTGGAGCAGTGCAAAAGTCCAGGAAGGAGCAGCTTCTTTCCAGGCACTGGCTGGGTTT
>NW_005842103.1:2289208-2291821 GCF_000455745.1 Alligator sinensis
TGCCAGACGCTGCTGGGTTGCAATGCCGAGGCTTGGCCTCCGCTGCTCGGAGAGCCGGAGCTGCAGGGCGCGGCGACTTGCCAAGAACCCTGGCTGGAGACAGGAGTTGCACGACAGAGGCACCGGTAGCCTAGGAATCTGCTCCCAACATGGGTACAGGATGCTTCAGTGCAAGGTCATGCAATGACCTGCCTACAGCCGTACAAATCACGGCCAGCTCCATCAGCGAGGCTTTGCTTGCACCTTGGTGCAAAAGAGTTTATATCCCTTATCCACGACTGAGTGGCTGCAAATGTGCTCACCAGACAGAACTGGTTTCAGACCCAGCTCAGCCCTAAGCCCCAGGGCTATCTCATGGCAGGCAAGGGGCTGCCTCTCCTTCCTCGTAGCACCGTCCCCTGCTTTGCACTCTCAAGGTTCATAGATTCGTAGAAGTTAGGGGCTGGAAGGGGGACCTCACCTGGCGTGACTCGCTTGCTTTCTCCAGGCATTCGTTATGCCACACAGCGCTCAGCCCCTTGGAGTAGGCTCTGAGTCACGCTCCACCAAGCTTTCAGCTAAGTTAAACCCAGCAAAACAAGAAAGGTGGTGCAATCTCCACCCTCGGAGGTTTTATGACCGTGTCATAGTTGTGATGCTAGAGCCTGCGCCCCTCAAACAAAAGTCCCAGAGCAGTGACTTACCTGCAGCCTCGGGGAGCCCCATTCTCCCCAGCTTGTCTGCAAAGGGGCAGAGCAGGAGCCACGAGGGCAGAGGAGGAGCCACGAGGCAAAGAGGGAGCTGAGACACGAAGTGTTAGAGCAAGCTTTGAAAAGCACAGAGGCTGGGAGTTCATCCGACACGAAGGGACCTGTTTGCTGACCTCCCGCTACCTGCAGGATCTGAAGGAGGTGGAGGAGGAAGGGAAGATGGAGACCGAAGGGACCCCCGAGGCCCCAACAACTCAAGAGGGTCCCGGAGGAGAGAATGGTGCATGGCTGCTTACTATTTTTGCCTCGATCCAGGCATCTCCGGTGCTTTGACTGCATGAAGTGCAGCTGGCTGAGGACCCAGCACGCCGGGAGGGTGGGCTGCAGCATCGAGGTGGTTATAGGGACCTACCTAACCACCTCAGACTGCGACACCAGCGCACGAATCAGATGAGTCTGCACAGCAGGGAGCTCAGGTGAGGCTGGACCACCCGTCCTAGAGGCTGGGCTTGAGGTCTGTGGGGTTATCTGGACAGGACAGGGGCAGAACATGGCCCAGCACAACCCATGTCACCCAGATGAGCAAGCTTTGTAAAGAGCCTGACTCCTGCAGCAGCTGCGACACCTGGTTAGCGGGGTCCAGACCTGGGAGACTTCATCTGGGACCGGATGGCTTGGGCCCCATCGCTTCACCCCTCTGCACATGAACCAGGCTTCCCTTCTGCAGTGGGCTTCAGCGCCTTGGAGAAGAGGCATGACCGGAGGCCTTGTCTTGCTACTGGCGAATGGGGAGGTTTGGGGAGGCGAGGAGGTCACGTCGTTCTTCCCTTGCTGGGTTTTCTGCGCAGGGGGAAAGACATCAGCAAGTACTGCCGAAACGTCTTGCTCTGGTATGATGCATGTAGAAACCCAGCATTGGATTTAGCCAGAGGATGGTACAAAAATCAGTGTAGTCAAAATAAAACAGCCCGATCCCAGCCACCCTGGCCAAGAACGACTGGATGGACTCAATGATAAAGCAACCTCTGAAACAGGACCTTGTGAAGTCACATTTAGCTCTAGATCCAGGTTGTGTCAAACACACTTCACTTCCGAGCAGCAGCAGAGCATCCAGGGCATGCTTTCAAAATATTGCTAATGGAAAACTTCCTCTTTTTCAAAGCAAATAAATATTGCCTTGGTGTGTTTGCAGCCAGAGCTTCCTCCTCAATATAAATAAGTGTGCACAGAGGGACACATCCACAGATAGCCCTTTCTGAACCTCACCACTGCCGTTATGTCCCCAGGACCTCTGTTCAGACGTGGGTTGAGCACCAGATCTTTTTTTTGTTCCAGAGCCGCTCCTGGCAATTTGTCCACTCGCTAGACCATGCAGCAGATCGGTAGCCAACTGCTCCAAGCAGGACCAGCCCCAACTACATCATCCCAGCCAAGGCTTTGTTGAGCCAGGTCTTAACACCTCCAAGGATGGAGACTGCA
Source organism: Alligator sinensis (assembly GCF_000455745.1). Lineage (NCBI taxonomy): Eukaryota > Metazoa > Chordata > Crocodylia > Alligatoridae > Alligator > Alligator sinensis. The sequence continues at coordinate 2,291,377 of NW_005842103.1, forward strand.
CCGCCTCTCTGGGTTACCTGTTCCAGTGCTTCACCACCCTCCTGTCTCTAGTGGGTTATGGAATAGAGAAAATCCCACACAATTTACTGATTCGTTTTGATGCACTGGCTGGGGGAGTAGTTAGCTGATTGCACGATTTCACAATGATTACACACTTAATTCATACAACACAATTTTATTTTAAAATTCTTTGCTACGTATATAACACTGCTTAGCTTTAAGAAACACCACAAACATTAAAAACACAATAATTACATATATCAGAAACAATGCTCCGAATGCACTTCCTTCCCAAACAATGCTATAAGAATTAGTGTTACAAAAACAACTACAATTACAACTAAAAGTTAAATTTGAATCAATACTGTTATGTTTCATAATATACTTACAATCCTAGAATTCCGAGAAGCCAAATACCAAAATATAGTTTCATTCCTCAGTAGTA
>NW_005842103.1:2291885-2296657 GCF_000455745.1 Alligator sinensis
ATTCGTGTTCACGGAGAGGTTGGGTCAGGTGATCAATCTGTTCTGGGCTACACTTGCGATTCTTCCTTCGTTGTTCTGCAAGTGAAGTCACCTCCAAATTGGGACAGTAAGTTACAGTTTTTATTGAGCGAGCTGCCGTCAGTGGGCTCCTCCTACTCAATTTGTCACTACTCCCAAATTTGGGCTCGGATCTTACTCAACAGAAATTACCTTTGTTGAGCATTTTAAATTACTCTTGGGGAGACTTCTTCCATATCACTGTAAATACCTTTTCTTACCAATTTGGTTAAAAGGCCCTAGGCTTTGATGTCTCCGAACTCAGGATATTTGCTTTCTTTGTAAAAGACTTCTAAAGATACAATTTAAATTAAGGCTTTAAGTGAAGTCAGGACATTTTTCACGTAGTCCCAAAAACAATGAACTAGATAAGGAGATAAATCCTATCTTCTTCCTGAAACTGGCTAATGGGCAACCTTTACAAACATTCAAACTATTTCATTCAATATGACACCTCCATAATAGCATCCACAATACTGGCTGCATCAACGTTTGCTTAGCAAAACTGAGTCCGCGGGCTCCCTCTGGGTGCAGGAATCCACGGGGTTGGTTCTCAGCCTGCAATCGAGGCCGGCAGCTCAGTGCTTTCCGACAGCCAAGCCAGGCACAGTAAATCCCCACATGTTAAATTATTTTCACCCTAACTTAAAGGTGAGCATGTAGATCAAAGCCAGGACACTTCCGTGACAGCAGTCTTGAAGCACAGTGAAATACGGCGACTGAATACAAATGAACCCGCCTGCCTGACCTTGCTCCAAAAATAAAAGGAATAAGAATAAAACCTGTTGCAGCCAAAGCGCACACAGACTACCCCACGCAGAATCGGTGCCTTTCAATAGGAAAGAAGAGGCAGAGTTTGCAAGATGGTCAATCAAATGTTGGGTTTTTGCGGCGACAAAAGGTTTTGCAGAAAGCACCGCTACATAAGAGCGGCCATTGACTGGGTCAGACCTTCGGTCCATCTTGCCCAGTCTCCTGTGTCTCACCGAGGAGGCTGGAAGGGAGAGGGAAATGGGTGCGGCACCTTTCCTCCAAGCACGTGTCCCATCCTTCGGTGAATCTGACTCGGCTCTTGACTCCCACCACATCTGGCGGCCACGAGCTCCACGCTTTCACGACACGCTGGGGGAAAAAGAACTTCCTTGTGTTAGTTTTAAACTTACTTCCCAACAGTTTATTTTTATGACCTCTCAGTCTTGTCTGGTGATAGACAGTCAATAATAAGGATGCACTGACTTGCTCTTCACCATTTAGTATGCCCTTCTCATGCCTCCCTCACCCCAAGCAGCTCCTTTCTGAACAGAGCAGGCCTGGCCTCTTTAGTCTCTTCTCGTATGGAAACCTTTCCAATATTTTTGATGGGAAAACCGAGCAGTTCCAGGTTTTGGGGGGTGCAATGGAGAGATTACATCTTTAGGGGGAAAGACCCTTTGGTCCAGCCACCTCCAGGGAGCAACTGGCTCTCCATAGGGGTCCACCTGGATCCTAAAAGCACGCGCAGGTTCGCAACAGGATTCGAGGCCTTGGGGAGCAGGGTGTGAGGCTGTGGTGGAGAGACAGGCAGGCCCCAGGGAAGCAGCTTGTTCCTGGGCAGCTCGGAGGCCGATGCAGTTACGTATGTAGGACCTTTGCTTAACCCAAGGAATTACCAGCACTGTTTATTGGAGGGGCCAGACAGGCCAGAGGCAGCTCTTGGAGGGTCTGAGGCACAGATGGAGATCCAATGCAGCACACGAGCATGTGAGGCAGTGCCTAAATACCCTAAACTTCTGTGAATGTGTGAATACCAGCTGGCAGGCACAAGGCAAGGGGGCACCTGGGCAAGAGCTCAGACACGAGCTGGGGTAGTTCGTGCAGCGAAGGGACACCCCGCTGCACAGGGGTCCGGGTCTCGATGTGCACTTTGCTGCAGGGATCACAGCAAGGAGCAGGATAAAAGCAGAGATACCGGTGGAAATGCAATGCAAGCTGCCCACCGAATGGCAGGGCTGGACTGCATGGCCCTCAGGGTCCCGTGCAACCTCTTGGCCAGATGCAGGATTCGCTGTTCCTGCACCATCCCAGAGCGATGCCTCGGCCTGTGCCCCGATGAGCCAGACCCTTGGAATCTGGGGAATTTCCTGGCCGGCGCCTGAGCCCCCGCGACCCCGGGGCAAGCCTGGAGAGATGCTGATAAACTTCCCCAGAGGTCACCAGAGCCACTGCTGCGCTGCAGCAGTGTACGCACCAAAAACGAAGCTCCAGGAGCAGAGCTCGCTGCTGAGAGCTCTTCGTGCTTCGTATGGAGGAAGGGGCTACCGATGTCCAACAAATGAGGAAAACAGGCTCAACGCGCCCCTCAGGGAAGCCATGCACACGGCGGTGGTCGGAGCAGGACCTGGGCTTTCCTGCTTCACTGCCCCATTGACTTGTCAACATGAACGAGCCAGGGACCGTGGCTTGGGGGTGCGCACAGGGGAGAAGGGACCCGTCTGGTGCATCCCAGAAGGGCTCAGTCTAGAAACTGGCACATCACCCCTTCCAGCGCACACGTCGCCTGCTCCAAATCCCACTAAGATACCCCAACTCTTCCAGCGGGAGGCAATGCACCACGGAAAGAAGGGGACAGGTGTTCCCATCACAAGGGCAAGGACAGCCAAACCTCCCTGTCCCATCTTGCACGCACAGCTCATTTCCAGGGAACAGCAGCAAATTCCCAGGAAACGGTCTGGACCCCAGTCACGGGAAGGGAGGTTGGGGGTTGGATCCAGCCAGTGGCTGCATCCCTTAACCATGCAGGAAAAGACTCAGCATGTCGCACAGGGTTTGCAAGACAGCCCTGCATTGCGCTGGCCGGGACTGACATCTAGCGGCGGTAGCAAGCTGCTAGCAACAGCTCTGCTGTGATTGTCAAGGAAACCCACAGAGCAAACTCCATAGTGTCGTGCATGCATAATTATCACTTACCAGTCCACTGGTGGCATTCACATAAGCCAGAGATAGGCCATAAAAATATAAAGTACTGCATAAAGGATCCCTCGGAGCACATCAGCAGAATACCGGCTGTGTCGTCCCCGCAGTTGGGACCGGCTGCTTTCTCACTGTAAAAATGCTCTGCCGGAGAAGTTGAGATGTGTTTATAATTGTGCCTGGAAAAAAAGAGCTGTTATGATTAGCATTCATAGCATCATAGAAAATGATGGTTGAAGGGACCTCAGGAGGTCACATCTAGTCCAAGCAGGACATCATCATCCCAGCCAAGGCTTTGTCTACCCAGGTCTTCAAAACCTTCAAGGATGGAGAGTCCACCACCTCTCTGGTAACCTGGTCCAGCACTTCACCACCCTCATTCATGGTATTGCAATGCCAAGGAGCACTATCTGGGAGCAGGAGCCTGCTTCTCTCTCAGTGAGAGGGGTCACACAATGAAAAGAGTAGGCTGTCAGTTTAAAACTAACAGAAAGGTCTTTTTCACCCAGTCTCATTGCCACCAGATGTGGGGGAAGCTGAGACTGTAGCCAGATTCACAAAGGGATAGGACACATCCTTGGAGGAAAGGGGCATCCATAGGCATGGAGCACGGGAGTGAGGGGCATGGCCTCTGCATCAGAATTACCTAGACCTTAAATGCTGGAGGCTGCAAACAGGAGAGGAACAGGGAGAAAAAACTCTGGTCATACCCAGGAATCAGAACTCATGGTAGAGGTGATGTCTTTTATTAAACCAACTAGATTTTTGCAAAAACCCAGTTCACTCTGCCTTTCAGCATCTGCTCTCTGCTACTGTGTGATGCAGGAGACTGGGCAAGATGTTCCTAGGGTCTGACCCAGTCAATGGCAGCTCTCATGTTTTTCCCTGGTATGAGCACAGAACGGAGAGCTTGCAACGTAAGTGGGGAGAGATGGAGACAGGACACCAGCTGGAGAGCAGAAGAGGACAGCGAGACACCCCCAGCCGCCAGCATGGGAGGGGGCTTCAGCAATACCAGCTGCTGCATCACTGCCAGTGTGGCTGTCGCAGGCAGGAAGGAGTTCATACATGGCCTGAACACAAAGAGCATGTGGGAAGATGCATCTGACCTCCGGTCCATGTGGTTTGGTTGCTATGAGCACGAGGCAGCCTGCACCCCAGGCCCCTGCAGCAAAGCGACAAAGCATTGCTCGGTGCATAAATGCAAGCACTCAGGTGTTTCTAGCATTCAAAGAGCATGGTGCTCACATGGACTTAGAAGGACCACATTGGATGTCCTTCAGTGAAGGATGCAGCTGTAGCCTGTGGCTCACATCCAGCTGTGTCCTGCTGTTGCTCCTGTAAGACAGATACAGGGGCAAAGCTCCTGCCTCCTGGATAATTAACAGCATGGACCTATTCCACTGAGGCCTACAGTGGTCTTCTAGGCATTTGTAGGCAGAGCCAGGCCTCCTGCTTGAGCAGGGTGGCGGGATGGGAGCCTGCGTGGCACTCCTCGGTGATGACGCAGGGTATGAGAGAAGGGGACAAACACCTGCACGGAGCATCTAGCGAGCAAACACACATCTCCATAAGGGAGCGAGCACAGTTCCTGCCCCCTGCTAGTCCCTTTTTCTTCCTAGAGAAGGGGACCAGAGCCATAGGGTGTGCACTGCAATTTGCGGTAACGGCTTTTCTTCTGCAATCCACACGGCACTGGCAGCGGATAGGTAAAAGGACACAGAGAAAGCACGCTAAGGACATGCCACCAGCTCTAGGGGCTGAAA
>NW_005842103.1:2296688-2325175 GCF_000455745.1 Alligator sinensis
TCCTGCTGGGACTGAAGCCAACGCGAAAGACATCCTCACAGGGCTTGCAGCCCACATCAGCAGCTGTGGTCATGCCTTTCTCTTTGCAGGAAGGGCTGCACTGAAAGACTATCAGCAAAGCCATCCACTCCATTTACCAACGTTTCCCAGCTTGCAAATCATCCCAGGCACTTCCAGGGCCGCGGCTCCATCTAGCGGCTCCACAGAGGCAGGCCGGCAGCACCCTCTCCCCGGTGAAGTTGTGCTACTGGGTTTCTCCAAGTCCATGTGGGCTCTCCGTAGCAAGAGTAACTGGTACCATATCTTTTCACCTACCACACCCCTCCAGATATAATGCATATTATATATAATATAATATAATGCATATTATAATGCATATTATATATAATGCATATTAGATCATATTATATCAGATATAATGCCTTCTTCTTGAAAGGCAAAATGAAGAACAAAGGAACCAGAACTCATGATAGAGTGATATCTTTTATTAGACCAACTAGATATTTGCAACAACAACAACAAAGTCTTTATTTGCCAGCTTTTAGGCATACTCACCCTTCCTCAAGCAAAGGAGAATGCAAACATAGGAGACATTTTAAAACCTTTGCATTTGCCTATGCCTGAGGAAGGGTGTGCGCGTCTGAAAGCTTGCAAATACATTTTTTGTTGTTGCAAATATCTAGTTGGTCTAATAGAAGACATCACCTCTGCCATGAGTTCCAATTCCTTTTGCTTGTAGACCAACACGGCTACAACCTGTATAAACGGAGAACAAAGATTTTTGCCGGACAGCACAACTGCCTTAAGAAAGGTTGCCCTGATTAATAGAGCATCCGACCATTAAGAAGGAGTGCTCATCATTAACACCTGTAGAGTAAAGATCAGTTAGCCATTAAATCAATCGATTCCTTCCCCTGCTCGAGCAGCAATAGCCCAGCTGTCTGTGGAGCGGGAGTCAAAGCAGGGTGCTTCTATCCCAGGCAGAAAGCCAGCTCCCCCACTCAATGCATGCACCCCAGTTTTGGGGAGGTGATTTTTGGGGGGAAAGGTGTGTTGCATGTGAGCAAACATAGTGTCACCGCACGACTGGAAATGTAACTAAGCCCCAGGACAACCCGTGTGCGCGATCCAGCTCCTGACCAGCACCGCAGGGCAGGCGATGTACAGCCAATAATGACACACACTCAGTCTCTTGTCCTTGCCAGCAATTTGTACAGATTTGCTCACTGCGGTACTGAGAATTATTGATCGAATACTTCATGCAAACGTATTTCAGATCCAGGATTGGTCAGGAACTACTTAGCACGGCTCCTTGATTTCAGCAACAGCACTATTCTTAACAAGAGCTGGATGAATAAGGGATTGTCAGTTCAGGAGCCGAATTGAAAAGGAAAAAAAAGACTCACTTTCAGTTTGGGTCTAATTGAAATAAATATTTTTTTTAACGCTCTGCCCCAAAATTGAAAAAATGTGTTTTGGAAAATGTTTTGCTGTGTCCAGAATGAAATGATTTGTGTGATTTTCAAATGACTTAGTCCTTCTAAAATTATTTCCCTCTCTCTTAACTGAGGTCAGTTTTTAAATAGAAGAGCATTTCAATAAGCAAAGTTGAAAGGTTTTGTTTTGAAAACATTTAAATAGAAGGTGCTGATATTTTAACCCGCTCGACCCTCCTTTTACCTATAAACTCTCACAAATAACTTTGGTGTCTCCGAAAATCTTTTTTTTTTTTTTTTTTTGGCAAATGTATTATTTGGAGAAAATATTATGCCCTACTCCATCCATATTTTGCGACACTGGTCACCTAAATCACACGGTGGGGCATCTGCTCCTAGACGGGTTGAATGAAACGTTTCTAACCAGGACAGGGCTTGAATACGTGTGCATCACTTGCGTCACGCCCGGGGCGAATACGCATCATACTCAGATTTGCATATGTGACATATTTGCATATGCATTAGCATAACATAGTCTGTCTGTCCGTGTTCTTGCAAATAAAAAGGAAATGACCCCCACTAAACATTTCTGAAAGAAAATAAAGGTGAATATTCATGCGAGTGAACTAGATTCACATTTCTTACACAAGTCAAGGTTCGTTTCTGGTTAGGAGCTATTTCCCCCTTTTACATTTTGTTTTGGTGTTTTCCCCTCCCCCCCACAACACTGCAGCCCAAAGCCTGAAATAATAAATGAATTCCTTGCTTAGCATAAGCTAAGCACTATTTTCTATTAGGAAATGGTGTTAAGTCTGGAAAGTTTGAAAACACTGGTTGAAAAAAGCCCTTGAAGCTGCCAGCCAAATTGAAGTTTCAGGGTTAAACTGGCAGACAAAGGTTTTTGGGTTAATCTGATATCTTTTCTTAGACCAACTCAAATAGTTGGAAAAATTCATCTTGGCAAGCTTTCAGGTACGGATACCCTGGTCACTTGTTCTCTGGAGATAACAACACAGGACAATATTCGAATCACAGCAACATGGCTCCCAAATTAAATAAATTAAATTAGGCTCTTCCATGAGGAGGCTGGAGGAACAGGAAGCCTGCCTTAGGACAAGACATCCTGATCTCATTTCAGACTTAAGATGTTTTGCTCTTCAATGATTAGGACTTGTTTTTAAATGACTACTACTACCATGTGCTGGCTCAGCCTTGCGGATGAAATATGCTCCTGGTTTAACCCATGTTACCAGCCCAAAATGTTCCCAAACTATGAGGCACAGCCCCAAAATCATTTGCTGGCCTAAAAATGAAACATATTTGAAATACATTTCCAAGGGACCTTTTGCCTTCTGGTTCATGTTATGCCCTAGTCACATTTTCAGGCTAGTCTCTGCAACCAAGAGAGAGACATTTCTTTTAAAAGGGAAGCTGAGACAACAACTCCCCGGCTCCAGGAATTGGAGCCATCTGGAAAGCCACAAATAGTTTGCTATCCAGGTTGTAGCCATATTGGTCTGGAGGAAAAAGGCAACCAGGACCTGTAGTAGAGATGATATCTTTTATTAAACCAACAAGATTTTTGCAAAACAAATTCTTTAATTGCAAACTTGCAGGCACAAACCCCCTTCATCAGGCATTGGAGAAAAGACTAAAAGTTCTCCTGAGTAGAAATGAAAGTTCATATTTCATTTGCTAAAAAATCAGCAGATTTGGAAACATTGCGTTTCCATGTTCTGAGGGTGATATAATTGTGCTACCGTTTAATGCCATATCCAGTAACACTGGAAGACTTTTGCAGCGCATTTAAGCTGCGTTACCTGGCCAACATCAATGTCTTCTCAGGATGGGAGCAGTAACAAGCCTCTCTTCGCACCTGCCAGTTGGAGGAGACATGGGTGGCAGCAATGAGACGTCCCTGTACGATGCCTGCATTGTAAAGAAGATTCCCCAAGGGCTCTGCTCATAAAAGTGCATCACTTCCATGCCAGGGTGTGCAATCATCCGGGTTTACTTCCCAAACTAGCTATCGGTGGTGAGGATCAGGAACCTCCACCAGAGCCCACAGGGGCTTCTCAAGTAAACCCCCCCTCCACTCGGTAACTCTCAGGATTGGGTCCTTGGCATGAGACTGGAAGAAAGTCCCTCCATCATAGCATTTCAAAGAGGATGGGGCAGTTATTCTTTTCCAAATGGAGACGGCACCCATTTCTGAGCAAACTGTGGGCACTTGCTGCTTTGCAAGCATTCCCAGAAAGCAGGGAACTCTGCAAGGGTGCTGCTAAGGGGCAGGAAAACACAGCGCGAAGCAACCCCTGTCCAGACATCGAGGGCTCAACATGAAGAGTTGCACTGAGCACATAAAAAATGCTGGCTGTACTGCCCAGAGCGAGAGGTATGGCAACAGGGCCTGACGGGAGGCGAGGGGAAGCAGAGACAGGCTGACCCGCTGTCGCCTTCCTCCTTCCCAGCAGTACCTGCACGAGCATCAGCTGAGCTACGCCGGTGTGTAAAGACGTGCAAAGGGATGCAGTCGCCCAGCGTGTATAACCCAACCGGGCTGATAGCATAGGGCTGGTCTCTGTACATCCCCAGCTCCACCAAGCTTCCTGGTGGGGGGGGGGCATTTTTAGTACAGACTTACCTGTAATCACTGAGAAAAAAAACCTCTCAATGCTCCCTAAAAATCTCCTTTATTTGGGGACTCTCTTCCCCTCATTCAGCTGACTATCCCAGAGCCCACACTCAATGGATGGTTTTCCTCTATAGTATGTTTTTAACCAAAGTTTAAAGAGGAGGGGGGCTATCAGTTCACTCACTTCTTCCCTAAGCTAATGAGCTGAAGCATCAATAGCACAGGCATTTATCTGCGCTTAAGCACGTCTGATCCATCATTTTATATAGGATTTTCCCATGGTAAAGTAATCGCATGGAAAAAGAACCCTGATTAGCTCATTATTGGTTAATAATGGCACATAAGAACCAGATCCGTATTATACTCCATTGAAAAGCAGCCATGAAATAAATGGGCTGTGAAGTTCATTAACAAAAATCAATTGAGCAGTTAATCTTTACATGCCTTTACATGTCGATGTTTGAACACACATTTGAGTAAACATAAAATATGCACCGAAAACATGATACTCCAGAAAAGGCGGTGTTGGGCTGCATTCTTTGGAAGCTTGCAAACTTTTCTAGTTAAGCGAAGAGCCTGAAAACACCGTGAGCAAACTTTAGTGTGACCCATCTCAGCCACGGCAGGCTCAGAGAGCTGCATGGACTCTTGTCGCTGGGTAGTGTCTTAGCCCTCTGCTTCTTTACACGTTCTTTCTCAAGACATCGGCCTTCCAAACGGTAGCCCTTATGTTTCCAGATTGAGGTTCCTCTCCCCCCAGCTCTCATACTTCCTCCTCTGAGATGCATGTCTTCATCTGTCAAAGTATTTCTCCCAGCTGCTTTTCCAAGTGGCTGGCTTCTTTGTCAGACTATATTGTCGGGTTGCTTCCCCCCCCCCATTTTTATTCTTGCAGGGAAGCGCCTTTTCACAACACGTACCCCATTAACAGGTCTGCGGGGGATTTTCAGCAGCTAATGGGCCTGACTAATGCTGAGGCAGTCAGCGATGTGCATTGCAGTTTCCCCAGCAGTCTTGATGATGAAAGCCCAGTCTTAAAAAGATCTTTCCAGAGTCACCCATTTTAGCCTTTCAACAGGCACCGAACCTCACCAACCTCATCTCCAGAAGCAAACTTCCTATGGCCCAAAACACACCGAATGGATCCAGACCATGCCGGGACAAGAAATGCAAAACCAGCCAACACATCTCCACCACCCCCACAATAACTGCATCCCAAAACAGTACCATCACCATTCCTGGATCTTATACCTGCACCTCTGAAAATGTGATACATCTCATCCAGGAATCAGATCTCCTGGCAAAGGTGATATCATGCATTAGACCAAGTAGATATTTGCAAGAAAATTCTTTATTTGCAAGCTTTCAGGCTCACTCACCCTTCCTCAGACATAGGAGAATGCAAAGATTGTAAAATTTCTCCTAGGCGGAAATGAAAATTCATATTTCACAGGGGAGCTGAAGGTGTTGTAAGGTCTCCTGGTTGCAATAGTTCATACTGTGCAAATTAGGCTCAGATAAAAGTTTGAACGGTCTATTTACCTCGATGTGATCTGGTGTCAAGCAGGATGCTGAATTACGTTTCCTTCCGGTTATGATATTTCAGACGTCACAGGAGGATGCTCAGACAGGAGCTACGTAGGAGAAACCAAACCACAACCGTGTACCAGAACGAACGCACGCTGAATATCCATCCAAGACAAAAATACCCAGGGACACATTTCTCAAAAGACAACTACTCTTTCTCCAGACGTTCAGTTCTGATCCTCAAAACACCTTTCGTAGACGAGTCCATGAACATCACGGCATAAATCTACTGGCCACAAATAACCATGGACTAAAATCTAGATATTGGAATTACAGCATATTATAATCTGATAATGCGAGGTAACCTCTACACTTTACCAGCTCCAGTCTATCACCAGTCTATTCCCCCTCTTCCCTTCCCACCTACCTGTCTCGCACCCATCGTCTCTTATCCCCTCTGATTTTCCCTGCTGCACACTTGCATTTTTCACAGACCTGCATGTTGCATATTGGCTTAAGTTTCTATTCTACCCCAAACACCGGCAGACTCTCCCTAGGCCTGAAGAAGGGCATTTGTGCCCAAAAGCTTGCAAAGAATTTTTTTCCCAACTACTTAGTTGGTTTAATACAAGATATCACATCTGCCTGTGTCCTTAGACCGACACGGCTATAACCAACACCCCCAAAACATGGAAGATATTCTTTGTGCTTGCATTTATTGAGGTGTTGGTAGGCCAACAGCCATCTTCTGCTCCAGCGGAGACATGGGGCTGGCTATGGAGGGGTCACGCACTGCAAATCTCGGAGCATACACATATCTGGAGAGGGGGCTGGGGGTCCTGGGTTTGGTGAGGGATGGTGGGGAGAGTGGTTAGGCTTGCATTGGCCCGTGCACTGATTTCTACAGAAGTCCCATGAGATGATTTGATCTTCCAATGAAGCAGAAGTGAGTTTATCTGGCCAATCTTGAACCCTATTCCAATTTTCTTCTTATGGTGCTGACATTATTCTTAAAAAAAATCCCTTTTGTGCCCTGGACAGGGCTTAATGGGAGTCAACCATTGGGTTAGTATCATCCACAATCAACTCTAGAAGGGAAGAGTGGGTGTCATAAAAAAAAAGATTTTTCTTTTTTAGAGAGGCTAAACATCTCAAATCCTTTAAATATGGGAAGTCCTGGGGGTCTGGTTCCCCTGGAAGGCTGCAGCTTCAAATATATTTTAAGGACATTAAAACATTTGTAACATATGGTTGACTAGCCCTCACCATTTCATCCTGGTCAAGATGATCATGACTATCTAACTGCAGGTTTCCCAACAAGGTGTTTGGTCCCCATCCCCCCCTTTAGATAAAGAAATAATCAAACGAAATCAAAGTCTGTAATTAAATTTTATTGGTCAGCTCTATTGTTAAATTACACAATCAAAGTCAGTGGATCGGTTTGTAAATCTACACAATAAGACAGCGGGCTACAGTGGAAATCAGTAGAATTGATATGGTTATGACAAAACAGTATCTTTATATTCATACATCCCCTATATACAATAAACAGTATACACAAAGAAAATGCAACTAGTCTCTGTAAACCATGCACACCACAGCATAAAAACAAAATGCATCCTCCGAAACAGGATGGATCGGGGTTAAGTCCTGTTTACAGCAATGCCTAGTAGTTTTAAGAGCGGATCATTCCCCCCCCACTCCCCCCATGAAAACCAAAATACAATCGAAACACCATATTGGGGAAGGGACTTCTCAATTAAAAATAAAAATTGCTGTACATGAAACTACTGTCTTCCCCCACTTGCTAATGCAATTCCCCGCCCCACCGTTTTCCCAGCTGGCAATATCCCCCCGGGCCCGGTGCAACTCAACCTTTGGGCAACTGCGGCCAGGGAGGCGAGCTTTAAAACCTCCCTTCTCATTTTGTGCCTCCTGCCCTATTTGTGTACTTAACACTACAGATAAAAGGAAACAGTGCAAATGAATGCTGTAAGCGTCCTACTGACCGGGGTGAAGGGATGCCGTTTTTCAGCCGCTTCCAATCCCTGCAAGTGAACGAGCCGAGCTGAGACCAGCCTGCCCGAAACAGAGCCCGGAGCAAATCCCAAGCTGCCCTTTCCGTGCCATGCTTGAGGGCAGAGTGTGCGACAGCAACAAAAAACCCAACTTCTCCCCAAAGCTTTACAGTGTTTTTTGCATAGAGAGACTTGTTCCATCCAAATCGCATTTCTTTTATGCTTCTCCTCCCTTCACATCATCTCCCTGCCGCTTCCATATAAAATCTCAGTGCTAAGAGCCAGCAAATGCCATCCTGTAGCCTGCTCCTGATGAGCCTAGAGGACAGGGTGCTATCACAAGGATAACTTTGCTCTCCAAATCCCGAGCTATAATGATACTCCCTTCCTCGAGTTAGCTCCTTCTTCCCATTTTACTGTACAACCTTCTTCTATTGTATAACTATGGCTATATTAGATATATTTGTCTCCATCATTTTTAATTGTCTACAATCTGTCAGCACTAAAAAAGGGCTCTAAAGCATTAGGAAAAAAGCCAGATTTTGAGAATACACAGTAAAGATTTCCCAGAAGCAAATCATAGTTCAAATGTAAATCTAGTCTGCCGTCAATCAATCAGCTAATAATCAATGCTGTTATTTTTTTAAAACAGTGCTGGGATGAGAGTGTTTTGGAAATGTATTTTCCTAGAGATACTGTACAAACATTCATAAGTTAATTTTCTTTGAAAGATTTTCAGCTTTCCGTCCCCGATCGCTTAGAGCTGGTAAATTCAGCAATACGCACCCCAATCACTGTGCAAGGAAGCTTGTTAAAACTGGATACCGTAATAGGAGCACAATTTGGAGAAGACTTTGTGGACCGTGACCATGTGCCAGAACTTTTCCAGAATGTTTTAACTTATATTGCCCTGAAAAAATCTGGAAACAGTGTCTTTAGCAACTGGCATTCAACCGAGAAAAGTGTGGCTTTTTAAATAGGAGATAAACGAAGCTTAAAACTCTTAAACAGCAGTAGGTAGAAAAAGTTTAAAATGTTAAATATTTATATAGCTAGACAAATTCCTTCTATCTTTTTTAAAAGCCAATATGATACACAAAACTAGCTTCTAGACCTTGACTGTCCCCTTCGTCGGCTCGTACGTTGGCAAGTATCAATCACAAAGCAGTTGGCGGCCTTGGAAAAGACACGAAAGTAAAAACCAACCGAACCAAACAAAACCCCCCCAACCAACCGAACCAAAAACAAAACCCAGAAGAGCGAAGATTTGGCGCATCTAGTTTATTTTAAGTATGCGTTAAATGCTCTTTATAGTAGGAAGTCAGCTTGCTTCCAAGACAGACGTGAACAGTGCATCATCCACATTTCCCAACATCCCGTTGTCACTAATTTAAGGGGGTTTTTTGTTTTCCGTATAAGCGTCCAAGCAACCATTTCCGGCGAGCCTGCTTGGCTTTTGAACTTCATAAATAATCCGACAAACCTAAAAAGGACAATTGAATGACACATTAAGATTAAGTTTTCCACATACAGTACAACATTGAATGCAAAGGCAACTGCAAAGGCAACATTTTAACCTCTTTTGCTTCAAATAGTTAAGAAGCATAATTTGTTTGGACTACTTTGTCTCCTAGGATTGCTGCGGGGTGTCTCCCCCTAGTCTGCTAAAAAGGTTTTGGCCCCATTACCGCCAATGCTCTACGTTTCCTATGTAATCAGTAGTGGAAGTATTATCGCTCTGTTCCTTGTTGTGCGCTTGCTTCGCCTTGAGGATCTTGCGTTGCTCCTGGCGCTTCCGCCTGGCTTCCTGGTGCTCTTTCTGTCTCATGTACTGATACCGCTGCAAGAAAAGGTCTTTTGCATAATCGTACAACTCCATGTCTAAAAAATTGAGGGCCTCGATGCGTTTCTGAGTCTGCTCGTCTATCTCCACGCTGGAGGCCCTTGTGCTATTGTACTGTGTGAATGGCGAGATGAAATTCATGTTAAAAGTTTTCTCAAACAGATACTGAGTCTTCCTCTGAAACTCCGTGAGGCCGAAGAAAGCCATTCGTTTCAGGTTCTCTTTTGCACTGTCTAGCAGGACCTTGTTTCTCTGCTCCTCCGGCATGACGGACAAGTTGTAACACCCAACCAGGCTGAGGTCAGACAGCATGCGGACCTGCCGATTGTTGGCTAGATTGTACAGGCAATCCATAAATTCCTTCAGGGAACAACCAGACCAGTCGTCCCCGGTGTAGCAACTGGGTAACTCTTCGGTCGTCGGGGATCTTCCATCACATACGTGCAGGGACGCCTTCCACGTGGCTCCTCTCTGGACGTGTCTCCATTCGCTCAGGTATCGGGACACGGGGTCCCGCAGGATGGTGATGTAGTAAAAGTTCCTGGGAAAGGAGAAGAGAAAAGCAGAGTGTTTAAACCTGGCAGGGAATGACTTAGCGTTCACAGTCAACAGGTGCTCGCATACTGCATCCAGAGGCACTAGAAACGCTAGCAAAGCTTCGTCTAAGTCTACGTCTTCGCCAAAGAGCATCTAAACCCTTCGTGTGATGAAGTAAGCCCGCTGCTTATGAGCGCTTATGCCGCGCACCTCTGACAGGTGTCTACAAAGGTGCAAATCTACCCTGCCTGATTTCAGACGACCATGATGAACTACGTCTCTCCGCTGAACGCTTACCAACGGGCCTCTAGCTGGAGGGACCCACTTCGTAGGCTTATTCACGTTAGGGAATATTACCAAAAAATTCCCCCGTATAGCTATCGCCGTGGAGGGCAGCCCTAGCGTAGAAGAGGCTCTGGGGTGACTTCTGTCGCATCAATTCAGCTTGCTCCACGACTTAACTGATGCGACAGGAGGAGCCTCACCTACAGGATGCAGGGTTCGACTAAGCAGGTCTGGGATCATTGCAAACACGCAGCTCCGAGGCCTGTTCATGCGCTCGGTTCTCCTTCAGGTGTGCTCGTTCTCATTAGGCTGCCGGGTGCTCCCCCAGCCCCCACCCTACACGCAGAGGGACAACGCTATGCCATACACAGCAGGACCCCGAACTACTGCCATGCAGCCGACTGCACGCTGCCAGGAGATCCAGCAGCAGCAAACAACTAGCCGTGGCTTCAAATTCGCACCACCCCCGTCTCCATCCCCATCTGTATTGGATTAAAATCACCACGTTTCAGTTTGGGGCACGGTGACCTTATGAGCAGAGTGCTCCAAAATACAAGGACTGCTGCTTTTTCAGTCCTGCAAATAATAAACGCACACACAGACACACAGGCTCACACAGACGTATACACACAGACAGGCGCGCGCACACACACACACACACACACACAGAGACATATATAGACATGCACACATATACATATACATATAAAGACACAGACGCATGTACTTAGACACACATATACATATAAAGACACAAATGCATATACTTGTATAGACACACAAATACACACACACATGCATATAAAGGCACACGCATTTAGTTATATAGACACACGCATATACACATATATGCATATAAAGACACACGCATGTGTCTATATATACTTATATAGACACACACACATATAAAGACACATATACTTACACATGCAGACACACACACATAGACACATACACATATGAAGACACACATTTATATAGACACACACACATATTTATATAGACACACGCATATAAAGACACACACATACACATATAAAGACACACACATACTTATCTAGACACACATACACATATAAAGACACATGTGCATATACTTATACAGACAAACACCCCCCCACAGTGCACGTTACTGATTGGGGATCGCTTGTTTGCAGTCATTGGGGTTTGTTTCAACGACAACACCCCGGTGCTGGCCTGTGTCCGACCCCAGGCTCGTGCACAGGGTCAGCGCACAGGCTGTGGCGGGGAGGGTTGGTCCCAGGTTGCCTTCCTGCTGCATTTCTCATCTGGGTCCACGCGCCCTGCTTCTCAGACAACAGAGCCAGGGGGACAGCTGGGGTCACACTCCAAGAGGCCAAACGACGCGGCGCTGCACTCTGCTTCCCAGCAATCCCAATACGTGACTCTTCTATTAACAATTAAACCTTGAAAGAAGAACACGATTCCCTTTTTCGACCGAGACAAATGGGGGTTTTCTCACCTGCCCTCACCCAACCGTAACAGAAGCAGCAAGAAAACCGGGCTTGAGAAGAGCCACTGCAAATTCCAGCTTTGTTTCCCCACCTCTACCTGCCTGCCGTGCTCTGAAGCCAAACAGCCAGCTAAGTAAATAACGCAGGAAATTAAACAAAACCTTAAGAGCGCTTTTTTAATAAAATAGTTTCCGCCCGGGCCCTGGCTGCCGTCTGGAGCAATGCAATGGGCAACCTGCACGAGACACAGACGTCGCTGCTTAATCCTGCGGTCTGTAAGCGCTAAAACAGAAAGGCAGAAGAGCGCCGTCCCCCGAGTTGGGCAGTAGCCTCAACAGAAGGGTTCAGAGCTGGACTGATCTACCACGTGCTTTAAAACACAGTGGGAACAGGGAGTTTTCTAGTGTGCGATGGACGTGTCGTTGCCTTGGCAGACACTGGAACGCAACGGTTCAGCTTCAGGGGCAACTGGAAATGTCGGCATGGAGACGTCAGCGGTAACGATGGGGGAGAAACAGCCGGGGTTGATAAAGAAGGCAGGACGAGGAGCAGCAGGACAGGCGGTGCTGTGCCCCCGTGCCTAGTGCCCTGGCAGCACGAACACCACCCGCCTTTATATAAACTGCAGGGAAAGCAGCACAGAAAGTTCACTGCCGACCAAGGAACCCTAGAAGGAGACTGATGCTATTACTTTGCACATGCAGTTTTACACAATATAATTTGTGTGTGTGTGTGTGTGTATACATGCACACCCACACACTAAATGTGTACATGCACACCTGCACAATACATGTACAGGCACACATATGTGCTAGAAAACATGCAGGCACGGTGCTAGAGGCAATCTCTTTTATTAGACCAGCTAGACACTTGCAAAACATTTTTTTTTTTGCAGACTTCATCACGCCAATTTTTTTGCAACTGTCTAGTTTGGTCTAATAAAAGCTACCGCCTCTAGCACTTGTATTCTGAATACTGCTTGTATTCTTAGACCAATACAGCTCCAACCTTTATCCCTGCTAGAAAACATGGGATTTACTGAAAAGCATCATTTTATATCTGTAAAATACCTCTGTAATATTCTACAGTAAAAGGAGCTGAGGTTTTCACTTTGCATTTCACCTTCTTTCTTCACAAGCCTATGGAAGCCGAGCAGAAAACACGACAGGGCACGCGTTAAACTGAGCTCCTCACTGCTGTGCTTTCCGATTTCTGCAGCTTGTGCCTGCAAACAATGCCCAGCCACAGTATTCCTTGCACGCTCGTTCACTAGTCGGGGGTATGCGGTGGACAACAACAACCTTGCAGCTAGGACCGGTCCATTTAGGTAAATAAAGGAGTGAAACCATCTCAGTGAACAAGCTTCACTGCTATAAAACTCTGTTCCTCCACAAGTTGCGTGAACAGGAGCACAGGAGCTCTTCCCCACTCACGCCTTCGCTGCTACCCACGAACACCAGACAGGATATTCATTTGCTCTTTAGGTTGACGTTACAACTGATGAATAGCAGCAGAGCTCGGATTCGCCACGGTTTCATTCAGAAGAAAAACCACTAGATGTCATTGTTCAACAGGACATTGTCCACGGATGGAGTCAAAAAGAGTTTTACTGCACAGCAGCACAAAGGGAAAAAAAAAAAGCAAGAGCTCTGAGAGAGCAGAGGCTCTTGTGGAAAGCAGAGGCTGGCTCCAAAAGCGAGCTGTAAAATAAATATGGGAGAAAACAATAAGTGAAGGGAGAGAGCAGAGCTGCACCTGAGGCTTGGAGAGGTGAAGGAAGAAGGTTGTGGCAGTTATATGGGTTTTCTCAGCCCACTTTCACCTGCGTCACACCACAGGGGGCGCGTTTACACGTGTGCATTTACTGCGCAGTAACCAAAATGACTGTGCTGTGCAGGTGTGCGTCTACACATGCATGCCTGTACTGCACAGCAAATACGGTGACTTATGTCGACTTCAGTGTAAATTTGATACCTGTGTCAGGCAGGTATCACATTTACACCTGATTAGTAACACACATGTAGATGCCTTACTGTGCAGTAACACTGTGTGGGGGGACTGACTTGGGACTAACTTTAGTCTGAAGTCAGTCCACACACAGCGTTAACGCGTTTTAATGCCTGCACGTGTAGACACCGGGCTATTCCTCACTTACTGTGCAGTAATTTACTGCACAGTAAATTTAAGCCGGCATAAATGCATGTGTAGACACATCCACTGTGAGAGGCTATGGTCCCAGCTCTGAGACCGTGGCATTATCAACCCCCTCGCAAACAGCCCAGAGGACTCTTGCAGGTGAGACTTACACATCTAAAACACCAAGAGGCTGCTGCTCCGGCAGGCGTTCCCATAACGAGATCCAAAATGAATCCGGTTGTCCTTTTCCAAAATTACCATGAATTATTTTCCACCCAAAGCATTTTTTAAACGTGCTTTCTGAACACTTCCAATAGAAAGCATGGATACAAGTGTGTGAAGCATGAAACACAAATACACAACTGAAGATTAGACGCCCACCTTTTCTCTATTTTTTTTTTTTTTGCCTTTAGGAGGAGAAAAGCAAAACCCCAACGTGTTGCTGATGGACACCTTTTCATTCCACTTGCCCAGCTCTGCTTGCTGATTTTCTGTAGGTAACCAAGTGACTTGCCTTCAGCAACCTACAGACACTCCTGGTATTAGTTCAGGAGATGCTCAAGGACTGCTGAAAAGTATAAGGTGACATTATTTACCATTGCCAAGGGGTTAGCTGTAGCAGTGCCCGCTTCTCGTACCCACCACATTGAGCCGGTCTGACTTGGAGAATCGAGACGTGCTCATGTCTTTCCTGTAGGAAAAGACTTTGCTCAACTTGTGAGGAGTTAGGCGGGGGTTGCTTGGCAGTCAGTGCTGACGGCTGTGGTGGGACGGGCGGTTGGTCTCACATTCCTATGGTGGTTGGTAAACAGGGGATTATATTAGTCACTGAAAAGGCTTCTTCTGCCTCACCCCATCTGAGACCGATGGAAGTTCATCCAGGACCCTGTATAGGGGCTCCTCCCACTCTGTGACAGTCGGACTGCTGAAAGAGCCAAGGGGACCCCCCCGTGCAAGGGCATGGGAAAGCTGGCAAAACCCAGAGCTTCCTACTGGACCAGCTGTCAAGGTCTCCAGGCCCTAGGTCAGCGATCCTCAATCAGGGAGCCGCGAGATCTGCAAGGGTGCCACGAGGAGCTGCACGCTATTTGCACCGAGGCATGCACTTCCACACGATTCACAAGATAAGCCCCGAGATTGCAAACAGGAACCCAGCGTGTCACAACTGTTACGTCCTCTCCAAGCTCTTTGCAACAGAAGAATTGCTCTGCTATTTTTCCTTAGCTTTCACTTGTTTTTTGGGGGTTTGTTTTTTTTTTTTACTATGAGCTGGCGTTGTTGGAGTGAGACTCTTCCCAGTGGGGGCAGATGGCAGGACAAGGAGCAATGGGCTCCAGCTGCAGCAAGGGAAGTTGAGGTTGGATATTAGGGAAAACTCTCTCACTCAGAGCGTGGTGAAGCGCTGGGGCAGGTTACCCAGAGAGGTGGTGCAGTCTCCATCCTTGGAGGTTTTGAAGACCCGGTTTGACAAAGCTTTGGCTGGGATGATGTAGCTGGGGCTGGTCCTGCTTGGAGTAGGTGTGACCTCCTGAGCTCCCTTCCAGCCCTCATTCTCTGATTCTATTATTTATATTTTCCAAGGTGGGTTTTAAGTCTAACAAGGGGCGCCTGAAGTCTAAAAAGGCTGCCCGAGCACTTAGGGGTTGTTGGCGTGCTGCAACAGTGGTATGGCAGGGTCAGCCATCTCACCCTGCTAATGAGTCTGTGCTATCCTTGACTTGTACCCCCCAAAAATAAGCCTTGAAACAATTCAGCCGACACTCTGTACAGCCCCGTTTGCTTGCCGGCTTGGTCCGTGGCTCATTAAATACCACAGCTAGACTGCCTCCTGAAGAGCCAAGGGGGGAATAACAAAGCTCCGCGGCAGGAAGAAGGCCAGCGACACTGTAAACTCTAAGGTCATCGCAGCAATCAATAAGAAGTTAATGTAGGAAGGGAAACAAATCCTTAGCCAAAATCAATACAACGTACATTTTATCATAGCTCAAATTCTTCAACCTTTTCACTTTGTATTCTTAGGTTACAGCCAGTGATAAAGAACAACATTTGGCTGCTGTTTAAAAAAAAATGAGAGAGAGAGAAAGGGAAAAAAAACCCCAGTGAATAAAACATCTCTCAAAGATGAATAGAAACATAATTGTTTTGCAATGGGGCATCAACTCGCAGGTTAAGATTGCTTCATCTAGCTAACAACATCTGCAGCGCTAGCATTGTCTTCCTGCCTCCCATGAAACTGCCTTGGTAGAGCAACAGCAGATGGATTTAACATTAACTAATAAGAATACCATAAGTCAAAAAGGCTAAATGGAAACAAATGTGAGTTAATTATCCAGAAAATATGTCCAGAAACAATTATTACGATGTGGAAGCCTGAGGTGCTCGAGGCTCAGGTTTTCTTGAACATCTGCAGAGCCAGGAGACTCGAAGATCTCTGCCCGCAGAAGGGAACTCCAACTGCATATGGAGACAAATGGGTATTTCAAGTCTAACCTGATCCATCTACGTACTTCCCAGCCTCCAGCATGTCCCTGCTATCTTTCTCCTCCATCATGTTGTCCTCTACGGGCTTTTTTCCCCTGAGCCTGGGTTTCCCAGACGCGTCTTGCATTGCAGACCAGATCACCATTTAACAGTGCTCAAGTATTTTGCATATTCACATGAACCTTCAGACCTCAGTTTGCATGTGAACATGCTACTGATAAAGGCAACATCTTTGGAAAATATCAGCTCCTGGGGTAGGTGCAGGTTTCCATTGTCTGAGTTCAAGGTCTCGCTGACTCCAGAAGTCTGAATGAGTACCCAAGCTGCAGAGAGTTTCTCTCAATTGAGCCTCCAAAAGCTTTTACATTCATTTTCCAGTAATGGAATTATGCCAGAGATAGATTTGGCCTTGATTGCTTGAAGAGCTCTTCTGCTCTAACAGATAGGAAGCACCAGTGGTTTGCAATAATGTTTGATCCTACATGCAACAGCTTGGTCCTTCTCCTAAACGCTCTTAGCAGTGGTGGCCTCTGAACCCTAAGAGTGTGCATCTTAACCCGCATCAAGCTGCTCGCAAGCAAGAGCCCAAATTTCACTCACTCGGAGGCATCTCTGGGGCTCGGAGAAGAGACCCATGCTCCTCCCGATAGGCGCTATAAGGCTTAGCTTGGATGCCTGCGACATGAAGAGCAAAAGGAGCTTTTAAGGCAGCGGTGGAATTAGACTGACCCCGAAGCTATCAAAACCCATTAGCGATAGGCTTGAGAATCACTTATTCTTGATATTGTCTTGGGCACAATCCTTCCTTTTAGCGCAGCCAGAGATAACATTACAGCGAGAGCCAATTCAGTGTCGGCTGCTCTTTGCACGATTTCAAGGTTAAGCCAGACCCTCTGCTTGTAACGTCGACGTGCGCTACCTTGCCGCGGAGCTGCACAAAGTTTGGAGCCTCCATTCAAACGAGGCTGGTCCAGTTTTCTGGGTTGGAAAGCGCAAGTTAAACTGGTTCTTTGTGCCGTGCCGGCTCCTTGGGGCAGGGGAGAAGTGTTTTCCCGCAGAGCTGCTCTGCTACTTGCTTGCTACCATAATGGAAAGAAACTAGCAGGAAAGTAACCCCAAGGAGCTCCAAAGCTGGCTGCAAAAAGGGTGCAAAGTGTCTCCCGTGGTATTTTGGATGCTCTTCCGCTGACCGACGGCACCTGGGGAGCTCTCTGAGATGAGCAATGCATTTGATTCAACTCCCAGGAGCCTCCCTCGAAGTTTCTAGCCAAGGTCTGAAGCTACCTCATTTTCTCCCCGTCAGCTCGCACATCACCTCTTGTTATGACTCGCTACCAAGTGACAGCGTGCAACTCGGCCTCCCTCCCTCCGCGCGGGATTATCAGCGTAACTAGTCAAAGAGCCCTGAAAGAGGCTGATAAGGCACAGTCAGACCGCAGGAATCTGTTCTCCGCCTGAAAGGAGGTAATGGGAATATTGATCCCAGCAGGTACATTTACACTAGCCTTCAATAATGGCGTGGGAGCATCAGGCCAGCAAAGCAATGAAGGCTTAGGACAAAAAAAAAAAGAGGCTTTGCTGGAGTCCTGCAAGAAGAGAAAGAGAGAGACCTGCTGCAGCCGCGAGTGCACTCAGATACTCAGCCCCTCGCTGTCAAATCCACGCACGGCGCAGGCGGCGTCCCATCACAACCCGCACCGTTCGCCGAGGATGGACATTTCGATTTGCTCTGTTGCGGGCACCGGCCCACCACCTGGGTCTGCACCAAGAAAGGCCCAGGAGTGCAGGATCTGGCCAAGTCAAAGGCGCTGCATCACCCCTGCACGTTCCCCCGTCAGCTGAGAGGGAACAGGTGCCGGGGGGCCGACGCCGGGCCCTCTCTCTGCCGGGCTTCATAATTGTCCCGCACATCGCTGCACTTCCCTGCTCCCTTACAAAGTTCAGAAACGCACAAACGTTAAAAAAAAATGCAAACTAAAAGAGCCCTGAAAGAGGCTGTCAAGGTGTCCGTCAGCCCTCGCACCTCTCCCATGTGTGTGCAAAAAGTTGGCAAATCTGAGAAGAAGGGCAAAGCCCCGGGCGATGATGCCCTTGCCCAGCGCTAACACTATCAAGGTCTCTTGCCAAGCAGATGGACTCAAAGCACTGCTCAGGGCCTGAGGGGCTGCTGTTTGCTGGTCCAAGCCCCATTCCAGTTCCTCTTCAGGAAAGCAGGGGCTAAAATCCTGTTCACTTCATCAGGGGCCTAACTACCTTGTTGAATATGGAGGGATTTAGGCACGTAGCTCAGCACTTTTCCCAATGGGGCTCAGAAGATGGTTATACGAAAGGGCTGCTCGCCATGGTCACCCTCCTGGGATGTGCAACCAGGTCGTGGTATCTGGATAGGACTCTGGTCGGATGTGTTGGCTGAGCACCCGGGGAAGACGCGGTGCTCTCAGATGCTTCCCTAAGGGACTGGCTTAGCACCCTCCCTGTGAAAGCAAGGCCAGATTCAACCCACTGGCTCACATGAGGGATTTTTGCAGGGAAGGTGCTAAGCCGGGCCCTTGGGAAAGCTGCTGGATGAAGGCAGCTCTGGGGTACAGGTAGGTGCAACTCCTGTGAAGCCCGCGGGGTTACACCAAGGCTGGATTTCAGCCCCATCACATCAGGGTGGGTAACACCACCAAGGAGGATTGATCCCCAACAGAGGAGAGAGGGCTGGGAGCACTGCAAGGTGAAAGCAGACCAGAGCCCGTGTATTGTCAGCTGCCTTCCAGCACGGGACCCCAGTCCTTTCCTCTCGGAAACCGGAGCCACACCAGAGGGAGCGACGAGCCACAGAGCTTGGGGAACATCACACTTCCACTCGCCGTCCCAGCCAGGGAAACCCCCATCGATGCACGAGGTGGCACCGTGGCCTCTCTCATGGCTCATGCATGTAGCAAGCCGGGGCTTCATGGAGCAGGGGT
Source organism: Alligator sinensis (assembly GCF_000455745.1). NCBI lineage: Eukaryota > Metazoa > Chordata > Crocodylia > Alligatoridae > Alligator > Alligator sinensis. The sequence goes on from NW_005842103.1 coordinate 2,316,016, forward strand.
ATCCACTTCCACATGTGCAGAGAGGAGAGAGAGGGTGGGCTCCTATTATTACCTCTCAAGGAGCATGCTTGCGGGCCTTTGGGACCGCGTGCCAGGGGAGAGCACTGCTTAGGTAAGTGATGGATCCCCATAGAAACGGGAATGCAGGTGAATTGCCCAGAGGTCCAGTTTGCACGGGGACGCCGGTCCAGTTCGCACGGGGACGCCAGCAGCCTTGGCATATGGAAAGACACACCACGAGGCGCTCTCAGCAGAGGTGCAGAAACTCTCCAAGCGGGAATGCAGGATTTTTGGGATGCACGGCTAAAATCAGTGCTTCGGGGAGCTGGGGAAGAGATCGGTGAGATCCTGGGATCTCAGGCTTTTGCAGGGCGAGAAACACCAGGGGACCGATGATCTGGCATTGCAAACACTACCAGAGGCAGGGCTGAACACCGAGGGTCGTCTCTGTCTCAAAAGTTTCCCATACACAGCCCCACCACCTCGAACAAGGTCGTGCAACTCGGTGACTGTCCTGACGGCTCATTTATAACACCGCTGCTAATAAAGTGCCGGCTGGGCTGACAGGTTGGAGGGGCACCGCAGCTGACCCAGTCCAGACGAAGACAGCCCCGCACGGCCAGGTGCCGGCGAGTAGCATCATATCCTGCTTGTCTCCCAAATTAGCCATTTAGAAAAGTCCCGAAACCTGCAGCCTGCCTGGCTGCACCATCCTCCAGCTCTGTGCATTCAGCGAAGGGTTTCCTGTCCGGCTATTTAATGCTGCAGGCACGGATAAAAAGCCAAGGCGGCCAGGCTGTGTCTGCACCAGCTGAGAATGGTACGTCCGCCTGCCCCGTGTCTCCAAACCCAGCCTACGAGCTACCGAGATGCAACGAGCCCCTGAGGCTCAGCTCGGCGCGGGCGCCCACCCACCGGTTCCTAAGGACTTCATCCCGATGCTGACAAGCAACTGGGCCCCCCGTCTCCCCCATCAATCAACCGTCCCTGCCACATGCCAATGAGAAGTCAAACTCAATTAACTCACATCAGCTGACGACGGCGCTTCTTTCCCAGCCGGCGAGGTTAATTCCCACTAACAGCGACCTACTGAGAATTTGCTGCGTTAACGTTGTAAATGATTCCTCCAAGAGAAATACCTTTGCGAGACAGGCGATGACACCACAAACTTGAGCACCTCGGGACATCGCTCCTGCACTCCCCCTCCTCTCAAGCAGGAAGACGGCTCGCCGATGGAGACGCAGCCGTGCCGGCAGGACCTGGCTCTCAGGAGTACCGCTGCGGTCACCGTGCTGGGAGGTGCATGCATGCAGCACCGCGCTTGCCCCAACTATATGCTACAGCTGTTGCAAGGCCCAAAGGCAACTCAAAGCAAAGTGTCCCCACCTGGAGACAAGGGCTGGGCTTTGGGGGCAGCTCCAGAGCCGAGAGGGGTTTTGCTTCTCTAGGCATTTCTCAACCTCCCTCCGCTGCTTGAAGGGTCTGATGTAGTTCAAAGGGCTCGTGCATGCTCCTGTGGGGATGAGGTGTGTCCCTGTGGCTAGTCTCTCCTCTCCTAGGACTTTAGGGAGACACGGCTCACTCTCAAAAGGGTGCACACAGGACGCTGATCTCGTCCCAGGCACGGAGAAGCGATGTGGGCAGACCCAGCTCCATGCCAGCAGAGCCAGGCCCCCGAGTGGAAACACTTCCAGGATTGGGGCCCTGAGAGATCGCAGCTCCTGGGCCAGCAGGTTTCAGACCCTGCCCTGGATCTTGCTCCAGCAGCTGGGTTAAGTATTTTCTAGCAGGGATGCAATGCAGCAGACTGCCTTGATTTGCTCAGTCAAGTCCTTCCTACGCAGATTGGATGCACCATGCAACAGTTAGGAGCACCGGGTCTCCAAGCTCGAATGGACGGTGGGGTAAGGCCGGCAGCTCCCAGGAACACGAGGCATCTCTTCCCGGTCCCCGGACACAGGTAAACGTGGGGCAGATCCTTTGAAGTCAGCCAACAGACCAGAATCTGCCAAAAATCCCACTGAAAACAACACCCCCACTTCTCTACCCTGGCAAAATTATGCATGCCCTTTACTGTCATTTCATCCACCCGTAGGTGCGTTCGTCCCCCGCAACGGGCCCTTTTGGAAACGCTGAAAACAGAAGGAAGAACGCCCCCCCCTTCAAAAACAGCCTCTGGTGCCAGGCATATTTTTCACTACAGAAAAGCGTCAGGTAATGTGGCATAACACCTCCAAAACGCAAGGCAGAATCTGGTTATCTACAAATTACATGGTACTGTAATTTTTAGCAGCTAAATTAATTTCAACTGTGGGCTCCATTTCATTCCTGAAATCAAAAGCACATGGAGCCGGGTGTACGATGGGAAGGTTAGTGAAGGAACAGGTCTTAATGTAGTCAAAGCCCATTTCTCTTCTGTTTCTGCAGCTCATAATTAGCCCCAGCCTGTCTCGCACCGCGCTTTGTTGCGATACCCAGCGGAAATCCACAGTGCCAGGGCGAGATTGCTCACATTTGCTCCGATTTGCAAGGTCAAGGATAAGGATTCTAGGAAAGAAAAGGAGGAGGAGGGGTAGGAAGAAATACTGCTATTTTCTGCAGCTTTCTGCAAAGGCAGGCGGCGCATGCACGGCATTTCTTTCTTTCTGCTCCAGGCAGAGCCACGACAATGCTGCCGTTCAGGACGGGGTCCCGTTACGCGTGGAGATGCGTTTCAGAGCCGCAAAGCGAAGACGCCAGCCATCGTCCATTTAAAACTTCCTCTAAGGAACCGTCCGGTTTTGCTTTTACCAGCGTCTGATGAACCACAGTTGCGTGGTGGACTTCAACGGGGAACGGTCGGCTACCTGCCCCATCTTCCATGGAGGAAAATCATATGGCAACCGCCATAAAAACACCAGAGAAAGGAGCATGGTTTTTTGGTCTTTTTTTTTTGCAAAAGCAGCAAGGACACAAGCCCATCGTGGCCAATGAAATCCCCGCAGAGGGGAGAGGTGCTGGACCAGAGAGCTTGGCCCCCCCAGAAGGCTCCGGTCCAGGTTTTAGGATGCTCTAGCTGTGTCCATGTGCCTCCATGCAGACACTCAGGCCTAATTAAACATGCTAAAGATATGCAAATCATGCAAGCTGTAACTTTGTTCACAACACAGAACTGTCCCCAGGTCCCCAGGACGCTGCTTGTGTAGATAAGAGCTGCCCCGCAGTTTTATCCGAGTGGTATTAATTTCATAATTGCCTGCGTTATTAAGATCTCCGTGGGGTAGCCGTGTATATGAACCGACTTGGCGATGGCTGTAGCGTTCCCTTGTTTCGCAGGCGATCACAAAGCAAACTTCCAGTCGAGACCCTGCAACCAGAGCTCAGCCGGTCTGGACACCCTCGTGCGGACTAGCCTCCACTCCTCAAAGTCCTTCTTTAACCCGATGGCGGGTTCACACTCCAGATGGAGAAAAGGCACAGCTCCCTGGTGCAAAACAGCCCGGTCTCACTAAACATTTAGGTCCGTGTGTCACGCAGGCAGCCAGGCTGGAGAATTTAACCCCAAGCAAGAAGAGAGAAGTATGCACAGAAAAGGCTTTTCTACTGAGGTATCAAGAACCATAGTATTGCCAGCACGGGAGGAGGGGGTGGCCCTGCACTCAGTGATGTACAAAGCCTTGGTTTTCTGGCCTTAAAAATGGTTTTTGCAGGTTGTTAGCAGCCTTCCAAGGAGAACCCAGGGCCAAGTGCTGCTTTTTGCTACTCCCAAACTACCAGATGTTGGTGGGAACCCCAGCAAAGCACCAGTTACCATGTATATTACAGCGGTGCCCCAGTACTGTGTCCCTGCCCCAAAGAGCTGATCGTTTTAGATTACCCTACAGTCCTCCTCATCCCCCCTGGAGATGCTTTGCATCCAGTATCTCCCCCGAGAAGCGTCCAAGTGCAGAATCGCAGTTGCACAGCACGCATCTATAAACAGACCTTTTGCTGATGCATCGAAAAGCATCCTAAGTCTCCTAAAAGGCAAGGGAAACCCAGTTCAGCGACTGCAAACGAGCCCGGGAACAGCCACGGGATGCTGCTATAAAGTCAGATGTTTACAGCACTATTTACCTTCTCTAAATGCAGTTGCAAGAATTGCTTTCAGCTGGTAACAGATATTTCTGTGGCATCCGAGATGCAGGTTTCCCCGGCCTACGCTCCAGAAGCAGCGGTTTACAGAGAAGGAATAGTGGCAGTTTTTCATTTTCCAGAGTCCACTCACCCTTCCAGGAATCTTAATGCCTCATTGATTCATAATACAGTACATAAAGATTTCATTTTTCCTGTGCACAGTGATATATTATGGAGGCAATCTATTTTGCCACTGAAAAGTTTGCTTAGTAGAAAAATTTGGAGTTTTGACATTCAGGAAATTACAGTCATCTGTAAAACACGATTGATATGCCAAGGCTAACATTTTCATTGCATTTCTGGAGCCAGAATAACTATGCTAAAATATTTATTATCCTCGAAGAACTCCAGATTCTTTTTGTGAAAAGCATGTATTTAGCGTTAAAAAAAAAAAAAATCTCCTCATTGTCGACGTATGGAGTTCAGCTGCGTCCCAGATGTGTCACACCAAGCCCTTCATCTTCTGACCAGAGGAAAATACACGAACAATTTAATACAACCCACAAATGAACAAAGTCTCTGCCTTGCTTCTCAGCTTTCAACTAGACTATGCATGGCTGAGTATAATAGCGTGTTTGGTGTCACTAGCAAGAAGAAAGCAAGACGGGATTGGGACCGCGGTGCCTTTTATTGTTCGGTTTCTTTTGTTTCCATCTCAGCTCCTATACTGCCGAACACTTAGCTGTACCACTTACCTGGGCTCATCTAAAACAAAAGACGATTGCAGTCGCGTACCATTCAGTTGCAATGGATAATATAAAGTTACCTGGGTTTTTTTCTAGCTGCCTAGTACAGGGTAAATTTTATTATCGGTCCAGACTAGAAGCCAGAAGAAAGCAGAGCTCTCCGATCTCAGTACGACATCCAAGTCAGTCCGTTTCTTCATGTGATGATATGAATATGCACTCATAAATTGTGCGTTAGCCCATTTCCCTAGTGTTTGGAACCAATCTCATGTGCGTTGCTTAAATCTGTACTGCAAAGAAAACCGGATGGATATAAATATCTGTGCTATTAAAAAAGCCAACATTTTCTAGCAGTTCTCTATCTTTCAAGTAACAGATCATGCATACGCCATTCACTGCTCTGCTGGGAATTTGATCGAGGTAGATCATTTAAATTCATTTGTTTCTATACCAGACCGATATCAATTCTCTTTAAGAATACACAAAAGAAGATGGCTTGGTTTGAGTTATAAAATATATCATTGATATTAATTTCTCCTCAAATTGTCTCCATAGATCACTCCGTCTTCCCACACCAAGCAGCTGAGGGTAGCATGTAAGCACTCTTCCTTTCCACTTTCAAAAACAGACCCAAATTGATCAAACTGATTTAAAGAGTGTTTTTAAGAAGCTGCAGCAAGTACAGGTTGTGCACAAAAGACCCACAAATAGATGGCACTTAAAATAAGTTTTACCGTATCTTAGCTATCGAACACTTGGGAATCTATAACAACCTGTTTACCAGATTTCTCAAACTGTGTCAAGCAATTATTAAGACCGTCTTGGCAATAGTAATTAATGCATTAAAGCTAATATATTTGCAGCTGCGGACAAAATATTTACAGCTGCAGCCTGCTACAATTTTAATTTAAGCTTTCATTGATTTCATTTAGCACGGCGAGATTATATAATGAAGAAGTCTGCATCAATTGTAGTGAGTACCAAGTATAGTCCTTACCCACTAGGGCTCTTTAGTAATATCAAGTAATGGAAGGGGATTCTCATTTAATTGAATTGGAAATGAAACACATATTAGCTAAGGAAACTTAATCAGTGTAATAATATTAAAATGGGGCACTCAGACAAACTCTCCTGATTAAGTCACTTGCAAACATTTCTGTAATCATCACCAAGGCTTGTGGTGTTAATGATTTAAACTTACTTTTCTCCCCCAGGGAACCAAGCTGTAATTTCCTAGCAGGCGATGAGACTATAGTGCCCGCTGGCCGCCGCGTGCTTTGTCAGACATTGCCGCGGACAGCCGCGACGCAGGGAGATGCAGAGATGCTGACTTCAGAGGAGAGCCGCGCGGACGCAGGGGTCTGCCGCCCTGGGAGCATCTCATTGCAAGACAAAAGCTGAGCCTTCGCACCGCACGTCCCCGCAGCTAAGCACATCTGGGGGGCCGACAGCTCTCTCCTTGGATCCACAGGCTTTAGTTTGGACCCAGTACTGATATCACACAGGAGCGTACCGTGAACCGTGAGATGTGCCCATCTCCAAGGAGGTCAAATCCCACATGGCCATTAGCATAACTGGGTTTAAAGCTGTGCAGAATAGGAAAGTGTGTTTCTAAATAAAACTCTGCCTGCATATTTGCTGTGTAAGGGCTAATCTGCATGAGGTTTCACTTCGGCCTTTTCAGCCAAGACAGAAACCACTGCCCCAATTCCCTCTGCGCCGTTTCTGCCACAGCTGTTTTGCAAGAGCATATTTGGCGTCTGGCTGAGTTTGCTCCATTTGCAAGGCTGCAGTCTGCTGCTGGAAAGGGAGCTGATGGATGCTTCCATGTGCAGGCAAAAAACAACATTTATGGGAAAATTACACACTTTAATGCAAGGGAGGGAAAAAAAAATCTGGGTCTTTTATTCCATTCAAGAAGATGGAGAACTCCAGGATGTGCATAGAGACCCTACAGCTGATGGTGTCTAATCAAGCACGTTCATACAGAGGATGTGCATTCAGAGATACCAGCTAGGACGCATTAGGCGCGTCCACACGTGCAAGCACGTGCGCTTGCAGCAGCTCAAATAGAAGCGGTGCAAATCTGAGCCAGGGCTTTTTGCCTCAGCACACGTGCTTGGACATGCACTTTGTCGTGGAGCACATTGTGCCACTCGGGGCAAAATAACCCTGCCTGGCTCCCCCCGGAGTGCACGTGGATTCCTGGGTTCAATGTTTAGGGGTCTCTTCTCTTCTTGCTCTGCATGCACCAGCCCGGCTGATGCTAATGGAAGCCCGACATGGCAGACATAGACCCTTCTCCAAGCCAGCTTGCTACATGCAAAGCCAAGCCCAGCTCCATGCTAGCCCAAGCGAGCAGAAGCGCAGGCCAATTCCATAGCATTTGTAGCTTCCTCCAAAATAATTCAGCCTTGTCCTTATTTTTAATGTGAAAGAACAAACATGCGCTCTGCTTATATCGAGCGGTGGGACATGCTTCCCAGGAACAATGTCCTCATCTGTGACCAACCTGAAAGGCATGCTTAAAAGGCCCTACCAAAGACAGGCGCGGCGCTCCTCCTGCCTGGCTTCTTCTGGCTAAAAACATGCATGACATTTTAATTATCAAGTACAAACATTACCGCAAGCCAGCCACGAAACAGATGGCGTCCTCAATTTTACAGCGCAGCCAGTGTTTTCCAGAGGAAAATTTTCAGTGGGTTCATCAGTGAGCTGCCCCAACCCCCTTTCCATCGCAGCATCCGGCGGTGCGGGGAAAACCGCTTTGGCAGGCGGAAATAAAAATCATCTGGAGTATAACTGCACTCCCTACAAGACACGGCACTGGGGGAACAAACTCAGTGGTGCCGAGCAGGTGCAAAGGGACCGAGCGTGGGAGAAGACGGGTTTCCCAGAAAAGGGGCCGAGAGGGAAAAGTCGATGAAACTTTTCGGCACTTGCGTGGCTACGAGGAGGAGACCTTGGCACTCCTGTCCCGGCGCACGTCTTCGTTAGCGGGTTTGTTTATCGCAACGTTTTCCCCGCGGGTCCCACGTGAGCTGGCGGCACCCCGAGGGCTCCTTTCTTCCCCCCTCCTGCACAGCCCCTAAATCCCCGCTCAGGGGCCCAACATCCTTCCAGCTGGAGCCGGCGGGCAACGTCTCCCTCCGGGACCCATCAGCGGTGCTCCCGAGCTCCCGGGGAGGTGGCGGCCGAGTGGCGCCAGGCACTCATCAATTCCCCCCCGGAGACTCGCTGTTCTGCCGCTGGGCCAAAAATAGCGCCAGTGGCAGGCAGCCGGGCTCGCTCGCATCCCTTCCCCCTTGGCAGCGGGGACAGGACGGAGCAGTGCACACAGGATAGGATGCAATTGCAGGTATCGTGCCTGTGGGCCAGTCTGGAGGCAGAGAGAAACCCCTGGTCCCCCGTCACTGCATCATTAGGTTTCCTCTGTGATATTTAGGGAGTCCAGAAATACAGGGGGCTCTGCAATGAAAAGCTGTGTCTGAAGCCAGAGCCTAATTACTGCTTAGGACTGAGCGGGGTGGGTGGCGAGAAGGTGCTGGGTGTTTTACAGCACTAGGAAAACCTTAATGAGCTTCTAGCCTCACGCAGACAGACTCAGCACAGGAGAAGGCCGGCGCTGCCACAGAGCTCACAACGACATGAAAGCCAGCTCGGATGCTCAGAAGGGCTTAGGAAATGAGCAGGGCGATGTCCCCCGCTCACCTAACGAGCTTCTTCCCCTTTCATGCTCAGAAACGACTGCTGGCCGAGTCGAAAGGGCCCGCCAGCTAACAGGCTGAGGCAAAACCTAAATCGGTGGGAGCTTTCACGCGGCGCCGCTTCATCCGTCTTCACGACGGCGAGCGCAGGGACACACGCAACCACGGCCCTGGCTTCGGGGATCATTTCTGTAATTACTCCAAGGGAACATTTTCTGGGAATGGGTCCCAGCACGGCATCCTCTGAGCATTTCCTCTCGCCCGCTCTTACCATCTAGTAATAACCCCTTCTCTCAAAGTCAGCACCAAGCCGCCAGCCAGCCACGGTTTCTGAAAGCTAATGCTTCTTTCAGGCCATTTAAGATGTCCCACGGCCTCAGCTCCCTCTGGATAACCGTGGCTTAGGGCAGCAATCAGACACCAACTTGGCGTGCTAGCATGCCTCAGGGAGGTTGCAACCTGTGCCGAAGGCTCATCATGGTCTTGGAGAAGAGCATGAATAATTTCATTTATTTTCTTTTTGTATCCACACGGCAGTGGGCACAGCCGATCTAACTGCCTCGAAGGAGGCCTATCAAAGCATACGCAAGCCTTCGGGCGCGAGACGCCAAA